>NC_053027.1:30081660-30153441 GCF_003073215.2 Triticum urartu
CTCGTAAGTGACCGTGAAGGGCTTGACAACCCCTAATCGTGTTGGTTGCGGGTAGCTATCGCTTTGTGCAGGTACGAGGGACTTGAGCATGGGCTCCTACTGGATTGATACCTTGGTTCTCAAAAACTAAGGGAAATACTTACGCTACTCTGCTGCATCATCCCTTCCTCTTCGGGGAAAACCAACGCAAGCTCAAGACGTAGCATGCATCAGCCAAGACCTCACATTGGACTTGAGTGCCAAAGGGAAGTAGTTGGCGAACACCTTCTCATCTCTTCCCCCGGCAGCCTAAACAGCGATGGTGTAGATGCTCAAGAACTCTGCCGGGTTCAACCTCCCATCATACTTCTCGGGTATCTCTGGCTTGAACATGCGAGCGGATGGCCAACGGAATTGTCGCAACTCACGAGTGAAGGAAGGGCATCCAACCTCGAAAGGCAGGCACCCGCTACCCTTGAGCGCAGGCTCGTAGATGTCGAGGCCATCGCACCCATTGGTCTGGCGGTAGTCGCCGCGGCATCGCTCGACAATGATGCGCGCGCCTTCCCTCTGCCTGTCCTCCGAGGCTTGCCGTTGGCCTTGACATGCTCGAGGGTCGGAAGACGCTATCAAGACGTTGTCAGGTTCTTGATTTTGTGGCTCCCGCGCTGATTGCCGTGGTGGGGACTGCACAGTGGGGGTGGCCCCTTCCGTATGGCTAGCAATGCGAGCCGCCGTTGTCGCCTAGGGAGGCCATGGCGGGCCAGCTCGCTATGAGCCCCCAGCCTCGGCGAAGCCAATCAGACACTGAATGGTGGCTCTCCACTCATCCATTTGATCGGCTGGTGTTGGGAACCTCAACAGCAGCTAGGCCCACGCCATGGCCTCTGTAGCGGTGGTTGGCATTGGTGATGATGATGTAGACCGCACCGTCGCCCGGCTTCAGACGGTGCCAGCAGCGACTGCAACGCACCCTCGCTGCTGCGAACTAGCCGCTTGGATGGCATGGTGACACGGTGAAGGCGCTTGAGGGCTAGTAGCTCCATTGGGCACAGTGGCTGGGTCAACCCGCTCCGAGGGAGGCACGCGCCCTGTGCTCGCGCCCGGGGCGGGGGTGGCCAGAGGGTGGCTATTCGCCCCAGATTGGGTGCCACCACTGCGGTTGTGCCCTTCGTCTAGGGGAAGAAGTATAGGCAGAATAACCCCTTCATTCGTACCTCGTGGAGCATGACCGCTGGGAATGCTGCGAATGTTGCTCTCCTCTGGTGTCTCCCACGCATGTTGTGGCCGCAGGGGAGGCGGCAACAACGCCGCCTGCGCCGACCGTGTCCCCCGCAGCACCCACATCCCCGTGTACCTCCGCATTCCCCGCGGCGTCAGCGGCCACGGGTGCTGGAGCCTTTGATGTGGACAGGTGAGTTGCGTCCTGGGTTTCTTCTTGGGTGCTGAGGGAGTCCTGGACTAAGGAGTCCTCGGGCGTTCGGCTTGTTATCTATGGGCCGGACTGATGGGCTGTGAAGATATGATGACCGAAGACGGTGCTTGTGTCCGGATGGGACTCTCCTTGGCGCGGAAGGCAAGCTTGGCGAACAACTATGAATATTCCATATTATGTAACCGACTCTATGTGACCCTAGATCCCCCCGGTGTTTATATAAACCGGAGGACTTAGTCCGGATAGGGGATACTCAATACCTTAGTCATACAGGCTAGACTTCTAGGGTTTAGCCATTACAATCTCGTGGTAGATCAACTCTTGTAATACTCGTATTCATCAATATCAATCAAGCAGGACGTAGGGTATTACCTCCATTAAGAGGGCCCGAACCTGGGTAAAGCTTCGTGTCCCCTGTCTCCTGTTACCATCAACCTTAGACGCACAGTTCGGGACCCCCTACCCGAGATCCGCCGGTTTTGACACCGACATTGGTGCTTTCATTGAGAGTTCCACTGTGCCTTCGTCCCAGAGGTTGATGGCTCGACTTATCATCAAGGAAAATATTACCTCCGGAGGAGCTCTGGCCTCGGGCCAAACCCTCCGACTGGGCGATTTTACCATGATCGCCCGCTCGGCCTCTGAGCCAGCGAGGATGACCTCTCGAGTCATTGAAAAACGCATTTACGTTGATTCTGAATACGCCAAACAAATGGATCCGACGGAGTTATCGTCTTTGAACGAACTCCTAGATAGCATTACCACCTTGGGAGTCGCTGCAGACTATGATCGGATTAGGCTTAAACCCGACCAGAGAAAGATTAATTCTCCACCGATCACCCACAAGATAGCGGTAGTCGAGGAGCAAGATAACCCTTCCTCTACATTGAGGACGAATTATGTTCGAATCTCTGACCTCGAGAAGCCGGACACCAACCGGCATAAGGACATGCCTTGCCCTCCGAACTTAGAATCGGACTGCAGGCTTCAAAAATCAGAAGGCACTCTAGAGCCCAGACTGTTCAGTCTGGAAAAACCTCAGACTTGGGATCATTGATCAGGTCAGGGTTCAGATCCAATTCCACCCACCCACCCAAACATAAGTTCTCTCACGAGCACAAAATAGCAGTCTTGAGAAACGGTCCACCACTTCTGGGCCAGATTTCTCCTTGTCAAGGACAAGGTCAAGGATTGCCGCGACGAAGACGCAATATCAGTGTTCCGCAATAACTGCATGAACGAAGGACTCCTCAATGCCATTAATCGCCGCCGCATACTACACTTTGCTGCTTGGCAACTATTGTACAGAAGTACAGCGCAATGGAGAGCACCTGGAGAAATCACACTGTTTGGGAGCTATCGGCCCCAACTCAACCACTGGTCCAGGCAAAAAGGGCACACCCCTGTAACGTGCCCAGACCAATAGCCAAGAAATACAAACCCATTACGCGGTGCGGAACCATTTTGGAGGGATGGCTTGATGGCCCCTGCAAAATACACACCACACCGGATACTATACCAACCCATAGCCTTAGAGCATGTTGGATACTCTGGCAGGTAGCCAAAAATGGCGAGGACATCCTCACCAAGGACATCCCGGAGTAACACCCTCCAGAAGATGACGAACCCAGGGTTCTGACAGTCTTTGAGACATTCACTTCAAACAATAGGTGCAAAAGGGCACTCTGCGAAGTTGTCGAAGTCTGCCAGATCACAGCAATAAACCCCTGGAACGACACAACGATAACCTTTAACACTGGCGACGAACCAAAACACAGGACAGTCTGAGCACCAGCCGCCTTGGTCCTCAGCCCAATTGTGGATGGCTTTCAGCTCACCAAGGTTCTCATGGACGGAGGCAGCGGATTAAACCTCATCTATGAGGATACAATACGAAAGATGGAAATAGACAGGAGCCGCATTGAGCAAAGCAGCACGACCTTCCAAGGAATCATTCCCAGTCGGAGGCATGGTGTGCGGGAAAAAATCACACTCGGCGTGGTATTCGGCACGCGGAGAACTATCGGTCCTAAGAAATAACTTTCCAGGTGGCCCCCTTTAACAACGTATATCACGCCCTCTTGGGGCGAGATGCATTCACGCGCTTTCACGCAATACCCCATTACGGGTACATGAAGCTTAATATGCCCAGGCCCAACGGCATAATCACTCTAGTTAGTGATCCGGACATAGCACTCCGCGCCGAGAATAAAACCGCGTCCCTGGCCCTTGAGGCATTATCTAAAGCCCTCATGACCAAATAATTAACCGCACTGTGCTCCACGGTGGACAGAGATGATGCGGTCCTAGACAAACGACCCAAATCCACCTTATTCAAGCCGGCAGAAGAAATAGTCAAATTCTAAGTCCACCCAACGGACCCAAAGAAGACAGCATCCATAGGAGCACAACTAGACCCAATGGTTCACGCCGCTCTACAAAAGTTCCTACACGAGAATTGGGATATATTCGCCTAGCACCCTTCTGACATGCCAGGAATCCCACGCGAGTTGGCCGAACACAGCCTCAATATATTGAAGGGACACAAACCGGTCAAGCAAACACTGCGGCGCTTCTCCGAACCCAAACGCCAAGCTATGGGGGAAGAGCTGCCAAGCTAATCGAGGCTGGATTCATTAGAGAAATAAAACATCCAGACTGGCTGGCAAATTTGGTGATGGTACCAAAGAAGGACAAATCCTGGCGCCTGTGTGTCGATTGTAAAGACCTCAACAAGGCATGCCCCAAGGATCCCTTCCCCCTCCCCCACATCGATTAAATCATTGACGCCACCACAGGACACGACTCACTGTGTTTTCTTGATGCATATTCCGGATACCATCAAATCATGCAACGGCATTCATCACCCCATATGGGCCATTATGCTTCAACACTATGCCCTTCGGGCTCAAGAACGTCGGCGCCACATACCAACGCATGATTCAAACATGCTGGAGAAACAGATCGGCAAGACGGTTGAAGCTTACGTGGACGACGTCGTCATCAAAACTAGGCACATCGAAACACTAATAGACGATTTACGTCTCACGTTCGACAACCTCCGCGTGTATGACATTAAGCTCAATCCGGAGAAGTGCATTTTCGGCATCCCTACTGGAAAATTGCTGGGCTTCATCATTTCCAATAGAGGAATTGAAGAAAACCCAGCCAAAATCTGGGCTTTGTCACAATTGGCTAAGACAACAGACCTTAAACAAGTTCTAAGCCGCTTTATCTCCAGATTGGGAGAAAAGGCACTGCCACTCTATCACCTTCTACGGCGAACCAACCACTTCGAGTGGACGGATGCGGCAACAGCCGGACTGGAGGAAATAAAACCCTTCTTGCGAGCAATCCAATCCTGGCCGCACCAAACACCGGTGAATCAATGTTATTATACATATCGGCAACACATCAGGTGGTGAGCGCCGTACTCGTCGTTGAACGTGAACATGACGGACATAAATTCCCGCTTCAGAGGCCAGTATACTACGTATCTACTGTCCTGACACCATGCAAATCCCGGTACCCTCATTATCAAAAGATAGCATGCGCGGTCTTCATGGCATCCCAAAAGCTCCGTCACTACTTACAGGAGTGTTCGATCACGGTGGCCTCTGAAGTACCACTCAACGACATTATAAAAAACCGTGATGCCATGGGCCGGATTGCCAAATGGCCATCGAGCTCCTCCCATTTGACATTACATATAAGCCACATCGAGATATCAAATCCCAAGTATTAGCCGACTTCGTCGCCGAATGGATAGAGGCCGAACTCCCTAAAGAGTACGACACGTACTCCAATTGGGTCATGTATTTTGACGGCTCCAAAATGCTGGAAGGGTTAGGAGTGGGTGTCTTTTAACATCCCCTACTGGAGACATCGTCCAGTATGTTCTCCAAATACTGTACACGGACTCCAATAACGTAGCCGAATACGAGGCCTTATTGCATGGTCTCCGGATGGCTGTCTCCATGGGCATACAACGCCTAGGAGTATGCGGGGACTCAAACCTTGCAATATCTCAAATAAATGGATATTTCGATGCCAAAGATCCGAAGATGGCAGCGTACCATAACGCGGTTATAAAAATGTCGGCCCGGTTCAAAGGGCTCGAGGTCCATCATGTGGCTCAAGAAAGTAATCAAGCGGCGGATGTTCTTGCTTGTATTGGCACTAAGCGCGACCCCGTCCCACCTAATATTTTCCTGGAAAGGCTCTTTAAGCCATCTGTGGTGTGGCAGGGGGAAAACGGAAAAACTAGTCCGGATCCAAACATAACCCCAGATCCTGGAAACACCGACGTCGTCGGGGGCTCAGCCACCAAAATAACACCGTCGGCGCATCTCATCATGGCAGTCATTGCCCCATGGACCGAACCCTTCCTAGCCTACCTTAACAAGAAAGAGCTTCCTGAGGATCAGAATGAGGCCCGCTGCATTGTCCGGCGTTCAAAGGCGTACACAGTTCATGATGGAGAGCTCTATAAGAAAAGTGCCACCGGAGTCCTTCAACGATGTATATCCGAGGAAGAGGGGTGGCAGCTCTTGGCGGAAATTCATGCCGTACTCGGCGGTCACCACGCCGCAGATCGAACCCTTGTTAGCAAGGCCTTCCGTACAGGGTTTTATTGGCCGACGACTCGAGTAGATGCACAGGACCTTGTCCAACGTTGCGTCGGATGCCAACTCTTTGCCAATCAAAGCCACATGCCCCCCACTGCCTTACAAACAATCCCCATCAGTTGGCCTTTTGCGGTCTGGGGACTCGATATGGTCGGACCCCTTAAAGGAGGAATCCATAAGAGAAAGTATATGCTGGTCATGGTGGATAGATTCACTAAGTGGATACAGGCCAAACCAGTTAAAACGGCCAAAGCGAGTCCAGTAATAGATTTCATATCCGGCGTGGTACACCGTTACGATGTCCTGCATAGTATAATCACCGATAATGGCTCGAATTTTACAGCCGATGAGGTGAAAACCTGGTGTGTTAATCTAGGCATTAAGATCGATTACGCCTCTATCTATCACCCGCAAACAAACGGTCAAGTTGAACAGGCTAATGGTCCCAAGTGACTCAAAGAATAGAGTTATGCTCCCCGGCAACGGCGCCAGAAAATAGTCTTGATAACCCACAAGTATAGGGGATCGCAACAGTTTTCGAGGGTAGAGTATTCAACCCAAATTTATTGATTCGACACAAGGGGAGCCAAAGAATATTCTCAAGTATTAGCAGCTGAGTTGTCAATTCAACCACACCTGGAAACTTAATATAGCAAAGTATTTAGTAGCAAAGTAATATGATAGTAGTGGTAACGGTAGCAAAAGGTAACAGTAGTAAAAGTAATGTTTTTGGTATTTTGTAGTGATGATAGCAATAGCAACAGAAAAGTAAATAAGCGAAGAACAATATATGGAAAGCTCGTAGGCAATGGATCGGTGATGAGAGAATTATGCCGGATGCGGTTCATCATGTAACAGTCATAACCTAGGGTGACACAGAACTAGCTCCAGTTCATTGATATAATGTAGGCATGTATTCCGAATATAGTCATACGTGCTTATGGGAAAGAACTTGCATGACATCTTTTGTCCTACCCTCCCGTGGCAGCGGGGTCCTTACGGAAACTAAGGGATATTAAGGCCTCCTTTTAATAGAGAACCGGAACAAAGCATTAACACATAGTGAATACATGAACTCCTCAAACTACGGTCATCACCGGTAAGTATCCCGATTATTGTCACTTCGGGGTTAACGGATCATAACACATAATAGGTGACTATAGACTTGCAAGATAGGATCAAGAACTCTCATATATTGATGAAAACATAATAGTTAGATCTGAAATCATGGCACTCGGGCCCTAGTGACAAGCATTAAGCATAGCAAAGTCATAGCAACATCAATCTCAGAACATAGTGGATCACTAGGGATCAAACCCTAAAAACTAACTCGATTACATGATAAATCTCCATCCAACCCATCACCGTCCAGCAAGCCTACGATGGAATTACTCACACACGCGGTGAGCATCATGAAATTGGTGATGGAGGATGGTTGATGATGACGATGGCGACGGATTCCCCTCTCCGGAGCCCCGAACGGACTCCAGATCAGCCCTCCCGAGAGGTTTTAGGGCTTGGCGGCGGCTCATATCGTAAAACGCGATGATTTCTTCTCTCTGATTTTCTCCCCGAAACTCAATATATAGGAGGTGGAGTTGGAGTCGGAGAGGCAACAGGGGGCCCACGAGGTAGGGGGCGCGCCCCCACCCTCGTGGACAGGTGGTGGGCCCCCTGGCCTTCATCTTTTGCAAGGTATTTTTTATTTCTGAAAAGTCTCCGTGAAGTTTCAGGTCATTCCGAGAACTTTTGTTTCTGCACATAAATAACACCATGGTAATTCTGCTGAAAAACAGCGTCAGTCCAGGTTAGTTCCATTCAAATCATGCAAGTTAGAGTCCAAAACAAGGGCAAAAGTGTTTGGAAAAGTAGATACGACGGAGACGTATCAACTCACCCAAGCTTAAACCTTTGCTTGTCCTCAAGCAATTCAGTTGACAAACTGAAAAGTGATAAAGAAAAACTTTTACAAACTTTGCTCTTGTTGTTGTAAATATGTAAAGCCAGCATTCAAGTTTTCAGCAAAGATTATAACTAACCACATTCACAATAACGCATAGTCTCAAGTTTACTCATATCAATAGCATAATCAACTAGCGAGCAATAATAATAAATCTCGGATGACAACACTTTCTCAAAACAATCATAAATATGATACAAGATGGTATCTCGCTAGCCCTTTCTGAGACCGCAAAACATAAATGCAGAGCACCTTTAAAGACCAAGGACTGACTAGACATTGTAATTCATGGTAAAAGAGATCCAGTCAAGTCATACTCAATGTAAACTAACAGTAATGAATGCAAATGACACGGTGCTCTCCAACTGGTGCTTTTTAATAAGAGGATGATGACTCAACATAAAAGTAAATAGATAGGCCCTTCGCAGAGGGAAGCAGGGATTTGTAGAGGTGCCAGAGCTCGGTTTTGAAATAGAGTGAATAATATTTTGAGCGGTATACTTTCATTGTCAACATAACAACCAAGAGATGGCGATATCTTCCATGCTACACACATTATAGGCGGTTCCCAAACAGAATGGTAAAGATTATACCCCCTCCACCAACAAACATCAATCCATGGCTTGCTCGAAACAACGAGTGCCTCCAACATACATCAGGTCCCAGGGGGAGTTTTGTTTGCAATTATTTTGATTTAGTTTGCATAAAGCATGGGACTGGGCATCCCGGTGACCAGCCACTTTCGTGAGTGAGGAGCGGAGTCCACTCCTCTTGAGAATAACCCGCCTAACATGGAAGATACAGACACCCTAGTTGATACATGAGCTATTCGAGCATACAAAACAGGATATTTATTTGAAGGTTTAGAGTTTGGCACATACAAATTTACTTGGAACGGCAAGTAGATACCGTATATAGGTAGGTATAGTGGACTCATATGGAATAACTTTGGGGTTTAATGGAGTTGGATGCACAAGCAGTATTCCCGCTTAGTACAGGTGAAGGCTACAAAAGACTGGGAAGCGACCAGCTAGAGAGCGACAACAGTCATGAACATGCATTAAAATTAATCAACATCGAATGCAAGCATGAGTAGGATATAATCCACCATGAACATAAATATCGTGAAGGCTATGTTGAATTTGTTTCAACTACATGCGTGAACATGCGCCAAGTCAAGTCACTTAAATCATCATTTAGAGGAGGATACCACCCTATCATACCACATCATAACCATTTTAATAGCATGTTGGCACGCAAGGTAAACCATTATAACTCATAGCTAATCAAGCATGGCATAAGAAACTATGATCTCTAGTTGTCATTGCAAACATGTTTATTCATAATAGGCTGAATCAGGAATGATGAACTAATCATATTTACAAAAACAAAAGAGGTCGAGTTCATACCAGCTTTCTCATCTCAGTCAGTCCATCATATATAGTCATAATTGCCTTTCACTTGCACGACCGAACGATGTGAATAATAATAATAGTGCACGTGCATTGGACTAAGCTGGAATCTGCAAGCATTCAATAAACAGGAGAAGACAAGGAAATATGGGCTCTTTTGTCAGATCAACAATAATGCATATAAGAGCCACTTCAACAATTTAATCATGGTCTTCTCCTATCGACCCCCAAAGAAAAGAAAAGAAATAAAACTATATACACGGGAAAGCTCCCAACAAGCAAAAAGAACAAGAAAATCTTTTTGGGTTTTCTTTTTAATTACTACTACAAGCATGGAAAGTAAACTAATTAAAAGCTACAACTAATTTTTTTGGTTTTTCTTAAGGTTTATTAAACACACAAGAAGAAAGCATAAAAAAGGAAATAAACTAGCATGGATATATACAATGAAAAAGTATGAGCACCGACATCTAGCAATGAGTGTGTGAACATGAATGTAATGTCGGTGAGAAATACGTACTCCCCCAAGCTTAGGCTTTTGGCCTAAGTTGGTCTATGCCTGGCCTGGCGGATATCCAAAATAGTTGGGGTTATACTGCGTGAGAAGAAGACTGATTGCCACTGGGCAATCATCTTCCGGATCCCACTGGTAATTATACTGTCGTAGGATCAACTTGGTTGCCGGGCACTGCGTACCGCGGTCCCAGGTTCCGTAGGACGTGAAGCCGTAAACGGAAATAGCGCCTACATCAAATAACAAGAAGGAGACAGACAAGTATAGTCTCAGGATGATGTTTATTAAAGAACATTGATATTTAAGCTCTCCTTCCCTATTCTTAACAATAAAATCATGTGCTACCATACTTTTATAATCTAAATAACACAGGCAGCACCTTTTCTTCCTTCTCATAATGCCTAATAGGTATGTTAAAATGTGCAGCTAGGCGTGTAGCATAGATGCCTCCAAAGATGGGGCCCTTGGTACGGTTCAGACTTAACCGTTTGGCAATAATGCCGCCCATACTAAAAGAGTTATCACCGTATAAACCGTGGTGCAAAATAATAATATCAGGGATACTCAGGTTTCCACAGTTTCCGACCAATTAAGCAACGACTAGCAAATAATGCAAAATAACGTAAAACAGGAAAATGTATGCTAGTGATTCGTGCATCGAAAACCTTCCTTGTTTCCCCTACAGTGATAGTATCAATAAACCTCCACATCATCAATGTGGTTCTTCTGTCCCTCAAAAGGGACTAAACAAATCCGACAGAAATCATAAAGTGACATCTCCTTATGCTCATCATATAAATGAAACTCCACCGTAGGTGGTGAGTTCCTAGAATGAAAATGAAAGTTTTGCACAAAGGTATTTGTGAGTAAGAGATACTGATCGCATTGGTCGTGGAGGAAAGCGGTGAGGCCTGCATTATGAGCCAACTCATGAAAATCTTCATAAATCCCGGCTGCTCTCAAGAAATCCTCGGAAGGCCATTCACACGCCCGAACCTCCGCGGTGCGAGGCAGATTATACTTAGGCTTTGCCTTTTCCTTCGAGCTTTGGCTCGATGAGCCCCTCAAAAGTCTCCTCATCATTTTCTGAAAAATTCTGAAATTTTTAGTAACTTCAAAATAAAAGTAAACCAAACTCAATAATATTGATAGCAACTACTCATACAAGTGCCTAGAGCCTATATCATGCATCAAAACTACTTGGAACCATATAAATTTGACATGCAAGCTCAAGAACAGGGTCACCTAAGCAGCAAAAATTTGCAATGAATAAAGCACTAGAACAAAAACTAATTGGACCAATGGAGGAGTCACATACCAAGGAACAATCTCCCCAAGCAGTTTTGTGAGAGGTGCTTTGAGCAAGGAGATCGAAAATGGCAGCAAAACGAGCTTGGACTCGGGTTTGAGCTGGTTATTCGTGTTGGGAGGAAGAAGAAGTGTATGGGTGAAAGGATAAGTGGAGGAGGGCCACCGTGGGCCCACGAGGCAGGCGCGCCCTCCACCCTCATGGGCAGGTGGTTGGCCCCCCTGTGTTCTCAGTTCCATAAATCCTCAAATATTCTAAAAAAAATCATATTTAATTTTCAGGGCATTTGGAGAACTTTTATTTTCGAGGTATTTTTATATTGCACGGATAATCAGATAACAGACAGACAAATAATTATTTTTATTTAATATAAATAACAGAAAGTAAAAGTGGGGTACAGAAGGTTGTGCCTTCTAGTTTCATCCATCTCATCATCAAAAGGAATCCACTAACAAGGTTGATCAAGTCTTGTTAACGAACTCATTCCGAATAACATGGAAACCTGGAGAAATTTCGAATAACACTATGTTACCTCAACGGGGATATGCACATCCCCAATAATAAGAATATCATATTTCTTCTTGATAGGAAGAGGAAATTCAAAACCTCCAAATATAATCGATGGAATTTTTCCAATAGAGTTGATACTATGAACTTGAGGTTGTTTCCTCGGAAAGTGTACCGTATGCTCATTACCATTAACATGAAAAGTGACATTGCCTTTAGTGCAATCAATAACAGCCCTGCAGTATTCAAAAAGGGTCTTCCAAGAATAATAGACATACTATCGTCCTCAGGAATATCAAGAATAACAAAGTCCGTTAAAATAGTAACGTTTGCAACACACAACAGGCACATCCTCACAAATACACGACAGGTATAGCAGTTGATTTATCAGCCATTTGCAAAGATATTTCAGTAGGTGTCAACTTATTCAAATCAAGTCTATGATATAAAGAGAGAGGCATAACACTAACACCGGCTCCAAGATCACATAAAGCAGTTTTAACATAGTTTCTTTTAATGGAGCATGGTATAGTGGTACTCCTGGATCTCCAAGTTTCTTTGGTATTCCACCCTTAAAAGTGTAATTAGCAAGCATGGTGGAAATTTCAGCTTCCGGTATCTTTCTTTTATTTGTAACAATATCTTTCATGTACTTAGCATAAGGATTTTGAGCATATCAGTTAATCGCATACGCAAAAAGATAGGTCTAATCATTTCAGCAAAGCGCTCAAACATCATCCTTTTCTGGATGGTTTGGGAGGAAGCATGGGTATCTGAACCAAGCAACCTCTTTACCAGTGTTTCTAACAAAAAATCTTTCTTATCAGACGCGTGACTGTGATGTGGGTATATCAGACTCAATATCATTATTCTATATCATACCATACTAGTTACATATCATGAACATGATTATAACATACATATTTCAGGTCAACATGTGTTGTCATCAGAAAAGAATACAATGGATCTCAGTTTCAACATAGGAACCATGGAGGGGGGGGGAATGAACAAATCAATTTATTTCTCTTTTAGAAGACTAGTCATCTAATAATTCTCTGAGAATCTGCCAATTCTCTAGCGAGGCCCTTCAGGAACCAAGGTCCTGAGTCACTTACCAGTCAGTACCCACGTCGAAGATTATATTACTATTATACATCATACTTAGCATAAGTGTTTGAGCATATCAGTAAATATACACAAAAAGATAGGTCTAATCATTTCAAAGCGCTCAAAACCACATCCTTTTCTGGATTTGGGAGGAAAAGGCATGGTTTCTGAACCCAGGCTCCTTTCTTTACCATGTTTCCTAGCAACAAAGTCTTCTTATCATAACATTGATTCTTTGATTGTGGGTTATCAAGATCAACAGGTTCAATTTCTATATCATTATCATTACTAGGTTGAGCATCATCATATACATTATCATTAACATTACCACTAGTTTCAGGTTCATTACCAGATTGTGTTTTAGCATCAGAAATAGAAATATCATTTGGATTCTCAAGTGTTTCAACAATAGGTCACTAGAAGCATGCAAAGTCCTATCATTTTTCTTTTTATTCTTTTTAGAAGGACTAGGTGCATCTAATTTTATTTCTCTGAGAATCTTGCTCAATTCTCTTAGAGTGGCCTTCAGGATACAAAGGTTCCTAAGTCATTCTACCAGTTCTAGTAGCCACTCTAACATTATCATTATCTTTACTATTCAATTCATTGAGCAAATCATTTTGAGCTTTAAGTACTTGTTCTACTTGAGTGGTAACCATAGAAGCATGTTTACTAATAAGTTTAAGTTCACCTTTGACATTAGCCATATAATCACCCAAGTGTTCAAGCATATTTGAATTGTATTTCAATTGTCTACCAAAATAAGCATTAAAATCTTCTTGCTTAGCCATAAATTTATCAAACTCATCTAAGCATGGGCTAGCAACTTAGTAAATGGGATTTCAGCTTTATCATATCTATAGAGAGAATTTACCTTTACTACCTGTGTCGGGTTATCAAGACCATGAGTTTCTTCAATAGGTAATGGATAAGATCATATGTTTCTTCAACAGGCAGTAAATTAAGACCATGTATTTCTTCAATAGGAGGTAAATTCTTAACATCTTCAGCTTTAATACCTTTTTCTTTCATAGATTTCTTTGCCTCTTGCATATCTTCAGGACTGAGAAATAGAATACCCCTTCGTCACATGTAAATTAGGCCGAGTGTGCCCAATTATTTTCATTTGTCAACATATTATTCAATAGAATTTCAGCTTCATCCGGTGTTCTTTCCCTGAAAAGAGAACCACACAACTATCCAGGTAATCTCTGGAAGCATCGGTTAGTCCATTATAAAAGATATCAAGTATTTCAGGTTTCTTAAGAGGATGATCAGGCAAAGCATTAAGTAACTTGAGAAGCCTCCCCCAAGCTTGTGGGAGACTCTCTTCTTTAATTTGCACAAAAGATTATTCAATAGAATTTCAGCTTCATCCGGTGTTCTTTCGCTGAAAACAGAACTAGCACAACTATCCAGGTAATCTCTGGAGGCATTGGTTAGTCCATTACAAAAGATATCAAGTATTTCATTTTTCTTAAGAGGATGATCAGGCAAAGCATTAAGTAATTGGAGAAGCCTCCCCCAAGCTTGTGGGAGACTCCCTTCTTCAATTTGCACAAAATTATATATATCCCTTAAAGCAGCTTGTTTCTTATGAGCAGGGAAATATTTAGCAGAGAAGTAATAAATATATCCTGGGGACTGTGGACACAACCAGGATGAAGAGAATTAAACCATATCTTGGCATCACCTTTTAATGAGAACGGAAATATTTGAAGGATATAAAAGTAGCGAGTTCTCTCATCTTTAGTGAACAGGGTAGCTATATCATTCAGTTTAGTAAGATGTGCCACAACAGTTTCAGATTCATAACCATGAAAAGGATCAGATTCAACCAAAGTAATTATATCAGGATCAGCAGAGAATTCATAATCCTTATCAGTAACAAAGATTGGTGAAGTAGCAAAAGTAGGGTCAGGTTTCATTCTAGCATTTAGAGATTGCTTACTCCGTTTAGCTAATAATTTTTTAAGTTCAGTTCTATTTCTGCAAGCTAAAATGGCTAAAGAAGCATCTTGATCAAAAACGTAACCCTTAGGAATAGCAAGTGGTTCTTCATCATCACTTTCATCAGTATCATCAGATTCAATATTTTCAATTTCTCTAGCCCTAGCAAGTTGTTCATCAAGAAAAGCACTAAGTGGCATAGTAGTATCAGGCAGAGAGGTAGTTTCATCATAATTATCATGCTTAGTAGAAGTGACATCATCAATAACATGTGACATATCAGAACGAATAGCAGAAGCAGGTGTAGGTGTTGCAAGCTTAATCAAAACAGAAGGTGAATCAAGTGCAGAGCTAGATGGCAGTTCCTTACCTCCCCTCGTAGTTGAGGGATAGATCTTGGTTTTTGGATCTCTCAAGTTCTTCATAATGATAAGCAGATATATATCCCAAGTGACTCAAAGAATAGAGCTATGCTCCCCGGCAACGGCGCTAGAAAATAGTCTTGATAACCCACAAGTATAGGGGATCGCAACAGTTTTCGAGGGTAGAGTATTCAACCCAAATTTATTGATCCGACACAAGGGGAGCCAAAGAATATTCTGAAGTATTAACAGCTGAGTTGTCAATTCAACCACACCTGGAAATTTAAAATCTGCAACAAAGTATTTAGTAGCAAAGTAATATGATAGTGGTGATAACGGTAGCAAAAGGTAACAGTAGTAGAAGTAATGTTTTTGGTATTTTGTAGTGATGATAGCAATAGCAACGGAAAAGTAAATAAGCGGAGAACAATATATGGAAAGCTCGTAGGAAATGGATCGGTGATGGAGAATTATGCCGGATGCGGTTCATCATGTAACAGTCATAACCTAGGGTGACATAGAACTAGATCCAGTTCATTGATATAATGTAGGCATGTATTCCAAACATAGTCATACGTGCTTATGGAAAAGAACTTGCATGACATGTTTTGTCCTACCCTCCTGTTGCAGCGGGGTCCTTATGGAAATTAAGGGATATTAAGGCCTCCTTTTAATAGAGAACCGGAACAAAGCATTAACACATAGTGAATACATGAACTCCTCAAACTATGGTCATCACCGGTAAGTATCCCGATTATTGTCACTTCGGGGTTAATGGATCATAATACATAATAGGTGACTATAGACTTTCAAGATAGGATCAAGAACACTCATATATTGATGAAAACATAATAGATTCAGATCTGATAGCAAGCAGCTGGCGCTGACACTTTTCTAGTTCCTGAGCTAGCTGGGTGTTCTTCTCCGTAAGCACCTGGTTGTACATTGATCCTTAAATCAGTTGTTTCAACTCCTTTAAGTCTCGGGGGCTACTGGCATATGGTTATCATAGTCAGACAAAACAAATTTACCTGCACATCTTTCAAATGTTGCTTTGTGGCCCTGTTAATTCCATCTCGAGCAGCTCGGATGTATGCATCAGCCGAGCTTAATGTGTTAAACGACTCTTCTGAGAAGCCAGGGTCTTGTAAAATGGCCCGGCGGCGCCGATGATTCATGGCACTCTCCACTTCCGAGTTGGTGACGGATACATCATCCGAGTCCTCGGCTGGAGGATAGTCCGGCGTTGCCACCGCATCAGCCCCCGTCTTCACGGCAGGATTTGAATCCTGGCTGCGGGAAGTATGACCGCTCGAACCTCCGGATATAGTCCGGTGCACCTTTTTCCTAACACATGGAAAATGGGAAGGTCACGGTTGGACGTGACTGCTCAGGTGCATGTTGGCAAATTCGTACCTCTTCAATGAAGGTATGGCCGTGTCTTCGTTTGCTTTCCTCTTGGAAGACTCGCCCGGAGTAGGGGATGCCCTCTTCGGAGGTACCCCTGGAGTGGTATGTCGCGCCGAACCCTTCCCCTTTTGAGCACAGGATAGTGCGGTGGGTAAGAAGGAAGGAGAGATTTCTTTTGAATAAGGTGTCTTCGGATCACTTACGTGTGAAGCTGGAAGGAGGCCAGGGTAATCAGCAATAATAGGTACATATGTACCATCGTAGCTCATCTGATAGAACGTTCCCTCCTCAAGCTCCACGAATATGTCCGGGTCTTCTTCATATCCGGGGTCAAGATCCCAATTGCGATTCTCTGGCTGAGGGGCAGGGTCATGGATCCCCTCGATAGCCTTTCGCCATTCCTATTATGAGCAGATAAGATGCTGCCTGTCAACGAATGATCCAAGGACAAGATAAATTAAGTGAAGCTGAACCTTACCCAGCTGGGAGGATTGTACATGGAAAGTCCGTCTCGATGTTGGAGATGGCTGAACTCCTCCTTCTCCCCTTTATACAGATCGGCCAGGATCTTGGCTAGAGCGGAGGGGGTCTTCGGGCCTTTTCGGCCATAACATGAGGCGTCGTCTTCCCCGTTATAGTGCCACATGGGCAGTCCTCGGTATTGGAGTGGTTGGACCCCCCGCGTTATGGAAATTGCCATCACTTCGACTATTGACAATCCGAACTGGGCAAGAGTTTTAATCTTGCCCAGTAGCAAGATGATTTCCGTGCTATCCTCTTTCTCGAGGCTCCGAGGATGCCTGCTGTGGCGCTTCTTCTGCGGAGCATTTGAAAACTCGAGGAGGCCTATGCGGACGGGGTCGGGTAGAGCGATGTCGTCAATGTAGAACCATTCGGAAGACCACTCTTCAGGAGCTTTCTTCGGCGTGCCGGACAGATATCCGGTCTCGGCAATGGGCCACACTTCGGCTACTCCCCCTTCAAAGATTGATCCACCTTGATTGCGAGGGACGAGGCAGAATAGTCTTCTCCATAAATCAAAATGGGCCTCACAACCCAGGAATAGTTCGCATAGGGAAACATAACCTGCAATGTGGAGGATGGAGCTAGGGGTAAAATTGTGCAGCTAGAGGCCGTAGTACTCCAGCAGCCCTCGGAGGAATGGGTGAATTGGAAACCCCACCCCCTCAGCAGATAGGGGACGAAGCATACCCGTTCTCCCGCAGACGGATTGGGAGAATCCTCTGCCTAGGTTTTGCCATTGAAGGAGGCCAACCCTGCTCGAACAGGGACCAGATCTACTTGAGGGAGAAATCCTTGCGTTTGTAGCTTTGCCAATCGGCTATGGGGCACAGAGCACCTCTCCCACTCGCTTCTCTCTAGGTTGGAACGAGAAGAGGAGCAGGGGTTATTGGCCATGTTGGAATGGTCCTGACTGGCGGTCTCTGAGGATTTTCTCCGCTTGGTGCCAAAGGGATCTGAGATCCAATCTCTTTAAATAGATACTCTTCCTTACAGTGCTGGGGTGTTATTTGCAAAAAAAAATACCCTGACTGTCTGCATTCGCTCGACACATGGAAAACGAGGACATTAAGCGCGCAGAAGCCGAGGGGAGACATAGAATCTATGGACGAATACACTACTTAAGGGAGGAACCCGCCTTGCAATACCGAAGATAATCCGTGTGATGAACACCTCGCTATTGAAGACTGGTTCAGGGGCTACTGAGGGAGTCCTGGACTAAGGGGTCCTCGGGCGTCCGGCCTGTTATCTATGGGCTGGACTGATGGGCTGTGAAGATATGACGACCAAAGACGGTGCCCGTGTCCAGATGGGACTCTCGTTGGTGTGGAAGGCAAGCTTGGCGAACAACTATGAAGATTCCATATTATGTAACCGACTCTATGTGACCCTAGATCCCCCTGGTGTTTATATAAACCCGAGGACTTAGCCCGGATAGGGGATACTCAATACCTTAGTCATACAGGCTAGACTTCTAGGGTTTAGCCATTACAATCTCGTGGTAGACCAACTCTTGTAATACTCGTATTCATCAATATCAATCAAGCAGGATGTAGGGTATTACCTCCATCAAGAGGGCCCGAACCTGGGTAAAGCTTCGTGTCCCCTGTCTCCTGTTACCATCAACCTTAGACGCACAGTTCGGGACCCCTACCCGAGATCCACCAGTTTTGACACCGACGGGCGCCATAGTCGATGGAGCCGCCGATGATGAAAATGGTGATGAAGATGACGCGCTGCTCGCGCTTTCGGGTTCGCCCAAGTGATCTCCCTACCTCGCACGCCAAAGATGTCATGGGAAACCACGGCCACCTGTGAGACCAAGAGCCCCTTTCTAGTTCGGCGAGGGGATGGCACGTGGAGCGTGGAACATCATGACAGAGATCACGCGTGCAGTTTTTACCCAGGTTCAGGTTGCCGTGAGGCGTAAAACCCTACTCCTGCTTTGGTGGATTGATGGTGGAAAAGATGATGGTGAGCGCAGCATGTTTTCCCGGAAGGGTTACCTCGGGGCAAGAACGGCTACGCACGTATTGATGCGTGAGGGTTCCAATCAGCCAACCCTTTCCACGGTTGCCAGGGGCCTCCTTTTATAGATCAAGGGGTCACCACAGTGGCAAATTAGTCATTACACACTGATTAGATAGCAAACAGTGCTATCATACCTAACTCTGCATACTGATAGAGTGCATTAAATGCACCGCTCAACGTCGCATCATAGCTCGCCCGGCAGGCCCTATCAGGCTGTTTTGCCAGCTTCGCGCCTGCTTGCTTGACACGTCTCAGGACGGGTGTCACTTGGAGGCATTTTCTATAGGAAGTGGCTGCCATGTGGCGAATAGCAGCCACTTAGTCATCTTGGAGCTTGACACCGCACCGATTGACGACATGCGTCGTGATGAGGTGGTGCAGTGGAGTGGTTTTTGCTTCATAAGCCCTGGCAGGCCTATCGGGACGACCCAAAGGCTTGCTTCCGGGGGTAACCCCATCCTTGGCAGGCTCGCCTGCCCAGCAAGGGATATTTTCCCTTAGCGATATCTTGCTTCTCTGGCTAGTCTTGGTCCTTTGAAGAACTGATCCCTTGTGCTTCAGTCTGACCTTGGTGATGTGATCTTGTTCTCGTGCCTGTGCACAGTATGGGCAACGGACCCAAGGTTTGTTGCACCGACACTTTTACTACTACAGCTGATGATTTTCATGAATATAATATGCATGTGCTTGGTGCTTGGTGCTCCTACTTGCAATTATTATGAGATAGGAACTACACCACAACCTCTCTATGTTTCCAACACAATAAAATTGCAAGAAACTCTGTATGCTATGTATCGGCCTTTACTTTGTCTGCATGAATTGTTCTTTTATGACATGCCGATGCATTGGAAGAGAGTTAGAATTCGTTGTTGCATGATATATGTTGCTTTGTGCTCACTACAAAATTACAAATCGTTGTTAATTAAAATTGGCTTTGACATACCTTGGGATCCGGGAGGATCAATTACTTGAGCACTATATGCCTAGCTTAATGGCTTTATAGAAAGTGCTACCAGGGAGACAGCCAGAAGTTTTAGAGTCATTTTATTCTGTTCTGTGCTTTTATAAAGTTTAAAAACAAAAAATATAGACGAAAACTTAAAACATTTAAAAAAGAAAAGTGGAAGTAAGAAAGACGAGCACCGTTGAAGTGGAGGAGCTCCGTGAACTTTGTTCATGCCCATGGAAACTTTGCAAACCTTGATGACAGAAACTCTTCAACGGAAATCATTATCCCCATGTACAAATCTATTGTATTATCCAAATGATGTGCCAAGATTTGCCATTAGGATGTTTAGATTGCTTGTTTGGTATGTGCAACGCCAAAGTAGAAACTTTTGTTGTAGTGCATGAATTCACATTTTTTACTTGATTGTGAATTCTTAGATTTTTACACAGTACTGCAATGCAATTTTTTATTTTGTCCTACTTTTAAAGAATTTTTGGAGTTACAGAAGTGTGGTCAATGTTCAGATTGCTGCAGACTGTTCGGTTTTTGATAGATTCTGTTTTTGATGCATTGTTTTGCTTGTTTTAATGGAACTCTGGATTGTATAAGTGGTATAAGCCATGGAGAATTTAGAATACAGTAGGTATAATTCAAAAATAAAATATGAAATGGTTTGCGACAGTACTTAAAGTAGTGATTTGCTTTATTATACTAACGAATCTCACGAGGGTTCTGTTAAGTTTTGTGTGATTGAAGTTTTGAAGTTTTGGGTGAGATCACAATGGATGAAGGAATAAGGAGTGGCAAGAGCATAAGCTTGGGGATGCCCGAGGCACCCCAAGATAATATACAAGGACTCCCAAGCAACTAATCTTGGGTATGCCCGGAAGACATCCCCTCTTTCTTCTAACGACTATCGGTAATTTTACTTGGAGCTATATTTTTATTCATCACATGGTATGCGTAAATTCCTCGAGCATCTTTGTGCTTTTTTCCCTTTTCTTTTATGCACCATGATGTTATTAGATAGTCCTTGGTTGATTTATAGAATGCTCTTTTCACTTCACTTATATCTTTTGAGTATAACTTTATAGAATGCTTCATGTGCTTCACTTATATCATTTGAAGTTTGGATTTCCTGTTTCTCTACGTAGGAAAAACGCCATGTGTAGAATGCTCTTTAGCTTCACTTATATTTATTAAAGCATGGGAAATACTTTTATAGATAGAATTAAACTCTCTGGCTTCACTTATATCTATTTGGAGAGTCGTCGAGAATTGGTCATTTACATGGTTAGTCGTAAAATCCTACATAAAACTTGTAGATCACTGAATATGATATGTTTGATTCCTTGCAATAGTTTTGTGATATAGAGATGGTAATATGTGGGAGGTACTAGTGAATGATTGTGGTTTAGTAAGAATATTGGTGTTAAGGTTTGTGATTCCCTATGCATGCACGTAAAGTCCATAGTTATGCAACAAGGTTATATCTTACTTATGGTGCATTATTCACGGTTAGTTATGTTCAATGCACGTCTCTGACCGTTTTTGCTTTTTGGTTGGTCACTTCACAATCTATTTGCTAGCATCCATTTGTACTAAGCGGGAATGTTGCTTGTGCGTCCAATTCCTTAAACCTAAAGTTTTGCCATATGAGTCCACCATACCTACCTATATGCGGTATTTACATGTCGTCCCATGTAAATTTGCATGTGTCAACTTAATTATTCAAAATAAATTTCCGTTTTGTGTGCCTGTACCGCTCATGGCGGTAGGGGGTGGCCAATATCTTTCATGCTAGGTGGCAGGTGAGTGTTTATTCACTTTTCATTTCATTTCACGAGAAAGTGGCAGGTGATAGGGATGCCTTGTCCCACAATAAATCAAAAATAATAATAACAAAATTCCTTGGAAAGTGTTGGTATGGAAATCACCCATGGATACGGGTAGCCATGGATTGTGAAAGAATGGTGGAAATAAAATGAACTTCATTTTCTGTTTGGGAACTACCTATAATGTGTCTAGCATAGAAGATGTTGGAAACTCCTTGTCGTAGCATTGACAAGAAAAGCATGCCTCTCAAAATGACTTTATCTCTAATCTTTGAACTCTAGAAGCTCTGCAAATCTCTGCTTCCCTCTATGAAGGGCCTATCTATTTAGCTTTATGCAATTTTTTTATATTGGGTCTTCACCTTGTCTTATAAGCACCAATTGGAGAGCACTATTGCCATACTTGTGCACTGGGTGTAGCTAATGTTGAGTGTGTTTCATGAATGGATCAATGATTGAGCATGACGGGCTAGGGATAACTTTCTTTAGCATTGATATTTTGAAAGACATGATTGTTTGTTGGGATGCCTGAGTATTAATCTCTTTATTGCAAACTATAAACTATTGTTTTGAATCACTCGTATCTTAACATTCATGCCATGATTAGATTGTATCATCAAGATTATGCTAGGTACATTCTACATCAAAAACTATCTTTTTCTATCATTTACCTACTTGAGGACGAGTAGGAATTAAGCTTGGGGATGTTGATACGTATCCATCGTATCTATAGTTTTTTTATTGTTTCATGCCAATATTCTAAAATATATACTTTTGGCAACATTTTATATTATTTTTGGGACTAACATATTGGTTCAGTGCCAGTTCCGATTTGTTGCTTGTTTTTTGTTTCGCGGAATAGCTACATCAAATGAAGTCCAAATGTGATAAAAATTTACGGAGATTTATTTTGGAATATATGTGATTTTTGGGAGTGGAATCAACGCAAACGGAGGCTCACGAGCTCCACTAGGCACCAGGCAGCGACCCCCCCCCTAGCGTGCTGTGGTACCTCGTGAGTCGGTTGACCCCCTTCTTTTGCTGCAAGAAAGATAGTATTCAGAAACATCATGTTAAAATTTCATCCCAATCGGAGTTACGGATCTCCGGGAATTTCAGAAATGATTTTTTGCTAGAAAACAAGAGCATGAAATAGAATAGAACAGAGAGAGAGAGAGAGAGAGAGAGATCCAATCTAGGAGGGGCTCCTGCCCCTCCACCACCATGGTGGCCATGGACCAAAGGGGGAACTCTCCTCCCATCTAGGGGGGAGGCCAAAGAAGAAGGAGGAGGGGGCTCTCTCCCCCTCTCTCCTGGTGGTGCTGGAACGTCGCGGGGGCAATCATCATGATGATGATGTACACCAACAACCTCTCCGCCGTCAACACCAACTCTCGCCCCCTCTATGCAGCGGTGTAACACCTCTTATCCCCGCTGTAATCTCTACTTAAACAAGGTGCTTAATGCTATATATTATTATCCAATGATTCATGGCCATCCTATGATGTTTGATTAGATTCGTTTTGTCCGATGGGTTGATTGATGACCGTGATTGGTTTGAGTTGTATTTTTATTTTGCTGTTGTCCTATGGTGCCCTCCGTGTGACGCAAGCTTAAGGGACTCCCACTATAGAGTGTTGCAACACATTCATGATTTGCTTATGCACTACAAAAGAAAAACCACTTCCGTGATGATACGTGTTTGTCACAGTAGGTCACGTTTTCTGTCATGCATGTATATCCATGACGATTTTATGACAGAATCAAGATAGTCATACATGTGCTATCGTAGAAGTGTTCCATGGCAATACCAAAATTATCATCACAGAAGTGTCCACTTCCATGACGACAAATGGTGCGTCATGGAAGTGTTTTCATCAAGGGTAACCGACACGTGGCATCCACCATAACGGGTCGCCATTAAGCTATCGGGTTCCGGTTTGGATCCGATAACCCATTAACAGCCTGGACCAATGTGGATTTTCCACGTGTAAAATTCTCATTCGCCGGAGGATCCACGTGTCGGTGAAAGTGCAATCATTCCTTTAATATTTCACTGCTCCAAAAATCACGATGTTGTCACTCGCATGGTCACTTCCAAGAATGCTCTGAAGGCTCGTCCGAGAGACTCCGGAGTTTTTGATGTGAGTGATGATGAACGTCTTCCTGATGATCAACCTTCTGACTTTGGCTTTCCCTCGAGTCCTGATTGGTCTGATTTCCTTAACGAGGCTAGTGGCAGTGGTGCTCATGATGATGATGATGATGATGATGATGGTGCTTTATGATGGTCTGACCCCTTTTGGGTACTTGATGCCAAGGGGGAGTAGGCACTTATATATTATGTAATGCTTTGAGATTAGCTTGTATCGAACCAATGTTAGCTTGTATCGAACCAATGTTATGATTATTGTCGTTTTATGTACTATGCTATGAGTGATGAACCTTTATGTGTTGTGTAATACACCTGTCTATGGAGCCTATTATGGTATCATGTTATCTTGTTTACTTTATGAGATTTGGTTGTGTTGGTATCATATTGAGGGGGAGCTCTCTTCATGCTTATTTTATTTATGCACATGTTTAGGGGGAGCTCCACAACAAATCCTTTCGATATTCAAAGTTTTTTTTACACATTGAGGAGTGCATGTATGTTTTCATCAACTACCAAAAAGTGGGAGATTGAACGTGCAATCATGCCCTTAATCTTATTTTGATGTTGATGACAACATGCATATAGGGGACTAATCATTTTTATCAAGTATATCTTAGGATTATGTCTCAAGGGCCATGTGTGGATCATGATTACGGACAAATATATATCACTCAAGAGCGGTGATACAAGACAATAGCTTTGGCTCTCTTTCGGTTTGTTCTTGAGTATAGGGATCTCACACTATTAAGAGGGAATCATTGGATTTTGTGAAAGACTTGCTCAAAACCCACAAAGTATCCTCTCACAACATCTCTGTTTCACCCCTAGCTCTTCCACTAACTTGTGTACAAAGTTCTTTGTGCTTATGAGCTAGTGTGCTCTGTTTTCACCGGACGACCTGTATTCTACGGACGTCCGGCCCTTCACAGCCGACCGGGCATCTGGCTCTCTCCGGATGTTCGGTGCATCCTCATAGAAAGAATATAGCAAAAATCTGGTCCACCTCGGACGACCGGTCACCGGATGTCCGTTTCTCTCCGGAAATCCGATAGAACCTCAATAGAACACTTATTAACGGATTTTCGATCCTCACCGGACGACCGCCACCTTCCGGACGCCCGGTGGCTGTGTGCCTCGTGCTTCTTTTGTGGCCTAATAGGATTCCTAGCGACCGGACGACCAGCGGCCCGGCTGGATTTCCGATCCAATCTGTGCCACCGGACTTCCGGTACTCACCGGACGTTCGACAACTTGAGTACACTAAGTGGCTCAATGGTTGTTTTTTACACTACTACTATATATAGCCTCCTACCTCTAGGGGATGAGGTTGACCATTCACTATTGAGCTCTCCAAGAACACATTTCACTCACTCTCTTGATCCCCTACACCAAATCCTAGATCCCCAAGGGATTTGGGAACATTTGAGAGAAGTTCTCCAATCAAGTGATAGATCCACTCCTTCCCCTTCTTCTCACCAAAGGACTTCATGATTTGAGCAAGTTCTTGAGCATTTCCCATCGTTCTTGTTACTCTTGGAGGTTGGAGACTCCTAGGCAGTAGGAGTGATTCGGACAGGAATCGATCATCGTGATTACCCCTGGAAAGTTTGTGAGGGTTTGGAGATCACCCCAAGGTCTACCACTAGTGGTTGAGAAACGCCTTCATGGTGTTGTCTCAAAGGGAGAATAGGGCGAGCCTTCGTGGCGTTGGTGTGCCTTCGTGGTAACATCCACCTCTCTAATGGTGATGTAGCTTCCTTCCAAGGAAGTGAACATCGGCATACATCCTCGTCTCTCGGAGTTGCGGTTATTCCTAACCCTAACTCCCTACTTGTGGTTACTTGTCTCTTGTCCTTACTTATATCATATTGTGCTTGCTTACTCACATAGTTGTGTTACTTGTTTACCTTGCTTAGCTCTTAGCATCATACTTGCAATTGTTAGGATCACTTTCATATTCCGCATTATTGCCTAAAATTGCTAAGTAATAATTAAAATTTGTAATTGTACCTATTCACCCCCCTCTAGGTCCATCTCGATCCTTTCAATTGGTATCAGAGCCTCGTGCTCTATTCTTGTGGCTTAACCGCCATAGAGCGAGATGAACCCCGATGGGACTCCCCTTGTTGCAGATCCGAAGAATACGGGCGTAGCTTCCATGGAAGTCATGTCCTTCACTTCTAAGGATCTGGAACGGGCTCTTTCTTAGCAAAAGGAGGAGCATGATGCTTCTCTTGAGGCCTTGGTTCAAATGAGAATAGCCACACTAACCACGATGCTTGCACCACTTTCTGGTGGTGCGTCCTCGAGGCCAGCTGTGCCTTCTCCTTCACTTGGCCAACAACCTCCTAGTAATGAACACTCCAGTGTTCCTTGGCCTTATGCAAGACCTCAAATAGAGAAACCAAAGTATAACCCTCAAGGCAATCCTCCTTTACTTGATGACACTACCAATTTTACTTTGTGGAGAGTTGCTATGCAGGATCATCTTTGATATGGAAATGATGAGATGTTGGAGATCTTGGAGTATGGCTACAAAGCTATTGACCCGAATAATCTTACTCCAAGAGAGGTATACGACAAGAATCTAAACGACACAGCAACCATGTGCATAAGGAGAGGTATGACTGACAAGCAAAGGAGACCATACATACATATCACAAGTGCCAAGGAATTATGGGATAGCATTATGAGGACCAATACCAGTACCTCCACTCTCCGGCTTGCTCAATATGAAATTGCCAAGGATCAATTGCAAAACTTTTGTATGGAGAAAGGTGAATCTCCCAATCAACTCCTTGAGTGTCTCATGACTCTCACCGCCGACATAGAGTCATGTGAATGTGACAGGACACAAGATGGATTCAACTTGACTAAGCGATTTCTCGTGGATAAGTTGCTTCATGATCTTGCTCCGTATCATCACCAAATGGTGTGGGACATAAGAAAAAACCATGGATTCAAGGAAATGACTCCAGATGACATCATATCCACCTTCCAACTATTTGAAGAGTCAAAGGAAAATGCTACAAAACATCTTGCCGTGCATGGTACCTCAACATCAAAAATCAATCTTGCATTGAATGCCAAGCATGTATATGAAGAAGAGCAAAGTGAAGAAGAAGAAGATGATGAGGATGAAGACGGTGATGAGATTGACTCTGATGAGAGCCCTTCTTATGAAGACATTGCCCTCTTTGTCAAGAAGTTTAGCGTGTGAAAATTAAAGGGAAGATTCTATAAGAAGAAAGTGAGAAAATGTTACAACTGTGAAGAATCCAACCACTTCTCCAACGATTGCCCTTATGAGAAGAGAGAATATAAACCAAGGTTTCTAAGACCTTTCCGAAAAAGAAGTTGCCAAACCCCTTGAACTCAAAGCTCAAGAAGAGAGATGAGAAAGCAATGGTTGCTCATGAAGAATCCAATCCGGATGATGTTAGTGGTGTTGCCGGAGTTGCTCAAGATTCTCAAAACACCTTAAGTCTAGTCAACAAGAGTGGTGATGTTGTCACCTACAACTATATGAAAGACTACAAGGGCAACGCTCACAAGTGCCTAACGGCAAAGGCCGTGGTAGAAGATGGAGAGGACCAAAAATCTCCTAACAAAGTCAAGGTAACCCCACGATCAAATCCTCCTCTCTCCACTCCTCCTACTCCTAGTGATGAGTACCTTGATGCGAAGGATAATTATGATGATAATGATATAGATGACCCCATGTTTCTAAATTAAATAAGGTCATGTCCTCCCTCAAAGGAAAGAAGCTCACTATGTTTCGTATGCTTATGGAGATGGTGGGTAAGCACACCGTCACCATTAAGGAACTCGAAACCCACATAACCGAGGAAATGGAAAAATATGAAATCCTTCAGCAGAAAGTCCAATATGAGGAAGCTGGAATGATGAACTATGCTTGAAAATTGGTGCAAACATTGATGTTCATGCTAAAGATCTTGCCTCTTTGAAAAAGGCTAAGGACTCTTGCGAAGAGTTGATGAATGATAAAAGTAAGCTTGTGAAGTCTAATGCTTCTCTCTCTAAGGATTCTGAGCTCCTATTTGTGTCCCTCAGAACTAAGGAAGAAGAGCTCACCCTTCTTACAAAGAGTTTTGAGACGCTCAAACTTACTTATCTTGAAACTCTAGTCAAGGCTTACTCTTCTCCTATTATCAATGTTGATGCTTGTACTACTAACTCTAGTAGTGATCTAGCATCTATTCTAGAGGAGAATCGTTTTCTCAAGGCTCAAATCGAGAAAGGTCTCATGACATGTGCTCATGGACAAAAGAACCTTAATGAGGTATTGAGCCAACACAATGAGGTGTTTGCCAAAGAGGGCCTCGGGTTTGACCCAAGCACAAGCAAGAAGAAGATGTCTTCTCAAAAGTGCACCACACGTCTAAAAGAAACATTTGTACGAGAAGGGCACAAGGAGAAATGTAAGGTTGTTAGTGGGAAGGCCATAAGGGGCATGCCCACTCTCTACAAGCCAAAAGAGTTCATGCCTCCATCCTATGTACTTCGTAAGACTAAGTATGGAGAAGTTTATGCAAAATTTGTTGGTCCTCGAAATGCATTCCGGTTCTATGCTATTTGGGTCCCTAAGACCCTTGTGACTAACTTGAGAGGTCCCATTGCAAAATGGGTGCCTCTAACCAAGTCATAATTGTGTGTAGGTTGCTTTCTCTGGTGGAGTAAAATGGGTGATCGATAGTGGATGCACAAATCATATGACCGAAGATAGAAAATTGCTCTACGATTTCATGGAAGCTATTCAACCATTTATGAGCATTATGTTTGGTGGATGATCAAAAGGATAGGTACTCGGATTGGGAAATGTGGCTATCACAAATGACATGTCTCTTGCAAATGTCATGCTTGTTCAATCCCTTAAATTTCTGTTTGTCAATTGGCTTCTGTTGGTTATGATACACTCTTTGGACTAACAGACGTGAAAGTCTTTAAGAGAGATACTCTTGAAGTGGTCTTTGTTGGAGAGTTGGATGGCAACCTTTACACGGTTTATTTCTTGAAAGAGAGCACATTCCATGCAACTTGTCTAATGGCCAAGGCCGACAAGGGGTGGCTATGGCATCGCCGGCTAGCCCATGTCGGCATGAGAAATCTTCAAGATCTCTTAAAGGATAATCACATCCTTGGAGTAACCAATGTCTCTTTTGAGAAAGATCGTGTGTGTAGTGCATGCATAGTTGGGAAGCAACATCAACCAAAGCACCCACCCAAGAATATCGTGTCTACTTTGAAGGCCTTTGGAACTCCTTCATGTGGATCTTTTTGGGCCTCCTTCATGGGATAGTCTTGGTGGGAAAAAGTATGGGCTTGTCATTGTTGATGATTACTCAATATATACATGGGTGTTTTTCCTCAAGTCCAAGGACGAGACAAAGATCACCTTCATTCATTTTGCCAAGCAAGCACAACACAAGTTTGACAAAGAAATCTTGGCAATAAGAAGTGATAATGGCTTTGAGTTCAAGAACTACACCTTGGAAGAATTTCTTAGTGATGAAGGGATTGAGCATCAATATTCAGCTCCATACACTCCCCACCAAAATGGTGTAGCCTAAAGGAAGAACCGTACACTTGTGGAGATGGCAAGGTCCATATTGGATGAATACAAGTCACCACGTAGTTTTTGGGCCGAGGCTGTCAACACTGCTACCGTGCATCAAACCGGCTCTTCCTCCGCACTATATTGGAAAAGACTCCATATGAGCTCCTAACTGGGAACAAGCCGAATGTCAAGTACTTTCATGTATTTGGATGCAAATGTTTCATCCTCAACAAAAGAGAACGGTTAGGAAAATTTCAATCCAAAACCATTGAGGGCATATTTGTTGGCTATGGATCAAACTCTCACGCCTATAGAGTCTACAACAAATCCAATGGATGTGTTGTAGAAACTTGTGACATGGTGTTTGATGAATTTAATGGCTCCCATGGGGAGCAAGTTGATCTAAGTGATGTAGGTGAAGAAGATTCTTCTCAAGGTATTTTGACCATGGGTGTTGGTGCACTTCTTCCAATGGAACAAGAACCTCATGATGATGAAGAATATGGAAGCTTCACACATCATCAAACAACTTCAACACCCATACCACCACAAGCTCCTGCTGCTCAACCAATGCCCTTTGTCCAAATAGAAGAAGATGATCAAGTCCCTCTTCATGATAATCTTCAAGAGCAAGATCATCATCAAGGGCAAGAACAAGAAAGTGCAATCATTGATGATGAACCTCAACAAATGCAATATGAAGAATAAGATCTTCCACAACACATTAATGATCCATATGTTGAGGACGTGGATGATGGACACGAAGTTGAACCGTGCGAAATCCTAACCTCCATCATGCCTCGAGTGGTCGGTCGTGTTGATGTGGACAAAATTCTCACTGGCATATCGGATGGTAGAGTCACTCGTAAACATTTGACAAACTTTTGTGCTCACTTCTCGTTTGTGTCTAGTGTTGAGCCTCTCAAGGTATAAGATGCATTGATGGACAACGCTTGGCTCATTGCTATGCAAGAATAGTTGAATAGTTTTGAACGCAACAAAGTGTGGTCCTTAGTCGAGAGGCCAACTATGGAGCACAATGTCATTGGAACAAAATGGATTTTCAAGAACAAGCAAGATGAGAATGGTGTAATCATACGTAACAAGGCAAGGTTAGTGGCACAAGGGAACTCACAAGTTCAAGGTTTGGAATTGGGTGAGACCTTCACCCCCGTTGCCCGTCTTGAATCTATTCGCGTCTTACTTGCTTATGCTGCTTTCAATGGTTTTACATTACATCAAATGGATGTGAAGAGTGATTTCCTTAACGGTCCTCTACAAGAAGTATATGTATCACAACCACCTGGGTTCGTTGATCCCGATCACAAAGACTATCTATATAAACTTCATAAGGCTTTGTATGGCCTCAAACAAGCACCTCGTGCTTGGTATGATCATCTTAAGAAGTTTTTACTCGATGATGGTTTTGTGAGAGGGGTGATCAATCCCACTCTTTTTACTAAGAGGGAAAAGGGTGATTTGATATTATGCCAAATCTATGTAGATTATATCATTTTTTGTTCTCCTAAAATTCATTTGTGCAAGAAGTTTGTGGCCTCCATGACCAAGAATTTTGAAATGTCACTCAATGCGGGGTTGAAGTTCTTTCTCGGATTCCAAATTCAACAATTTCAAGAAGGAGTTTTCTTGTCTCAAGCAAAATACCTCAAGGATATCCTAGAGAAGTTTGGCATGTCTGATACTAGTCCATGTAAGACACCCATGCCAACCAGAATTGTACTCACTGAAGACATCAATCCCTTTCGACCCATCTATTTACCACTCTATGATTGGTTCATTGCTTTATCTTTGTGCATCTAGACCAGATATCATGTTTAGTGTATGCAGGTGTGCTAGATTTCCAGCTTCCCCTAGGGAAAGTCATCATAAGGTGGTTAAGCTTATTCTTAGATACCTTATTCACACCCCAAAGTTGGGTCTATGGTACCCCAAGGATGCTAAGTTTGATCGTATTGGGTACACAGATGCGGATTGGGCTGGAGATAAGGTGGATCGTAAGTCCACCTCCGGTGCATGTCAATTTCTTAGATGTTCCTTGGTTACACTACAAAAAAATACACTTCTGTGATGATACGTGTTTGTCACAGTAGGTCACGTTTTCTGTCATGCATGTACATCCATGAAAAATTTATGACAGAATCAAGATAGTCATACCTGTGCTATTGTAGAAGTGTTCCATGACATTAGTAAAATTATCAGCACGGAAGTGTCCATGACGATAAATCGCGCGTCATGGAAGTGCTTTCGTCAAGGGTGACCGACACATGGCATCCACCGTAACGGAACGCCGTTAAGCTATCGGGTCCGATTTTGGATCCGATAACCCGCAAACAGCCCGGACCAATGAGGATTTTCCACGTGTAAAATTCTCATTGGCCGGAGGAAACACGTGTTGGCTCACCGTTAGGACAGATGTCATCCATTCATTCGACAGAGGCGCCTATGATACGTCGACACGTGGCACGGCCCAACAGAGGCCCATTCATGTGAAAAGGTCGGCCCGTTTGACTTGGTCAAAAGGTAACGGGCCGGCCCACGGAAAGCCTATTAACGGCATGTTCGTATATAGCCCATTTACGGCCCGCTAACTCACGGCCAGTTATGGCCTATCCGAATTAAGCCCAGTAGCTTCATTTGGGCCTTCCAATATGATTCCAGCCCGTTGTAACTTCTGGCCCATGTATGGCCCATGATATCTTTCGGCCCATACGAGACCATTTGTAACTCTTGGCCCATTAACGGCCCGTGGTGAATCTGGCCCTCAATGAACAGTGTACCCCTTTATACCCATTAATGGCCCATTATTCCATTGGACTGTTTCCAACCTGTGTTATCTTTCGGCCTTCTTAGGGCCCATTTATTCCTAGGCTCATTTCTAGAATCCAGTTAGATACGGTCCGTTACTGGCCTGTTCCGTTTCTGGGCCAAATACAGCCCGTGGTTACATTCGGCTCGTTTGTGGCCCATTAACCCATTGGGTTGTTTTCATAGCATTATCAAATATGGCCTATTATTGGCCAGTTATGGTCCACGAATAGTACGGCCCATGTCTGGCGAAATCATTATACGCCCCGTAGAAGGCCCATGGATCCTACGGCCCGTAGAAGACCAATGGATCCTATGGCCCATATAAGGCCCATGGATCCTACGGCTCGTAAAAGGCCCATGGATCCTACGGCCCGTAGAAGGCCCACAGATCATACGGCTCGCAGAAGGCCCATGGTTACAACAGTCTGTGTGTTGCCATGATTATTGTGGCCTATTTACCAAAACTAGGTTATTGTGGCCACTAAAAAATGCGAAAAAAGAACTGCAGTGACTACAAGCAAACAACTAAACAAGATAATAAGGAAATAAATAAGCAAGCAACTAATGCTAGCCTATTACAGCTATTACACATATTACATCCACTGGGAATCAAAGTTCGCCACCAGTGAAAATATAGGGAGCAAAGCAGCATATTACATACACTGGCCATCAAAATTGGCCACCAGTGCAAAGAAACGCAGCAGCAAAACAAGTCCATAACTGAAACTACTTCAGAAGAGCTCAAGAAATGTTATCCTGGGTATCCACCATCCTGGCAATAAGCTTAGCAAGCTTATTAGCTTTGTCCTGTTTAGCGCTAAAGTCCTCCAACGCTTGCTGTTGCACCAGAAAGTATGCATCTGAATGCTCCAGGGACTTCCGAAGTCCTTCCGCTTCTTGTCGCAGCACAGCTGGTCGATGTCTTTCAGCTTGTAGTTGAGACTCAAGAAACCGAACTGATTGAGACAATGAGTTTGAATAGCTTCTGCAAGCGGTAGTGGCCAGTAACTCAAACAATAAACGAAGATAGGACTTTGCAGTTGCCTCACTATCTTCAAGATAGTTTTCCTTAGCTGTTTTATCAGCTTTGTTGGAGACCAACAAGGATGTCTCACAATTCTGAACCTTATCTGCATTGCTTCCTTTATCATTGCTTAATAAGGCACTCTTCCCCAATATTCTGTCAGCATTCGAAAAGAAGAAACAAGCAGACACATAACATGTTTAGCATGTACTAGTATATGAAACTCATTTCGGTGAACCAGTTCATTAGTAAGGTGGACAAGATTAAACTACCAAGTCTTCTATTTCCATGTAGTACATTATAAAAGCATCAAACAAGCATATATATATATATCCTATGGTCACTATATTGTCTTGCCAAATCAAAATAGAGACACGGTTCAAATCATATCAGTTCAAGAGAAAGCAGCACTGAAATAATACAAAGCGTGGGAAACTAAACGGCACAACAAGATTTCAGATGGGTACCACGGGTCTACCTGTACAACAACACTATTGACCCTGTTATGATGCTAGTAATGTGCATGATATGAGAAGTCAACTGTATACACAATTGAAATTGAAATCAACAGAGCTATTTATAAGAGCAAACCTGTTAAAGAAACATGCGTAAACATACCTGTTGTGCCATTGGAGCTTCCATTGGATAGTTCAATTTAAAAATAAGTTTGTATGAGTAAATACATTGATACAAGAGCAAAACAGTATGCACGATAGCAATGGAATCTTAAATGAGAACAGTTGTTCTTTAGGTTTAAGCACTTGTTCTACATGAATAGAGTATAGTAAGACGCAAGCATATAGTACTTAAAATAAAATGAGCTCATAGACCTTACCACATTCTTGGTTCGGGACAAGTAAAGAACAAGGCATTCCCAGTCATCGTCCAGTAAATGTGTCTGAGGAGAACGTAAGGGAATTGATGAGTTTCTTTGCCAGTGAAGTACGTTTTCGTTAGGTAATTCTGATACTGCCACCAAGCATTCTTGAAGATAGCAGATGTATTAGCACAGGTTACCTCATCCTGAGTTTCCAAATCGGTCCTTCTCTATAGAGAAAAATGGGAAATTTTGCTGTATTATAACCATCATGTAGGTAGAATGTATGGGACAAAGCAAAGTAATTGCCATGAATAACATTACTTACACATAACTCCTGTACAAACACCTGGAACTGGCATTTTCCTTCGTCTTTAGTATAATATTTCCATGATGGGAAGATACGCACGTAGGATTTAACAACATCAAGTGCGATAGATGCTAAACTATGAATGGTTGGTTGTGCTTCCTCCACAGGAATAGGTGTACTGACTGGTGGAGTTGGGGTTTGCCGTGGTAGTACTGACACTTTGGGCACTGGAGCTGCCTTACTAACTGCTCTTGTTTGGGAGCTCTGTGGTGGAGATGGTGTTGTCTCAACAGGAACTGGGTTACTATCTGCTGGGGTTGGGGTTAGATTGGGTGAAGCTGATTCTCTGTCCATCGCAGTAGGGGTAAAATCTGCGAGAGTCTGGGCTATGTGTGGTAGGACTGGTTCTCATGCATGTACAATCGGGGTTCTATCTCCACCAAGAGGTAGCACTGTTTTATTTTAAGACCATGTTTTTACTCCGCTAGATACTGCCATCACCCGCTCCAATTCAAATGGCTGATAAACAGGAAACATAATTGAATGTACAGACATTGTACGAGAGACAGATGCAATAAATAGTGTGGAAAAAAGAGGGCATTAAATAATTGACATGTATATTGTTTAACTAAAATGGATAGCATGACATAATTTCACATATATGATGTCTATCTAAACTGGATAACATAGCATAACATAATTCAAAGATATGATGAGTAACTAAACAGGATTGCATGACGTAATTCACATACATGTTATCTAAGTAACCAGGATCGCATGATTTAATTCACATATGTGATTTATATGCTAAGCGGAGGGCATTCGCATATATGATGTGTGAACTAAGAACATGGTGTTGAATATTGTGTATATGATGTCTAAACTATGCAATGAAAGACACCATATGCATTATATGAGAAGTAGAACCATGCCAAGTTAGAGCATACACCTCGGTGGGGGAATAGGACTAGTCATCTGTCTCTGAATCCATCTCCGAGGACCTATCAGGAGCCAGCAAGAGATCTGCTTCGACAGGTAGCACTGTCTGCTCTGATGGCCTTGTTTTCACTCCAGATTTTTCCATCACCCACTCAAATGGTTGATTCATAGGAAGAGTAGTTTAATGTACAAACATTGTCGACAAATGGAAATTTAATGAAGAAAAGGATGGGCTAGATATCATTCAAATATATGATGCCTGGTTAAACAGGATGGCATTGCACATTTCACATATATTATGGCTGGCTAAAAGACATGAGACTGCATAATTCCCATATATGATATTGAAACTAAACAGGTGGCATTACAGAACATGTCTAAACTAAGAATATGACATATATGATGTCAAAAGTAGGCACTTCAAGGCAACATATGCATGATATGACTAACATCATCATGCCAAGTTAGAGCAAACACCTTGGGGGTTAATAGGAGTGGTCAACTACGTCTGAATCCGCCTCAGAACAGATATCTTCCTCTGGATTACAATCTGGAGAGGGGGGAGGGTTTGCCATTGAACCCACCATGGAGCAATGTCTGCATGACATTGTATTGCCACGCAAAACTCTTCTCTTTTTCTCTACATGTTCAGCATGACTGTGTACAATATCTGACATGCATACAAAAAATATAGTGAGATTATGTCAGGAGAGCATGCAGAAATCTAGAGTAATGGTAACAACCAGTGGATGGATCCAAAAGTAATGATAGAAGGCTCATGATTGCTTTAATTTAATAAAACAACAGATGATGATTGCTTTACTATTTGTTTCCCACCAAGATGAACAACATAGGCATACCCTAGGTGAACCAGATATTAGACAGAGATACTATTCATTTCTACCTCGATATGTGCCGCACAATTAATTTCGAACTCAATTTTGAACATCAATTTGGACCTGACTTGGAGTCTAAGAGGTGAACAGGACAATAAAGTAGCAGGTAATATTAAGCAATGCATAACATAAGCAGAAACAAAAGAGTGCGACCTCTCTTGTGGACCCGTGTACTCCTCAGGTTCATCTGCTGAGTCGATGATGGTGATGCCGCTGCGGTAGATTTTATTGTTCTTGACATAGATTGCAATGTCATGTCCTATTATTCTTGGTAGACCATTCCTTAGAACGATTGGTGCAATTATTCATATGAAGGAAGGAAATATTAGATTCCAATTTCCAATAAGGACAGGCATGGAACACTTTCCTAGAAATAAAATTAAATTACCTTATGAATCTATTATGAGAGCCACTTATGGATTGCCTACCAAAGATGGCAATACCTAGATCTATCCTTTCTTGTTATGCCTAGCTAGGGGCGTTAAACGATAGCGCTTGTTGGGAGGCAACCCAATTTTATTTTTATTCCTTGATTTTTTTTCTCCTGTTTAGTAATAAATAATTTATGTAGCCTCTTTTTTTGTTGTGTTTTTTGTGTTTAATTAGTGTTTGTGCCAAGTAGAACCGTTGGGAAGACTTGGGGAAAGTCTTGTTACACTTGCTGTAAAAAACAGAAACTTTAGAGCTCACGAGAACTGCTGCCCTTTTTATTTCGAAAGTGCTATTTAGTTAATTCTTTTTGAAGATGATTAACAGATAAATTCCTCACGTTCAGGAATTTATTTTAGAATTTTTGGGGTTCCAGATCTTGCGCTAGCTACAGATTACTACAGACTGTTCTGTTTTTGACAGATTATGTTTTTCGTGTGTTGTTTGCTTATTTTGATGAATCTATGGCTAGTAAAATAGTTTATAAACCATAGAGAAGTTGGAATACAGTAGTTATAACACCAATATAAATAAATAATGAGTTCATTACAGTACCTTGAAGTGGTCTTTTGTTTTCTTTCGCTAACGGCGCTCACGAGATTTTCTACTTTAAGTTTTGTGTTGTGAAGTTTTCAAGTTTTGGGTAAAAGATTTGATGGATTATGGAACAAGGAGTGGAAAGATCCTAAGCTTGGGGATGCACATGGCACCCCCAAGATAATCTAAGGACACCTAAAAGCCAAAGCTTGGGGATGCCCAGGAAAGCATCCCCTCTTTCGTCTACTTCTATCAGTAACTTTACTTGGAGCTATATTTTTATTTGCCACATGATATGTGTTTTGCTTGGAGCGTCTTGTATGATTTGATTCTTTACCTTTTAGTTTACCACAATAATCCTTGCTGTACACACCTATTGAGAGATCCATACATGATTTGGAATTTGTTAGAATACTCTATGTGCTTCGCTTATATCTTTTGAGTTATGTAGTTTTGCTCTAGTACTTCACTTATATCTTTTAGAGCACAGTGGTGGATTTGTTTTATAGAAACTATTGATCTCTCATGCTTCACTTAGATTATTTTGAGAGTCTTAAATAGCATGGTAATTTTCTTAAAATCGTAATATGCTTGGTATTTAAGATTAATAATAAAACTTTCTTATGAGTGTGTTGAATACTATGAGAAGTTCGATGCTTGATAATTGTTTTGAGATATGAAGATGGTGATATTAAAGTTGTGCTAGTAGAGTAGTTGTGAATTTGAATAATACTTGTGTTCCCATAGCATGCACGTATGGTGAACCATTATGTGATGAAGTCGGAGCATGATTTATTTTTTGATTGTCTTCCTTATGAGTGGCGGTCGGGGACGAGCGATGGTCTTTTCCTACCAATCTATCCCCCTAGGAGCATGCGCGTAATACTTTGCTTTGATAACTTATAGATTTTTGCAATAAGTATATGAGTTCTTTATGACTAATGTTGAGTCCATGGATTATACGCACTTTTCTCACCCTTCCACCTTTGCTAGCCTCTCTAATACCGCGCACCTTTCGCTGGTATCAAACACCCACCATATACCTTCCTCAAAACAACCACCATACCTACCTATTATGTAATTTCCATAGCCACTCTGAGATATATTGCCATGCAACTTTCCACCGTTCCGTTTATTATGACACACTCCATAATTGTCATATTGCTTAGCATGATCATGTAGTCGACATCGTATTTGTGGAAAAGCCACCGTTCATAATTCTTTCATACATGTCACTCATGAGTCATTGCATATCCCGGTACACCGCCGGAGGCATTCATATAGAGTCATATTTTGTTCTAAGTATCGAGTTGTAATTGTTGAGTTGTAAGAAAAATAAAAGTGTGATGATCATCATTATTAGAGCATTGTCCCAGTGAGGAAAGGATGATGGAGACTATGATTCCCCCACACGTCGGGATGAGACTCCGGACTAAAAAAAGAGGCCATAAAAAAAGAGAAAAGGCCCAAATAAAAAATGAGAGAAAAATAGAGAAGGGACAATGCTACTATCCTTTTACCACACTTGTGCTTCAAAGTAGCACCATGATATTCATGATAGAGAGTCTCCTATGTTGTCACTTTCATATACTAGTGGGAATTTTTCATTATAGAACTTGGCTTGTAGATTCCAATGACGGGCTTCCTCTAAATGCCCTAGGTCTTCATGAGCAAGCAAGTTGGATGCACACCCACTTAGTTTCTTTTTGAGCTTTCATATACTTATAGCTCTAGCTCATCCGTTGCATGGCAATCCCTACTCACTCACATTGATATCTATTGTTGGGCATCTCCATAGCCCATTGATACGTCTAGTTGATGTGAGACTATCTTCTCCCTTTTTGTATTCTCCACAACCACCATTCTATTCCACCTATAAGTGCTATGTCCATGGCTCACGCTCATGTATTGCGTGAAAATTGAAGAAGTTAGAGAACACCAAAATTATGAAACAATTGCTTGGCTTGTCATCGGGGTTGTGCATGATTTAAATATTTTGTGTGGTGAAGATGGATCATAGCCAGACTCTATGATTTTGTAGGGATAACTTTCTTTGGCCATGTTATTTTGAGAAGACATAATTGCTTTGTTAGTATGCTTGAAGTATTATTATTTTTTATGTCAATATTAAACTTTTGTCTTGAATCTTTCGGATCTGAATATTCATACGATAATTAAGAAGAATTACATTAAAATTATGCGAAGTAGCACTCCGCATCAAAAATTCTATTTTTATCATTTACCTACTCGAGGACGAGCGGGAATTAAGCTTGGGGATGCTTGATACGTCCCCAACATATCTATAATTTTTGATTGCTCCATGCTATATTATCTACTGTTTTGGACATTATTGGGCTTTATTATCCACTTTTATATTATTTTTGGGACTAACCTATTAACCGGAGGCCCAACCTAGAATTGCTGGTTTTTGCCTGTTTTAGGGTTTCGAAGAAAAGGAATATCAAACGGAGTCCAAACGGAATGAAACCTTCGGGAATGTGACTTTCTCAACAAACAAGACCCGGGAGACTTGGACCCTACGTCAAGACACAAAAGAGGAGGCCACGAGGTAGGGGGGCGTGTCCACCCCCACCAGGCGCGCCCTCCACCCTCGTGGGCCCCCTATTGCTCCACCGACGTACTCCTTCCTTCTATATATACCTACGTACACCCAAACGATCAGATGCGGATCCAAACCCCTAATTCCACCGCCGCAACTTTCTGTATCCACGAGATCCTATCTTGGGGCCTGTTCCGGAGCTTCGCCAAAGGGGGCATCGATTACGGAGGGCTTCTACAACAACACCATAGCCCTTCTGATGAAGTGTGAGTAGTGTACCTCAGACCTACGGGTCCATAGTTATTAGCTAGATGGCTTCTTCTCTCTTTTTGGATCTCAATACAATGTTCTCCCCCTCTCTTGTGGAGAACTATTCGATGTAATCTTCTTTTTGCAGTGTGTTTGTTGAGACCGATGAACTGTGGGTTTATGATCAACTCTATCTATGAACAATATTTGAATCTTCTCTGAATTCTTTTATGTATGATTGGTTATCTTTGCAAGTCTCTTTGAATTATTAGTTTGGTTTGGCCTACTAGATTGATCTTTCTTGCAAGGGAGAAGTGCTTAGCTTTGGGTTCAATCTTGCGGTGTCCTTTCCCAGTGACAGTAGGGGCTGCAAGGCACATATTGTATTGTTGCCATCGAGGATAACAAGATGGGGTTTTCATCATATCGCATGAGTTTATCCCTCTACATCATGTCATCTTGCTTAAGGCGTTACTCTGTTTTAACTTAATACTCTAGATGCATGCTGGATAGCGGTCGATGAGTGGAGTAATAGTAGTAGATGCAGGCAGGAGTCGGTCTACTTGTCTCGGACGTGATGCCTATATACATGATCATACCTACATATTCTCATAACTATGCTCATTTCTGTCAATTGCTCAACAGTAATTTGTTCACCCACCGTAGAATACTTATGTTCTCGAGAGAACCCACTAGTGAAACCTATGGTCCCCGGGTCTATCTTTATCATATTAATCTCCTACTACTTAGTTATTTCTTTTGCTCTTTACTTTGCCTTTATTTTAATTTGCATCTTTATCACAAAAATACCAAAAATATTATATTATCATATCTATCAGATCTCACTCTTGTAAGTGGCCGTGTAGGGATTGACAACCCCTATTCGCGTTGGTTGCGAGGATTTATTTGTTTTGTGCAGGTACGAGGGACTAGCGCGTAGCCTCCTACTGGATTGATACCTTGGTTCTCAAACTGAGGGAAATACTTATGCTACTTTGCATCATCATCCCTTCCTCTTCAGGGAAAACCAACGCAGTGCTCAAGAGGTAGCAGTGGTGCAGGTGAAGACGACGCCACCCAGGAGGGGGCATCTCTTGCAGGTGCCGGCGGTGTCGAGGGATGACTGGCTTGCGGCTTCTTTCATGTTGAAACTCCTATAGCATGTAGCGTGCCTCGTGGAGGCGTTTAAACTTGTGTTTGGTATTCGGAGAACAACATGTCTTGTAATATTTGCTTTGAGATTTTGCGATTTTCTTCCTATTTGCTTTATGTTCTACGCCGGCAGAGCCCGGCCCCGTGCATACCTCAACCGTCGTTGGACTGACCGGAGACTAGGATGGACCCAAGGAGTGAGGGGGTACGTGACCAGTTAGGCTCCTGAGTTGCGATGCTCAGGAGTCCCCCTTGACGCGCAAACAGCTTGTGGAAAGGAGATGCAATGGTTGGTCTTGTGTTCTATGTCGGTAGGGCCCGACCCCGCGCATACCTCAACCGCCGTTGGCCCGACCGGAGACCAGGACGGACCAAGGAGTGAGGGGCTATGTGGCCAGTTAGGCTCCTGAGTCACGATGCTCAGGAGTCCCCCTTGACGTTCAAACGACCTTCATACCTTAGCTCCGCTTGGGAGGGCACGTGACGACCAGGTCCGAGGGACCTGGCGAGGTGGCGTACTTTTGGGCGTGACCCGAGCGCAACCCCCGTGCCCAGCCCCCTCGCGTGGCCCTCCCGGGGGGAGGCGTTGCGTTGAGGCCAGACACTGAGCCCGGAGGCTTCCTGAGGTTGATACGGCCATGAGGCCGCCCTCAGTTGTTTATCACCAAGACGGACCATGGCGCTTCCGCACTTGCATGGGCATAGCCGCTCCTCAGTAGTGTCGACTGCCAGCACGGAGTATGGTGCTTCCACTAGTGCGTGGGAGGGGACTCCCTACTGCGGAGAGCCCCCGGGGCATGTACAACCCCGCCCTGACACGTGGCTTGTACGGCAGGGCTAGACAAGGTGTGTCTGGGCACTCGTGAGCCAGTGCGGGACTCATGAGGCCCTACCTCAAGGCGGGTTGCGCCTGGTCTTGATTCTTGTTCGCTGTCTTGGTCCTGCGAGGTGGTCAGACAACCTGCGCCGAAAGAATCTCCTGAGGTTATCGCGTGAGAAAGCCAAGCACCAATGGCCCCAGGAGGTGACGTGAACGGGGCCGGACAGCCACACAAAGCTTGGCCATTGGATTTATCGACGCTGCAAGGATGGGCCCGAGCACAGACGCCATGCCTAATCCTCTCATGCGAAGGATCTTGAAGAAAGACGATCGGTGCGCGGCTCCCGCGATGGGCGACAATCAAGCAGGTGATAGTCATAGATAGTTTAAGCATGAAAGGCAACCTAGCTTAGGTAGATGCATAAATGGTACGCGCCACTAGGTCCGGACCGAGTGGCTTGGGGATGATGCAGCCCGAGGGGCGCCCCCAGCAAGGTAAGCCAAAGACATAAACAATGAAAGATACATGCCACAGGGTCGGACTGTAACACCCCGGATGTAACTTTCCCAATTTGTACTCCAACTCTTGCCGTTTCCGGCGTTAAGTTATATTTATTTTCTCGGGTTCAGGTTTTTGTCTCCGTGTGTTGTTATCATTGTCATGCATCTCATATCATGTCATCATGTGCATTGCATTTGCATACGTGTTCGTCTCATGCATTCGAGCATTTTCCCCGTTGTCCGTTTCGCATTCCGGCGCTTCGTTCTCCTCCGGTGGTCATTTCTACCTTTCTTTCGTGTGTAGGGATTAAATATTTCCGGATTGGACCGAGACTTGCCAAGCAGACTTGGTTTACTACCGGTAGACCGCCTGTCAAGTTTCGTATCATTTGGACTTCGTTTGATACTCCAACGGTTAACCAAGGGACCGAAAAGGCCTCGTGTGTGTTGCAGCCCAACACCCCTCCAATTTGGCCCAAAACCCACCTAAGTCTTCTCCATCATCTAGGGCGTTCGATCATGATCGCGTGGCCAAAAACCGCACCTCATTTGGACTCTCCTAGCTCCCTCTACCTCTATTTAAAGAACCCCTCCGTTTTCGGATCTCCTTCTTTCCCCGAAACCCTAAAACCTGCTCACGCCGCCGCCGGACATGTCCGCCTCCTAGCGGACACATCGCCGCCGCCAATCCTGAGGCGCCACCTGTCCCCCGCCGGCCTCCCACCGCCGCGGCCCGTCCCGGCCCAGGGCGGGCCCTCTCCTCCGTGCGACCGGGCCGCCGCCTCCCACCTGCCCGCGCCGCCTCATGCCGCCATCCGCCGTCAAGCCGCTCCGCCGCTCCTCGCCGCCGCATCGCCGCCTGCCCGTGGGACCCCGCCGCCCGACGCGCCACCCGACGAGCCGCCCCGGCGCCCAAGCCGCCGCCGCCGCCAAGTCCGGGATCCGGCCGCCCTCCGCTGTCCTCCCCGCGAATTCCGGCGAGATCCCGCCAAGTCTGACCACCATGACGCCATCGCCGGTGACCTCAACTCCGGCGTGAACAGTTCCTCACCGGCCGTTCTCGATCCGCGTGCGATCCAGATCTGGGATATTTTTCGTCTCGGTTGACTTTTCCCTCAGAAACCCTAGCCCATGTTGCATACTTTGACCTGCCGTAACTTTGCATCCGTAGCTCCGATTCATGCATATAGCACATCAAAATGTTCATCTCGGAGAGTACATCATTTCATTCCATTGCATCATTTTCATTTGAGTTCATCTTGATGCCCGAAATGCTGTTAGAAGAGGGCTACTTGAGTTAATTGTCAGATCTGCTACTCCATTTAGGTTTTCGTCATTTTTGCCATGATTAATATGTGCATGATATGCCCTGATGCTCTACATATTTTTTGTTAAGGGTTTTGTCATCTTTACAGAGGTGCAACCCATGTATTTTTGTGATGTGTGTGGTGACTAGTGCAAGCTTGCAAAGTGGTGCACTTGCTAATTCTGTTTTCAGGGACTTAGCAATTCCACTAAGTCCTTGATCTGTTTATCTCATGTTGCCATATGTTCATGTTGTTTCCTAGTGATCCGTGCCTCTTTTGAGGATGATCAGTAAGGATGTTTTGTTAATATTGTAGTGCTCTATCCATCCATGTCTTTGTTTGCAATTATTGAGCACCCTAGCTTGAGTCAATCGAGCTCTACGTTTGCTACTTCGTGAATCTGGGTAGATTGTCAACTTGTTTGCAATTTTGCCGATAATGTTGTAGTTGATCCGTGCATGCTATGCTATTGTTCTTGCCATGTATAGCTTTCATTTTGTGCCTTCTTGATGGATGTATGCTTGTCTTTCCATGACTTGCACCGTAGTGAGTGCATCGAGCTCGTAAACATGCCTACTTGAGTTATGTTTCAGCATGTGTCAGTTTTCACTAAGTCTGAAAACTGATTATGTTTTTGCTATGTTCACATGCTTGCAATTGTATTTTCTGATCCCTTTTGGCTCAAGGTCACTAAGGGACTTTTGTTAAGCTCTTTGAGTAGCTCCATGCCATGCTTTACTTTGCCATGTTCAAGTCCTGTAGCATGTAGTTTTGTTGCTCCGAAGAGTGCTACCTGATCTGAAATTCCAGACAAGTGTTGATTTCACTAAGTCTGAGATCTGTTTGTCATATGCATTTTTGCCATGCTTGTTTGAACCTGTTAATGGATGAATTGGCCGTAGCTCAGTGCTAGACTTTTGTTAAGAATCTTGAATGCATCCCTGCCATGTATTTTGTTGTCATGTTTGGGTGCTGTAGCATGTTCATCTCATTGCATTTAGATGGCTACTTGCTGTAAATCGCAGACCGGTGTCATTTTTGAATCACTTGCCATTTCCAAACCATAACTCCGATTCCGGCGTTCTTTATATTGTTTTCAAGCGATTTCATCTCATCTTTCCAGTGGCACACTTGGATTTCCATGTTGAGGCCAGGTTCATGCTTTTCCTGTCTTATCTTGCATTTTGCATCCCGCATCGCATCCCGCATAGCATATCATCATTGCATCATATTGCTTGATCCTTGCATGTGGTTGATTGTATCCTTGTTGCTTGTTTGTCTTGTTTGGGTAGAGCCGGGAGACGAGTTCACTAACGAGGAGCCCGTTGAGTTTGCTTTCGAGGATCCAGTCAACTCTGACAACTGTGCAGCCCTCGAAATCACTACTATCTTTGCTATGCTAGTTTGCTCGCTCTTTTGCTATGCCAATGCTACGATGCCTACCACTTGCTTTCAAGCCTCCCAAATTGCCATGTCAAACCTCTAACCCACCATGTCCTAGCAAACCGTTGATTGGCTATGTTACCGCTTTACTCAGCCCCTCTTATAGCGTTGCTAGTTGCAGGTGAAGATTGAAGGCCGTTCCTTGTTGGAACATTTATTTACTTGTTGGGATATCATTATATTGCTATGTTATCTTAATGCATCTATATACTTGGTAAAGGGTGGAAGGCTCGGCCTCTCGCCTAGTGTTTTGTTCCACTCTTGCCGCCCTAGTTTCTGTCATATCGGTGTTATGTTCCCGGATTTTGCGTTCCTTACGCGGTTGGGTTATAATGGGAACCCCATGATAGTTCGCCTTGATTAAAGCTTTTCTAGCAATGCCCAACCTTGGTTTTACCATTCGCCACCTAGACTTTTCTTTCCCTTGGGTTCTGCAGACTCAAGGGTCATCTTATTTTAACCCCGCCCCCCCGGGCCAATGCTCCTCTGAGTGTTGGTCCAACCGAGCGATGTCCGGGGCTACCAGGGGAAACTCTAGGCTGGCCTACCCGACGTCTGGCTCATCTGAGTGTGCCGTGAGAACGAGATATGTGCAGCTCCTATCGGGATTTGTCGGCACATTCGGGCGGTGTTGCTGGTCTTGTTTTAACCTGTCGAAGTGTCTTGAATAACCGAGATACCGAGTCTGATCAGAACATCTTGGGAGGAGGTCTATTCCTTCGTTGACCGTGAGAGCTTGTCATGGGCTAAGTTGGGACTCCCCTGCAGGGATTTGAACTTTCGAAAGCCGTGCCCGCGGTTATGGGCAGATGGGAATTTGTTAATGTCCGGTTGTAGATAACTTGAACCTTAACTTAATTAAAATGAATCAATTGAGTGTGTTACCGTGATGGCCTCTTCTCGGCGGAGTCCGGGAAGTGGACACGGTGTTGGAGTAATGTTTGCGCAGGTTGCTCTCTAGTTTCTCGCTCGCGCTTTGCCTCCTCTTCTCGCTCTCTTTTGCGAATAAGTTAGCCACCATACTTGCTAGTCGCTTGCTGCAGCTCCACTCATATTTACCTTGCCTTACCTATAAGCTTAAATAGTCTTGATCGCGAGGGTGCGAGATTGCTGAGTCCCTATGGCTCACAGATTACTATAATACCAGATGCAGGGCCTGATGATTCCGCTCTAGGAGACGCACTTGAGCTCAAGTGGGAGTTCGACGAGGACTCTTAATGTTACTATGTTTCCTTTCCCGATGATCGGTAGTGGTGCCCAGTTGGGGGTGAACGGGACCGTTGTCGCATGTTGGGTTCTCTTTTATTTTGGTGCCGTAGTCGGGCCATGAGTGTTTGGATGATATAATGTTATTTATGTACTTGATTGATGTGGCGAGTGTAAGCCAACTATGTTGTCTCCCCTTTATGATTTATATTACATGGGATGTTGTGAAGATTGCCTAACTTGCGACATATGCCTTCAATGCGATTATGCCTCTAAGTCGTGCCTCGACACGTGGGAGCTATAGTTGCATAGAGGGTGTTACACGGACCCTCGCGGCCTGGGATTAATGCAGCCCCCTGGGCTCTCCCAGCAAAATGAACTTGGAAAATGTCACCTGGTTCCGTTGATGAAGGGGTGTTGAGGCAGCTGAAGGTACGCGGCGAAGGGGTTGCCCCTCACAAGCCACTGGGGGCCTGAGCCTCGGGAGGCTCTGGGGGTCCAGGCGGTTCCTTGAGGACCATCTCCATCTCCACCAGGACTACATGGTGCCTGGCCTCCTGACCCACCATGATGCTCCGCAGGTTGCACTGGAAGGCAGCGGCCACGCTTGGCAGGCCAAACGACATGCGAACGTAGCTGTGAGGTGGACCTTCGCAGCGCCAAACACGCGAAGGCCAGAAGCGCTCCTGAGATGCGGCTCGGTTGAGCCCTAGTATGTCGATGCAGATGCGCAGATCACCACCCCCGCCTGGGTGGGGAGCAGCGCCAGGTAGGTGGCGGTCGTCGCGTATTGCTCTTGCCTCCTGAAGCTCCTGAGATACCTTTGTGATGAACTCCTGAGCACCGAGCGCTCCATCCCCAGTGTCCTCCTGAAGGAGACATGCCGTGGAACACGCCTCCAAGTGGTTCCCGAGTGCCTCCCTCATGACGTTGGCAAGGTCTAAGGCCCTCCAGAAGATAGCCCCCGAGCCCTGCCCGAGGAGGGCGCCGGGCACGCCTTCCTATGCGATAGAGGGAGACGCCCCAGGTGCGGACGCTGATCCTGACGAGGTGCCACCTACGGCGCTGCCCTCCTGAGGTCCAGCATGGAGTTGCTGCTTCTTCTTCTTGGGGACGACCTCAGGAGGGTACCGAGATACATTGTTGTCGGGGTCTTTGATTGACGCTACGTGGAGGGCGCGCTCGAGGGAGCACACCGCATCTCTTTCTTCACAGGGGACTATGATGATCCCGCCACTTCTTGGCATCTTGAGGACATTGTAGCCGTGGTGCGTCACGGCCATGAACTTGGCCAGGTCCGGATACCCGAGGATGGCATTGTATGGCAGACGGATGTGGGCGACGTCAAAGTCGATGAGCTCGGTGCGGTAGTTGTTGCGCTGTCCGAAGGTGACCGGGAGGTGGACCTGACCGATCGGCGTGGTGGAGCCGTCGGTCACTCCAGAGAAAGGCTTGGTGGGCTGAAGCTTATCGTACAGCACTTGGAGGTTATCGAACGTCTCGACGGATAGGACGTTGAGCCCTGCGCCGCCGTTGATGAGGGTCTTGGTGACTTGCACGTTGTTGATGACGAGTGAACAAAGCATTGGGAGGACGCCGGCAGTAGCCGCGCACTTGAGCTGGTCTGCTCAGCTGAATGTGATGGCACACTGGGACCACCTGAGCGGGCACGTGGCCTCGAGCTTGAGGAGGACTGCATTCACCTCACGGGCAAATTGTTTGAAGGTATGTTGTGAGGCTGGGGCTTGAGCTCCGCCCAAGATGCAGACGATGGCACGCGGCTCCTGGAAGCCCCCAGCCCCCTCGTCTTGGTGGTGGTGGTCGTTCCTTCTTTGTGGTGGTGGCAGTGGAGGGAGACCGGCATTGCCCTGAGGACGATCCTCACGAGGCTGATCCCTCCAGGCGTCCTCACGAGGCTGATCCTGCCAGTGGTCCTCATGAGGTCGGTCGCGCCACTCCTGGCGTGGGCCACGGTCATCCCAGCGTCCGCCACCACGTCCTGCTCCTCGGCCGTAGCCCCGGTCGTTGCTCTCGGGGCGACAACCGAAGCGTCCTTCTCGAATGGCTCTGAGCTCTTGACAGTCGCTGGTGTTGTGGCTATGCAGGTTATGGAAGGCGTAGAACGGTCGGTTGCTCTTGGATGACTTGGGCTGGTCCCTGCTGCGCTTTGTGTCCGGCTCCGCCGTGAGCACGGCTGCTCCCTTGCGCTTCACGTCTTTGGCCTTCGCTTTCTTCTCCTCCGGGTCCGCAGCCGGGAGCTCGAGGAGGGAGAGGCGCCCCTCCTCCGCTCTTGTGCACTTGGTCGCCAGGTTGAACAGCTCCAGAGACGTACACAGCTCCTCGTGGATGGCGAGCTCCTCCTTCATCTTGAAGTCGCGGACGCCATCGGAGAACGCAGAGATGATGGCCTCGTCTGTCACCTTGGGGATCTTGAGGTGAACGTTGTTGAAGCATTGGATGTACTTCTGGAGGGTCTCTCCTGGTTGTTGCTTGACGCAGCGTAGGTCACCCGCAGCCGGTGGGCGGTTGCCAGTGCGCTGGAAGTTGGCGAAGAAACGGTCGTGCATCTCATTCCAGGAGGAGATCGAGCCTGGAGGCAGGTTCAGGACCCAGGAGCGGGCACCATCCTTGAGAGCCATGGGAAACCAGTTCGCCATGACTTTCTCGTCGCCGTTGTCCGCCTCGATGCTCAGCTCGTAGAGCTGCAGGAACTCCGCTGGGTCGGGGGTGCCATCGTAGCGAGGAGGTAGATCCAGCTTGAACTTGCCCGGCCAAGCGACGCTACGCAGCTCAGGGGTGAAGGGGCGGCAGCCTGCCGTGGTCACCGGGACTCTGTGCTGGTGGAGAACTTGTCCTTGATGGGGTCCGCGCACCACCACCGCAGGCGGCACGCGGTCTTGCCGCGGTGGCGCAGGGAGCGCGGGGGTGTTTTCTCGCGGTCGAGGGACTTCTTGGCAGCTTCTGAAAGTGCGTTATATCGACTAGAGGGGGGAATAGGCGATTTTTATGAATTCTTCACTGAGGAATTTCAGGGTGAGGAAATTCCTGAGTGAAGAACTACTTGCAGCGGAATAACTACTTAGAAGTAAACATAAAAGTGCATGAGCATGGTCTTCATGATGAAATGAAAACAAGCACAGAGTACAGAAAGCGTAAACACAGGATAACACAGGATAAGACAAACAGACTGAAGAAATTGAACTAGGGAAAAAAAGAAACTCTTCAGTCAAAGTCTTCAAACAGATATGAACAAGCACTCAACACATAAATGAGGAAATGGAAGGGTTGAGGAAATGGAACCAGGTAGCTTGGTGAAGACAATGATTTGGTAGACCAGTTCCAACTGCTGTGATAGTTGTACATCTGGTTAGGGTGGCTAGGTTATTAAACCTGAGGACACACAGTCCCGGACACCCAGTTCTGAACACGCAGTTCAGAACACTCAGTCCTCACCATATTCCCCTTGAGCTATGGTCACATAGGCCTCGCCCAATCACTCGTGGTAAGTCTTCAGGCGACTTCCAAACCTTCACAGACTTGGTCACTTGGCAATCCACAATTTCCTCTTGGATGCTCTAGACCATGACGCCTAACCGTTTGGAAGATGCATAGTCTTCAAAGGTAACAAGTGTCGGATCCACGCAGGATCAATCTCTTCAGTGATGCTCAATCACTTTGGGTTTGTAGGTGTTTGGGTTTGGGGTTTCCTCACTTGATGATTTTCACTCAAAGTCCTCGGAGGATGGGATGCTCTCAAATGACAAGTGTCAGTTTCTCTCGGAGTAGCCAACCAGCTAGTGGTTGTAGGGGGCGGCTATTTATAGCCTAGGGAGCAGCCCGACATGATAAGACATAAATGCCCTTCAATGATGTGACCATTAGGTGGGTAGATATTTTGGGACAGCTGGTGCATAGCACAACAATGGTCGGAATTTTGGGTAGCAAAATCCTGAGGGCTATCATGTTCCTCACTGTGTAGGCAATCCGCACTGGCGAATTCCTAACTCCTCAGTTAGAACAAATTCCTCAGAGACCAGAAGAACTTCGTCTCTGTCACTTAAGAAATTGACTGAGTTGTATGAGATTTCCAATGGCTTCACTCGAAGGGATTGGTAGGTGTAGGATTTGAGTTGAGCATCACATGGAAATTTTTCCTTAGTATTTCCTCGACCCCCTTTAACAGTACGTTGTTTCCTATGACTCAAGAAAGAGAAAATGAAACTACGAAAACAAAAGTCTTCATGCTTCATGTTCCTTGAATGAATACCAAGTCTTCAGGATTGCACCAATTTCTTCACTTTCAAAGTCTTCAGAAAGTCTTCAGGTCGAAGAACTTCATTTTGAGGGGTCAACTTTCTCTGTAAATATCAAACTCCTCATAGACTTATAGACCTGTATACACTCATAAACACATTAGTCCCTTAACCTATAAGTCTTTAATACACCAAAATCACTAAGGGGCACTAGATGACTTACAATCTCCCCTTTTTTGGTGATTGATGACAATATAGGTTATGTTTTCAGCGGGGATAAACATATGAAGTGTAAATACTGGAATTGAGGAATTTGATTGCAAGATATAGAAGAACTCCCCCTGAAGATGTGCATAGTGAGGAATTCGCTTTTGAAGCAAAGCACACTTGAAGAGTAGAATCATGGAGATCTCCCCCTATATCTTGTAATTCATACACGCATTGACATATAATATGAAGAATTTGAAATGCATGATGAAATATGGTGACTAATGTATTTCAGCATGCGTGCATTAAAATTAATGAGGAATAAGCATGCAGGAAAGCACAGCAAAAGTATCAGGCCACCATTGAGTTTAAGTTTACAACTCGATTGAATAAAGTCTCAGAAGAACGAGAGTTGTAACTTAGAGAAAAAAAATGCCCATATAAGTAGACCCTCTTGAAGACTAACTCAAATTTCTCCCCCTTTGTCATCGAATGACCAAACGGGTTGAAAATGAGGACTAACGCCCCTGAAGAATATCAAGTTGATGGAGGAGCGCTAGCGTTGTTGGGGTCGTTTGTCATTGTAGGGCCTGCCGCAGTGTCGTTCAAGTCTTCATACTCGTCGGTGTCGCGGGATGAAGAATATGAACTGGCCACCCAGGAAGGAACCTTGACCTTCTTGAATTTCTTCGGAGGAGGTGCAGACCAGTCATAATCTTCCTTGAGACCCATTTTCTTCAGATCTTCTTCACCATATAGATGTGATAAGATAGCCCAGGTGCGACCGAAAACTTCATGGAGGTAGTAATGGTTTTTCTTCAATGCATTATGTGTAGCAGTCATGTTGTGATGAAGAGAACCAAACTAACGCTTAAACCATTTATGGTTTCGATCCACCTTCTGGTGAAGACTAAGAAGCAGCTCACGGTCAGTCATCACACGTGGAGATGTGGCTTGAGGAGTAGACTTGGGTGCATTGGCAGCAGAATCATGAGTGGCAGAGTCATCATTGGTGGAGTAAGATGCAGCTTTGCGAAACTAACCATCCAATGGACGAATGACTTCATCAATGACAAGAGGTGTCTTGCCCTTTTCATCAGTTAAAGTAAAAGTCTGCTTGAGGACTTCAATCGGGGGCAAGTAGCTGAGGTGATTCTGAAAATCAGCCTTGTAGTTGAGTGAAGACATTGTTTTGAGGAATCTCATAATCCAAGCAGGATAAAGCTTCAACTCAAACGGAGAGAGTGCAACATTTTCCGGAGTCCTCAAGAAGAAATCATAATAATTGGTTGGAATGCTATAAATGATGTTGAATAGAAGATTCTTCATGATGCCAACAATTTCCTCATCAGATGAGTCGTGGCCTTTGATGGGACTCATTGTCCTCGTCAGAATGCGATAGACTGTTCTGGGCACATAGAGTAGGTCCTTTACGAGGAATTTGGTCCTTCGGGCTTGACCGGGCTTCCGATGCTTCATTAACACTTGCATGTAATGAGCAGTGAGTTCAGGTTCTTGGTACAGGCAGCGAGCTCCTTCACTGGGTGGACTGATGGGCAGGGCGTGAAGCAGTTCAGAGGCCGGTGCCTTATAATGAGTATTATCAGTCATCCAGTCCAAGACCCAGGAGTTCATATCTTCAAGATCACCTGTGATATGCAGTGTAGCATAGAACTGAAGAATAAGCTCTTCATTCCAATCAACAATGTCAGAGCAAAAGTTGAGGAGGCATGCGTCATGAAGCACACTGAGTACAGGAGTGAAACAAGGCAATGATTCCATGTCCACATGAGGAATATGCTCATGGTAGAAGATTTTGTCCTTGTTGAAAAGTAGCAAATAATAGAAATTGGTCTGGCTGGCAGTCTAGAAGCGCTTCCTCCTAAGACGAGCAGAGTCACAAGGATTGTAGTCAGTGAAGAATACATGCTCGCCAAAGAAGTCACTAGCCTTGAATTTTTGTTTCTTTGAGAAGGGATCCTTTGGCTTGGGGTGAGGAGTGTCAGTCAATTGCATCACAACCTCAGGGATCTCAATCTCAGGTTCCACAGGATGAGGAATTTCAGGTACTTCTTCAGTGGCAGCCCGGGACTTCAATTCTTCATTTACATGTTCATCAACACTAGTGGCTGGAATTTCTTCATGGATGGACGGAGTTGCACGAGGTTCTTCAGATCCCATTTGGACTTCAGTAGTTACCGGGGACTGAGAAATTTGTTGAAGAGGTGTGAACAGAGGAGAGTTGGGGTGCTGACTTTCCCAAAAGTCATCTTTAATCACTGGAGTAGTGCTTCCAATGTCCACATCGTCTTCTTCATCCATTTCTTCAACACCGGCCTCTTCAGCAGTGAACTGAGGCATGGGCGATGAGATAATTGGTGTTGAAGGGATTGCATCCACTTCAATTTCTTCATCCATCTTCTTTGACGAAGCAGCAGAAGGATTTTCTTCATCGGATTCACTTGGAATCACATAGTCTTCATCAAAAGGAACAAGGTCCTTTGATGGCATGGTTGAGATAGGAACAACATCAATTGGGTTGGCAAATGAGCTGGTCAATGGCTTCATCTTCTTCGAGGCTGAAGAATCTGATGAAGTTGATGCCTTCCTTTTCTTCACTGTTGCACGCTCTGCAGCCTTGGTCTTCTTCACATCTGATGCAGATGGAAGGATCGAAGTTGGTGTAGGCGCAGGAGGAGCAGAGGAATTTGGTTGAATTTCTTCAGGCGCAACTGATGCAGTTGCCCTGACGTCTTCACTTTCTTCAGGCACAACACTAGTGGTTGCCCTGGCAATTTCTTCAGCGGCTGGAATGCAGTCATCAGCCCTGGAATTAACATTTTCTTCAGTAGCCTGATTGTCATCAGCGGTGCTGGCATTTTCTTCAGTAGGCTAAGCAGATGCTTCATCCTGAGGAATTTCCTATTGCGTTGCGGCTGCAATATTTGAAGTGAAGTTGTCAGCGAGTCTCACAAAACGAACCTTGGCTCCCAGCCAATCAACATGGTATGCGTCAAATTCATCACTGAGTTTCTTGATCTCAGACTATATATTGATGAGTTCTTCAGTTGTCATAGAGACAACGTTTTTCTTCAGGTAGCGCTCCTTTTTGTACTGCGCTTTCTTGATCTGCCTCGCCTTCTCAAACTTCCATTTTTCTTATTGTATGAAGTGAGTCAACATATGACTTTGGCCAGGAGTCAGCTTGAAATCAGGCATAGGAGTATTTGGGTCCTTGTGCCATAGGTCAATATACTCAAGGATCAACTTTGGATCCAAAAGCAGAGGCACACTTGTGCCCTTGGCTCTAGCGGCCTTGATCTGCCTGTCTCTAATGATTTCTGTAAGTTCATCATCATTAGCTTCGTCTTCATCTGATGGCACTTGAAAAGCAACCTGCTTCTTTTGAGGACTTGGTCGAGAGCCTCGTCCAGCAGTTGCCTTGGTTTTCAACAGAGTGGGACTAGTTGAAGAATGCAGTGGTGCTGAGGAACTAGCGGATGCTCCTGAGGCAATAGAGATGCCTGTCGTCCTTTGGCACGAGGCGAGATGCGCAGGTGCTGAGGATTTGGTTGGAGCAGCTGAGGACTTTGGCGAAGGAGCTGAGGACTTTGGAGTGGGAGCAGCTTGAGGAGTTGGCCGTGAGGGCTTTGAAGAATCTGGCCATGAGGGCATTGCTGAGGAACTTGGCCATGAGGGCATTGCTGGTGAAGCACTTGACTTGTGAGCAGGCTTCTTTGGCATGGCCTTCTTTGGCTTGCTTGCAGAGGCCTCAGCAGTGGCAGCAGCAAAGTCTTCATTGAATTTCCTCACTGCTTCTCTTGCTTGTTTGGCCAACTTGTCCTGGCGCTTGGCCCATTCATTAGGATAATCCTCACCGCGCTTGAGGCTGGTGGGATCTGCTTCTTGGCCAGGTGCCAACGTAGGTCTTGGGCATGGAGGATTGAGAGCGAATTTCTTCATGTACTTGGGAGTAACATACCTGTACTCCCTCCACTCTCTTGCCCATCTCCTCTCTATTCTTTGAATGTGGACTTTGCTCTCATTCTTGGTTTCCTTTCCATGAGTGGCCTCATCAGGAGTGCAATAGTCCTTGTATATGTCATTAGGGATCTCAAAAGCAGTATTGACCTCAGGCCTCTTTCCTCCCTTCTGTGGCTTCTTTCCATTAGCCATTTTCTTCAGATGAGGAATTTGAACAATGGATTCCGAAGATGTATGCAACTTTTCTTCGAGGAATGCTGCAAATGAGTTAAGTTGATGAGAACCTAGTGATTCATCAGCTAACATGAGTACCTGCAAACAGAGTATAGTTGTGAGGAATATGGAGAGGTCATATGCGTTCTCAGAGGTTTTTCAAAAAGGAGCAAGTTTGAGGAATTTGACCAGATGAGTCTTGAAGAATTTCACTAAGCGTTCTTTGTCTTAGGTTCCAGAGATGTATAGATCGAAAATCCACACATTTGAGGAATCTTGAAGAAAAATATAGCTTTAGAGAAATGAATCAAGAACAGATGACATGTAAGGTGTTAAGTGTATGATGAATTTGAAGTATAAACACCTTTGAATATTTTGTAGCTATAATTTGAATCAAAGAGGGCAGTAAAAGTAACTTTTAATTACCCTGGACGAAGAACACGACGAACTGAGAGGTGTAGATGTGAAGTTCGTCAGTTCAGATCTTCCACGCCCTAACTTGGCAGAGGAAGACAGCTACGGCGGTGGCGGAGTGAAGAAATCCGCAGTCGGCGCGAGTACGACGGCGACGAGGTCGAGGCAGTGAAGCTCTTCCTCACCGGCGACGATGAAGTAGCGGCGGCGCTTGGGTTTGAGAAGCTCGAGCTGGAGTGAGAACGAGCGGAGTAAAAGTGAAGTGAGGAAGGGAAGGGGTATTTATAGCCACGGTGAAAAAACTGTTCGCCGAAGAAATTGGACGAACGTGCCCCTGACCCTTCTTATTCGGTTGACATGTGTCACCCACATACTAAGAAGTGGAGATCGTGTGAGATCGTGGGTGAATGGATAAGTGTTGTCGTCGGATGTGGAACAGTTTGAGCGGCAAAGCCGAATATTTAGATAAGATAGGTTTTAAAGTTCCGTTCGCAATTTCTTCAGCTGATAAGGACATAGTGAAGATTTTGAACGAGTTTTAAATAGAACGCACATGAAGAATTTGTGAATAGACTAGGTTGAGTTCAGCATAGAGGGGGAAGGGTCCGATCACATTCACTTAGCGGAACAAGCAACTTGAAGAAATAGCAATAAGTGAATGTTGTAGAGGACATAAACTCATATATATATATGTATATATATAGCCAATGAAGAAAAATGACGGAAATGGTGAAGACAATGCAAATTGAAAAACAACTGAGGAATTTCAAAGAACTGAGGAAAAAACTCAATTGAAGATTTTCAACATTTTGTGGTGGCGTGACCCATCGTATAAGAATGATGATTTCAGACACCGCGTACAATTGTCATAGGGTTCTGAGAATCAAATTCTTCGTTAATTTCTTCACACTTAGAGTGTTAGTCTTCATTGATTGAAGAAAAACGTTTCTTCATGTGTTGCACATCTAAGTCATCAATTTTGCATAAGTGTTAGGATTGGTGTCCTTTTCAAAGAACATTCGAAGATTCTAGTATATTTAGCTCACATCGCAACTTGCTAAATCTCTTCTCATCCAAGGGCTTATCGAAGATATCGGCTAGCTATTCTTCAGTCTTCACATGCTCAATCGAGATGTCGCCCTTCAACACATGATCATGAAGAAAATGATGACGAATCTGAATGTGCTTTGTCTTCGAGTGCTGAACTGGATTATGAGCAATCTTGATGGAACTCTCATTGTCATAGTAGAGTGGCACATTCTTCACGTTGACGCCGTAGTCCTTGAGAGTTTGCTTCATCCATAGCAATTGAGCACAGAAAGAATCAGCAGCAATGTACTCAGCTTCAGCAGTAGACACTGATACGTAGTTCTGTTTCTTCGAGGACCAACAGACCAAAGATCATCCGAGGAAATGGCATGTGCCAGATGTTGACTTGCGATCCACACGATCACCAACATAGTCAAAGTCTGAAAATCCAATGAGATCAAAAGCCGGGCCCTTGGGGTACCATAATCCAAGTGTTGGTGTGTGAGCTAGATATCGAAGAATATGCTTCACAGCCTTATGGTGTGATTCCTTCGGTGTAGCTTGAAATTGGGCACACATGCAAACACTAAGCATAATATCTGGCCTAGATGCACATAGGTACAATAAAGAACCAATCATGGAGCGGTATACCTTTTGATCAAAGTCAATACCATTTTCATCAGTGCATAGATGGCCATTTGTGGTCATAGGGATTTTGACTCCTTTGCAATCTTGCATGCCGAATTTCCTCGGTACATCCTTGAGATATTTCTCCTGAGATATGAATATGCCATTGCGCTGTTGATGAATCTGAATACCTAAGAATAATTTCAATTCTCCCATCATAGACATTTGATATTCTTCACTCATCATATAAGCAAATTCATCAGTATAACATTGGTCAGTACAGCCAAAGATAATATCATCAACGTATATTTGGCACACAAACAATTCAACATCATAAGATTTAGTGAAAAGAGTTGGGTCAAGTGAACCGGGTTTGAAGCCTTTCTTCGTGAGGAATTCCTTCAAAGTATCATACCACGCCCGTGGGGCCTGCTAGAGGCCATAGAGGGCCTTATTGAGTCTGAAGACTTTGTCAGGATGCTTTGGATTTTCAAAACCTGGGGGTTGAACAACATATACTTCTTCCTCAAGCTTACCATTGAGGAATGCACTTTTCACATCCATTTGATATAAAGTGATATCATGATGGTTAGCATAAGCAAGTAATATGCGAATAGCTTCAAGTCTAGCAACAGGTGCAAAATTTTCGTTGAAATCAATTCCTTCAACCTGTGTGTAGCCTTGAGCTACAAGTCGTGCCTTATTCCTCACCACAAGGCCGTTTTCATCTTGCTTGTTGAGGTAGATCCACTTTGTGTTGATGATATTGTGCTTGCAAGGATCTGGACGTTTGACCAATTCCCAGACATTGTTGAGCTTGAATTGATGTAAATCCTCTTGCATAGCTTGAATCCACTCAGGCTCCAGAAATGCTTCATGTACCTTAGTGGGCTCTGTGATAGAGACGAAAGCAAAGTGCCCACAAAAGTTAGATAAATGTGAAGCTCTTGAGCGTGTGAGAGGACCTGGAATGTTGATGTCGCTGATGATTTTCTCAATTTGCACTTCATTTGCGACGCGAGGATGAGCGGGTTGACGATGAGGAATTTGATCAGCATTTTCTTCAGCACCATTTTCCTCAGGTGCATTAGCATGACGTTCTTCATGCTCTGGAATAACTTCTTAAGATGATTCTTCAGTAGGAATGACATCCTCTGTAGCCTTGAGCTTAATAGATTCCTCAGGAGGTATTTCATTTGTCACAGGAGGTAGGTGCTCTCTTTGGGAGCCATTAGTCTCATTGAACCGCACATCTATAGTTTCAACAACCTTGTCATGACAGGTGTTGAAGACTCTGTAGGTGTGCGAGTCCTTACCATAACCGAGCATAAAACCTTCATGTGCTTTCGGTGCAAATTTAGAACTGTGATGAGGATCTCTAATCCAACATTTAGCACCGAATACTTTGAAATAACTCACATTAGGTTTCTTGTCAGTGAGAAGTTCATATGCTGTCTTCTTGAAGAATTTGTGAATATATACCCTTTTGATGATGTGGCACGCAGTATCAATTGCCTCAGGCCAGAAGCGAGGAGGCGTCTTGTACTCATCAAGCATAGTGCGGGCCATCTCAACAAGAGTCTTGTTCTTGTGCTCCACGACGCCATTTTGCTGAGGAGTATAAGGAGTAGATAACTCATGAGTAATAACAAGTTCATCAAGATAGTCATCAAGGCCAGTGTTCTTGAACTCAGTTCCATTATCACTCCTGATGTGCTTGATCTTCACACCAAAGTTAGTTGAAGCCCTCGAGGAAAATCGTTTGAAGACTTCCTGCACTTCAGTTTTGTAAGTGATAATAGGACCCATGTATATCAAGAGTAATCATCAACAATGACAAAGCCATATAGAGATGCATCATTGGTAAATGTGGCATAGTGAGTAGGGCCAAAGAGATCCATGTGAAGCAATTCAAATGGTCGAGTAGTAGTCATGATAGTCTTTGCTGGATGCTTGGCCTTGCTCATCTTTCAAGCTTCACAGGCTCCGCATAAGTGATCCTTGAGGAATTTGACATTTTCAATGCCAATGACATGCTTCTTCTTCGCGAGCGTGTGAAGATTCCTCATGCCAGCATGACCAAGTCGTCGATGCCATAGCCAGCCTTCTGAAGCTTTTGCAAGAAGACATGTAGCAGGTTGTGGTCCTGTAGAGAAATCAACAATATACAAATCTCCTCTCCTAATGCCTTCAAAGACTTTGGAATTGTCAGTTTCATGATCACAACACAATGATACTTGCCAAAGACAACCACCATATCAAGATCACAAAGCATTGAGACAGACATGAGGTTGAACCCTAAGGACTCGACAAGCATGACTTTGTCCATGTGTCGATCCTTTGAGATTGCAACCTTACCTAGACTCAATACCTTGCTTTTGCCTTTGTCAGCGTAGGTGATATGCTTCAGATGTGATGGAGATAAAGCAGAGTCCATCAATAAGCTCCTGTCACCAGTCATGTGATCTGTATGTCCACTATCAAGGACCCACTCAGTGGCTTTGGGTTGATCATACTGCAGATGAATTAGTGCAACTTACGAACTCATATACTTCATCAGTGAAGAATATGGTATCAATTTCATCAGACAATAGAACGGATAAAATAGTATGAGGACGTGAGAAATGAAAATTCATTTCTTCATGATTAGCTTGCGTCCTTTCAAGCACATTCAGGTCTCTAGCAAATTCTTCATACAATTAAGTTCGTCTGGAGACCTGACCCTGCATAAGAGGTCAGTTCTTTTTCTTCACCACCCACATTTTTAGGGGTGGCAAAGAGTTCTTCATTATGTGAGCTCCATAAGAGAAAGGTGGAATAGACGCCAATCCACTTCGTTTCACATTAGAGGGGTTAGGATAAGCATAAGAGTAAGCAGAGAAATTCTTGGAGGACTTATGGACATAATGATTTGAAGAATAATGCACATATCCATAATCCTTAGATATTCCCTGTGAAATAGACGGGTTAGCACGATGATGTTCATATGAGGACTTTGATCCTTTTGAGGAATTTGATCCATGAGAGGAGTTTGGTCCGAATGAGGACTTGGATCCATATGAAGAATTGGCCCATATGAAGAATTTGATCTGGGGTTCCTATTCTTCATAGTTGGTGTCATGATGACATTCACCTGAAGATTTTCAAGGCACCTTTTGGGAACCCAAATTTTCTTCATAGGAGGACCATTACTGCAGTTAGTGCCAACATATCTAGCAAATACTTCACCATTCTGATTTTTGAACAGTTTATAGTTAGAGTCAATGGACTCATCAGAAGAATATGATGATTCACATGTAAAGCCAGATAAAGTAGATGGATCCACTGAAGGTCCCTTTGCAGCACCCATGAGGTTTTAGGATACTGCTCAGGTTTCCAGTAGGTCCCATCAGCATTGAGTTTCCTCTCAAAGGCAATACCCTCTTTCCTAGGGTTCTTGTTGAGGATCTGCTTTTTAAGCACATCACAAAGAGCATGATGCCCTTTGAGGCTTTTGTACATGCCTGTCATATACAATTCCTTCAGCCCTACATCATTAGTGATACTAGCAATGTCCTCAGATGAGGAATTAGTGATAGTAGAGGCAGTTGAAGAATTTGCAGCAATGGAAGTATTTGAGCATTCAGGTGAAGAATTAACAGTTTCTCGTTCAATGCACTTCAAACATGGAGGAACAAATTCATCCTGAGTAGCCCTGATCTATTGAGCAAGTAATGAATCACGCTCCTTCTAAAGATCTTCATAACTCACTCTTAGCTTCTCAAGATCTTTCTTTCTTTGAAGAAATTCATAAGAAAGCTTCTCATGATCAGTTAGGAGAGTGTTATGACGAGCTTGAAGATTGTCAAACTTGGACTGATGTCTCTGAAGATTTTTAGTCAAGATTTTAGTGCGATCCATTTCCTCGCCCAACATATCATCGCTTTTATCTAGCATATTTTGAACCTTTTCAAGAGCCTTTTGCAATTTCACAGCAAGTTTAGAATAGCTGGGTTTGAGGTTTTCATCAGATTCATCCTCACTATATTCAGAGGAGGGATATTTGAGTACCTTTGAGCCTTTTGCCATGAAGCAATAGGTGGGAGCGTAGTCCTCATCGCGGTCATCAGTAGTGTTGGGGAGGTCCTTTTCTTCAGAGTTGAAGATGGACTTGCTGACGAACGCGGTAGCGAGGGCTAGGCTCGCCACACTAGAGTCTGACTCCTCAGATTCCTCCTCTTCCTCGTTTTCCTCAGATTCAGACTCAGAATCCATTTCCTTGCCAATGAATGCACGAGCCTTCTTGGAGCTGCTCTTCTTTTGAGATGAGGACCTTGAGGGTCTTGATGACGAGGACTTTGAAGATTTCTTCTTCTTCTTTGAATCATCAGAACTGTAATCCTTGTACTTCTTCTTCTTCTTCGATTCCTTTTCCCACTGAGGACAATCTTGAATGTAGTGTCCAGGTTTTTTGCATTTATGGCAGAGTCTCTTCTTGTAATCATGGTATGAGGAATCTGATCTCAAGTCACCACCTCTTGAGGATTTACCAAAATGACCACGTCTTGAGAACTTTTGAAACTTCCTCACGAGCATTGCTAGCTCCTGGCTCAGTTCTTCAGGGTCACCAAGGCTGCTGTCGGAATCTTCACCATCAGATTCGGATACTGCCTTGGCCTTCAGAGCCCGTGATCTACCATAACTTGGTCCATAGAGATCTCTCTTCTCAGCAAGCTGGAACTCATGAGTGTTTAGTCTCTCGAGGATATCAGCGGGATCAAGTGACTTATAGTCTTCATGTTCTTGTATCATCAATGCCAAGTTATCAAATGAGGAATCAAGAGATCTCAGCAATTTCTTCACCATCTCATGGTCGGTGATGTTAGCAACACCAAGTGCTTGAAGCTCGTTTGAGATGTTAGTGAGGCGATCGAAGGTTTGCTGAACATTTTCATTGTCGAGTCTTTTGAATCGGTTGAAGAGATTTCGAAGAACGTCAACTTGAGAGTCACGCTGTGTTGAGACTCCCTCATTGACCTTGGACAGCCTGTCCCAGATAAGCTTAGTTGTCTCCAGAGCACTCACTCTGCCATACTGCCCTTTGCTCAGATGGCCACATACGATATACTTCGCTTGAGAGTCGAGTTGCTTGAATCTCTTCACATCAGCATCATTGATGGTGGGAGTGACAGAGGGAACACCATTCTCCACAACATACCAGAGATCGGTATCAATTGCCTCAAGATGCATGCGCATCTTATTCTTCTAGTAGGGGTAGTCCGTCCCATCGAAGGTAGGACACTCAGCAGAAACCTTGATCATACCTACAGTCGACATAACTAAAACTCCAGGCGGTTAAACCAAAATCACACAGAACAAGGGAGTACCTTGCTCTGATACCAATTGAAAGTGCATTATATCGACTAGAGGGGGGGAATAGGCGATGTTTATGAATTCTTCACTGAGGAATTTCAGGGTGAGGAAATTCCTGAGTGAAGAACTACTTGCAGCGGAATAAGTACTCAGAAGTAAACATAACAGTGCATGAGCATGGTCTTCATGATGAAATGAAAACAAGCACAGAGTACAGAAAGCGTAAACACAGGATAACATAGGATAAGACAAACAGACTGAAGAAATTGAACTGGGGAAATAGAGAAACTCTTCAGTCAAAGTCTTCAAATAGATATGAACAAGCACTCAACACATAAATGAGGAAATGGAAGGGTTGAGGAAATGGAACCAGGTAGCTTGGTGAAGACAATGATTTGGTAGACCAGTTCCAACTGCTGTGACAGTTGTACATCTGGTTAGGGCGGCTAGGTATTTAAACCTGAGGACACACAGTCCCGGACACCCAGTTCTGAACACGCAGTTCAGAACACTCAGTCCTCACTGTATTCCCCTTGAGCTAAGGTCACACAGACCTCGCCCAATCACTCGTTGTAAGTCTTCAGGCGACTTCCAAACCTTCACAAACTTGGTCACTCGGCAATCCACAATTTCCTCTTGGATGCTCTAGACCATGACGCCTAACCGTCTGGAAGATGCACAGTCTTCAAAGGTAACAAGCGTCGGATCCACGCAGGATCAATCTCTTCAATGATGCTCCATCACTTTGGGTTTGTAGGCGTTTTGGTTTGGGTTTTCCTCACTTGATGATTTTCACTCAAAGTCCTCGGAGGATGGGATGCTATCAAATGACAAGTGTTAGTTTCTCTCGGAGCAGCCAACCAGCTAGTGGTTGTAGGGGGCGGCTATTTATAGCCTAGGGAGCAGCCCGACATGATAAGACATAAATGCCCTTCAATGATGTGACCATTAGGTGGGTAGATATTTTGGGACAGCTGGTGCATAGCACAACAACGGTCAGAATTTTGGGTAGCAAAATCCTGAGGGCTATCATGTTCCTCACTGTGTAGGCAATCCGCACTGGCGAATTCCTAACTCCTCAGTCAGAACAAATTCCTCAGAGACCAGAAGAACTTCGTCTCTGTCACTGAAGAAACTGACTGAGCTGTATGAGATTTCCAATGGCTTCACTCGAAGGGATTGGTAGGTGTAGGATTTGAGTTGAGCATCACATGGAAATTTTTCCTTAGTATTTCCTCGACCCCCTTTAACAGTACGGTGTTTCCTATGAATCAAGAAAGATAAAATGAAACTACGAAAGCAAAAGTCTTCATGCTTCATGTTCCTCGAATGAATACCAAGTCTTCAGGATTGCACCAATTTCTTCACTTTCAAAGTCTTCAGAAATCCAAAGTCTCCAGGTCGAAGAACTTCATTTTTAGGGGTCGACTTTCTCTGGAAATATCAAACTCCTCATAGACTTATAGGCATGTGTACACTCATAAACACATTAGTCCCTTAACCTATAAGTCTTCAATACACCAAAATCACTAAGGGGCACTAGATGCACTTACAACTTCTTTCTTCTTGCGCAGGCGCCGGACGCGGCGGGTCACGCCGTGGGGTCGCGCGCCTGGGTGCCAAGACTCCGTCTTGCGGAAGAGGTGGTGGAGGCGCTCCGTGGGCCACGCCGCCCGCGGCTGGTGGAGGGCAAGGTGGCGAGAGGGATGGTGCTGGGGAGCCCCCTGCGACGCTGACAAGCTCGGCGATGCGGTCGAGCCAGTCCTCGTAGAGTTTGTCGACTGGGCGGTAGCGCAGGAGCTTGCACACCATGCACAGAGCGGCCTGCCCGTCCACGAGAGCGCGACGAGCATGGGATGATGAGCCGGACGGGGTCAGTGATGGAGTGACGGTGTGGCCGTCCCACCGCACCGAGGGGTGCAGCGAAGACGCTTGCTGCTCGTTCCTTGCTGGGCCGGTGGCGGCGTTGGCGGTAGGAGACGGGGAACGACGGGGTGGCCCGCCGACGGGAGCCGTCTAAGCGATGCGGGCGGCGAGCGCAGCCCGGCGCTCAGCGCGAGCACGGTGAGCGTCCGCCATGGAGGTGATAGAGCAACGAGACGCGGAGCGATGAAAGGGAAGCTTCGGCGCACCCCTACCTAGCGCGCCAAATGTTGGATCACAGGTTCCGGCAAAACCCTCAAGGCTCGAACACTGGGTTGCGCGCGAAGATCTCCCCCCTACCGATCCACGTCCTAGCTTTACTAAGATCTTACAGGCTAACTCAACGAACTCGTAACACAAAGGACACAAGACTTATACTGGTTCAGGCCACCGTTGTGGTGTAATACCCTACTCCAGTGTGTGGTGGTGGATTGCCCCTTGGGCTGAGGATGAACAGTACAAGGGGAAGAACAGCCTCCTGAGGAGAGGTGTTCTTGTGCTCGGTGAGCTTGTGGTTGTCTTGGTCTATCTCGGTTCGTTGGATCCCCTCTCTAGCTATGGTGGTGGCTAGTCCTATTTATAGAGGCCCTAGCCCTCTCCCCCAAAATATTGAGTGGGAAGGGAGCCAACAATGGCCAATTTGAAAGGGGACAGCTAGTACAACTTATCCTGACAAAAGTGATCTTCGTCTGTCAAAGGCTCTGGTGGTGACGCCGTCTTGGGCACCACAGTGACCTCCGTCTTGCCGTCCTTCTGGTCTTGGTCTTGTTGCACTGATATAGAAACATTTGCTTGACGCCTCCGTACTCCGCGCCTACGCCTGCTTCCTTAGCACCAAAGAGGAAACAAGGACACTATGTGCGCTGGCGCCCGCCTGGCACCTGCCTAGCGTTGGTTGTCATGGCTCACGTCATCGGAACCTCACGAGGTTTGCCTGGCCTTGATCTCTCCGCCCCTCGCAAGCCAGCCTGGTGAGGCCGCTCCTGAGGAGGTCTTGTGTCGTCCGCCTCACGAGGCTTGGCCCCTCGCGAGGGTCTTGAGTCCTTGTTGGTGAAGATGGTCCGTACGGGCCCGCTCGCAGAGCCACGCCGTGGGCCGCAGGCACGCAAGTCTGGGGACCCCCATTCCCAGGACGCCGACAGAGTTGCATGTTGTTTCCCTCGTACTGCCCTCCACCTGCCACTACACTGCTGCATCTTCCATGGTTGTTGTTCCTTCCCGTCCGAGGCCTCACCGTCGTTCTCCGCCTTGGTTCGCTCGCTGTGCCTGCCTCCGTCTAGCATTGTCAACATGGTCAACAACCAAGAGGAATCAGGAGATGATTTTACGTGGAGAGGGGGACAGTAGGGACCCACAAGGTCATTGCATTACGCAAGCAGGTGCCTCGTTATTACAAGCTAGGACAAGTCATTGAAGTCTCATCTCACACTGGCGATGCATAGGCTGGCGTGGCGGCAGATTTGTTAAAATTACACAACGAGTGGATAACACCAGGGACCTGGCAGCTCGCCCAGTTGTTTTTTTAGTTTCAGAGAAGGAGCTCAACTGCGCGTTGTGCGGGGGCTGTGGCCCGTCTAGCCAACGCTTACGCTTTTACTTAAGCACACGACGAGCACAGTTGATATCTTTTTTCTTTCTGAAAATGGCTAGCCCAGTTCTTTTTTTGAAGAACACCAAAATCGAGGCCTACTTGCTTTTCTCAGCCCTGCTGGGTAGCAAATCTTTCAAGACGAGGAGGGAGGGATGTAAAGTAGTAAGAAATGGGTTGTAAATTTTTAAACCAAAGCCAACCGGCAATTACATTAAAATATCATATTTTTTTTCTGGATTTCTCTACTATCTACTCTTATAAAAACCAAAGCCAACTGGCAATTACATTAAAAGATCGTCTTTTCTCCCACAAGATAAACTACTCATACAAATGCATCTTCATGTTCCGTGCAATGCACGGGCATCTTGCTAGTTAAGCTTTTAAATTTCATTCATTTTTTGTGGAGAATTGTTTTTTGAATTTTATTTTGATATAATTTTTTAAAAATTATTTTATCGCGACTCGAAATTTCGTGATTAAAAGAGTTCGGACCCCACCGAAATATGAAAAATTTCGTTGAATTTTTTAGCAGTGCCCAGAATATATGGTCTGTAATACTAATAGAAAGAATATGGGCTTCAAATATCCTTAAGAATTAGCAAATGGGCTGTAAATTATTGAAAATAATGGCTAATGGGTTGTATGTTGTTTTCCACAGATTTGGAGGCTGACTTCTGGGACTACTAGGTTGACGATGACGCTATCCTAAAAAAAATTTGACGCGTACACAAAGCTTTGTCAGCTTAGTCAACACAGAGCAGTGACTGTTGGATATCCATCCAACGGCCGCCGTGCTTCTTCAATCTCTAATCTTCCTGCTCTAGCTGCCCAAACCAGCACCGGAGGGACTGCCTGCTCCCTCCTCCCGTGGCTGGCTGTGCTACTGCCAGGCCATCCCTCTACCCACCCGCACATCCTATTATTTTCCGACGACGTCAGCCTCACCCCGCAGCCGACCAGTCAGCGCTCGTACACCCCTCAGCGTGTGCATCCACTGCAGAGGCTTCGCCGGCTCCGGGTCGTTCCCTTCTTGGGCCTCGCCCTCGTCCACCGCGTTTGTGCTCTTGGCGCGGCGAGGTCAACATGGTCAACAAACAACAGCCATCGGAAGAGGCTGACAGTAGGGGTCCACACAAGGAAATGCCTCCTTATTATGCGCAAAATAATGATTCGTCCACCTGACAGCTCGGACCCACCGGAAGGGCCTCTGTATTTCTTGAAAAAAATGTTCCCCCGGTGTCAGCTCGGACCCACCAGCTATATCTTCACACACAAGGAAGTGCCTCCTTATTACGCACAAAAAATGAATACTCCCCCTGCTAGCTGGGACCCACCATTGTGGGAGGCTGACTTGTGGGCCTACTAAGATGATGGGGATGGAGGGCTTTGTCAGCTTAGTCAACATGAACGATTCTAGCTCCAGTGACTGTACGATGCCCATCCAACGGTCATAGTGCTTCTTCAACCTCTGGTCTTCTTGCTCTAGCCGCCCAAACAAGCATCGGTCGTGCCGCCGGCTCCTGCCTCCCGTGTTCGGCTGTGCTGCCACCACTGGCAATGCCATCCCTCTATACTCACCCACACCTCCTGTTATTCTCCGGCGGTGGCAGCCTCACACCATAGCTGAAGCAGTCAACCCACGTACCCCCTCCGCGTGGGCATCCACTGCCGCATCTTCCCCAGCTCCACATCGTCCCCTTCCTAGGCCTCGCTGGCATCCACCGCCCTGGTGCTCTCGACGCGGCGTGGTCAACGTGGTCAAGGAACGACTTCCATCAGAAGAGTACTGTACGTGGAGAGGCTGACAGTTGGGTCCACGGCCACGGCAAGGAAGTGTCTCCTTATTACATGGAAAATAATGATTCCTCCACCTGACAGTAGGGACCCACCGGACGGGCCACCGTATTTCACGAAAAAAATGTTTCCCCCCTGACTACTGGGACCCACCAGCTACATCTTCGCACGCAAGTTCCTGATAGTCGGGACCCACCCGGTCAAAGCGTATGTAGTGTTGTCATTCTGGTCGCGAACGTGTATGTACATACGATCGGTCTATCTGCAAGCTGCAACGATGAACCGTAGCCGTGTAAGGAAGGGCACGTGTGGTAGTACAGGCGCGCACGTGTGGTAGTACAGGCGCGCACATAGCATGTACACGTACGTACAGTGGCCAGGGTGCAAGAAAGTAAATACGGCCACGTACGTACATATGGGCGGGGTCTCAAATGCCTACTCGCGCATACGTACGGCCAGGGCTCGTGTACATGACTGGGTCGGAAAGGAGAAGTTGCGCCGTTATTGTGGTCATGGGGAGGCAACCGGCTGGGTCGGAACAGAATGTGTCGTCGTGTTCATTGGGAGCCAACCGGCTTGGACGGAACAGCCGATGGAAACAAGGCCTGGCGTACCGCAGAACGGAGGAAACGACCTTGTGTTTGACCGGCCATGGTGGAAACGAGATCTTGTTCATCGGGACGGGTCTGGCGTACCGCAAAACGAAGGAAACGGACCTCCTACGGTGGAAACGGGGTCCTGTTGATTGGGAGGGGTGTGGCGTACTGCAAAACGGAGGAAACGGACTTGTGTTGGAGCGCTACGGTCGAAACGGGGGTCTTGTTCATCAGGAGTGGTGTGGTGTACCACAAAACAGGACTCCACGGGATACTCTTCATCTCCACCGCCGACCTCCTCCACCCTCCACGGGCTCCTGTTCATCCACCATCGACCTCCTCTAGCCTCCACCTGCGACTGTTCATCTGCGGGCTCCTGTTCATCCAGCCTCCACCGCGCTCCATCACCGGCTACTGTTCAACCAGCCCTCTCCACGGGGTCCTATTCAACCACACTGTCGGCTTTCGGGTTCCGGCAGACCCTTGAGGTTCGAACACTGGGGTGCGCGCAGAGATCTCTCCCCTACCGATCTACGTCCGATCCTTGCGTGCGAACTAAGATGAAAATGATGAACAACACAAGAGACATGAGGTTTATACTGGTTCGGGCCATCGTTGTGGTGTAATACCCTACTCTAGTGTGTGGTGTGGTGGATTGCCTCTGGGGCTGATGATGAATAGTACAAGGGAAGAACAGCCTCGCGAGAGGTGTTCTTGAGTTGGTGCGATGAACTGCTAGGGTGAGTTTCGTCGCCTCTCTTTATCTCTACTAGGGTTCTACCAGATCTCTCTCTCTCCTCTTTCTTCCCAGGTGTCCCCCTTCCTTGGTGGAGGCTAGCTCTATTTATAGAGGCCCTGGGCCTCTCCCCGAATAATTGAGCGGGAAGGGCGCCAACAATTGGCCATTTTGAAGGGGAACATCTAGTACAAGTTATCCTGACCAAAGGTGGTCTTCGGCTGCCGAAAGCACTGGTGATGACGCCGTCTTGGGCTCCACGGTGACCTCCGTCCTGCCGCTCTACTGGTCTTGGTCTTGTTGCACCGGAATGGCAACCTTTGCCCGATGCCTTGGCCTATGCTTGCCCCCTTTGCACCAAAGGGGAAACAAGGACACTGCGCAGGCCGGCGCCCGCCTGGCCTTGATCGTCATGGCTTGCGTCATGGGATCCTCGCGAGGTACCCCTGCCTTGATCTCTCCGCCTCCTCGCGAGCCTGCCTGATGAGGCTGCCTTTGAGGAAGCTTCCTGTCGTCCGCCCCGCGAGGCTTGGCCCCTCGCGAGGGTCTTGATCTTGCGTTGATGAAGATGGGCCGCGCTGGGCCCCCAGTTGAGCCACGCCGCAGGCCGCATGCAGCCAAGTCTAGGGACCCCCGTTCCTAGAACACCGACAGTAGCCCCCGGGCCCAAGGCGCGTGCGGGCTTGGCTTAGTAGAGAAGCGAAGGGGCAAGCGCGAAGCGCCGCGGGCCCTAACAGCCTGCGGCCTTGGGCGCCGCGTGGCGGTTGATTGGGCGTGGGCGTCTGCACTTCCCACGACGCCTCGGCAACTGCACTACTGACAACAAGGGGTGCCCGGGCCAGGCTTACTTGCCCTGCTCTCGCCGTCTTGCCCTAGATCCCCTTTCTCGTTCTCCTTCCTCTTGCTCCCAAAATCCTCCAGATCCGTCTCAATCCTTCGCATCCGGCACGTCATGGCGCCTCGCAAGTCCCCGGCTAATGCTTGGTGCTCGCCGGCCCTGGATTCCCCGAATTTTCGGAGAAGAACCTCGCCCTCGCGCGCCTGATGACGATGGCGCAGGGCAGCGAGGGGGCGACTGTGCTCAAGGTCGGCTCTGACCAGCCTGAGGGCAAGGGGAGCACCTTCTACCCGTTCTTCATGACCACCATTGTCGCCTGTCTGGTGCCTCCTTTCTCTGAGTTCTTCTATGTCGTTCTCCGCCAATACAACTTGCAGGCTCTGCATCTCCACCCCAACTCTGTCCTTCTCCTGGCGATTTTTGCCTACTATTGTGAGGCTCATGTTGGTGTGAAGCCCTCGGTGGCCTTGCTGCGCCACTTTTTCTCCCTCCGGGTTTCTGGCGCTCAGGTCTCCGCATGCGCGAGCTTCATTGCATATTCTAGCTCCAACGCCATCTCGAAGCCTGGGAAGAGAATCGAAGGCTACCGGAGCAAGTGGGTCATGATGGATGTTGGGCGCCTCCACCCTCATCTGGTATTGCCCACGGGGCAACCTAAGTCCGTTGACGCATGGTCTCGCGTGGAGCTCGTCGACCCTCGCGCGAAGGCGGTGTTGAGGAGGATGAACGCGGACCTGAGGCCAAGCAACTTGGGGGTGGCGAAGCTGACCGGGGCCACACTCCTGAGGGAGTTCTTGGAGCACCGGGTGGCTCCGCTCCAGGAGCACTCGCTCCCACTGTGGAGGCTCGGACAAGCAGACGCCGCCCTGCGCCTGAGCTCCGAGGCCCGGACCGACGAGGATCTGACTACAGCCCTCCATTCCTTGGTTGGGGGAGACGTGGCGAGCCCGGTGGATACCCCCGTCCCCCTGTTCCTTCGTGACGACTGGGAGCAGGTGGTGAACGCCATGCCCACCTTCAACGGTGAGGGGCTGGTGCCCGTGGCAACTCCCGAAGATCTAGCAGTCCTGGCGACGGTGAACTTGTCCTCCGGCAGCTCCAGTGGGGAAGAAGAGGTGGAGGAGGAAGCGTCCAACTCAGAGGAGACTGGCGAGGATTGGGGGGAGTCCTTCCCTCGGCGCGGGTCCCAGGCCCTCCGCTCCATGCCGGACGACGACGAGGCCAGCGCCAGGCGAGGAAGGGAAGGCTCTTCCTCGGTCACGAGGAAGGGCAGGTCAAGCCTGGTTCCCCCAGAGTCTGCTCTTGATAGAGGCAAAGGTGTCCCGATGTTTCGATGAGATGGTGGCTATCGTTTTCTGTGGGAGTCGACCTTGACGATCCGACTACGAACGTGCGAGACGTCGCGCCTTAGCAATCGCTAAACCAACTTCCGAGGGGTTATTGACCACGCCGGAGCACGATCAACTTGACCACGAGGGCCTGTTTCCTGCGAGCAAACGAAGAACAAGCAAGAAACTGAGATTGCAATCTGATTATTGCGAATATAAGATGAAAGCTTTATT
>NC_053027.1:30154828-30181236 GCF_003073215.2 Triticum urartu
GGTCCGGCCGTCGAGCCCAGCTTACTCCACACGCCGCATAGAGTATGTAGGTGCCCCGCATGAGCCACAACGGTCGTCCCAACGATGACCCCGAGCTCCGGTGACCGCCAAGGTCGACGCCGGTGACGACTCTGGCCAGCCCAGGCCCAACCATTGACACCACTCGGAGCGGACGAGTGTCTGCGTCACGTAGATGCCCTCCGCCGGCCATTTGGTCGCCAGAGGAGGAATCCCGCACCTCACCGCCACGTCTGGCTTCGCTGGCGGGATTGACTCATTTGACTAGGGGTTTGACCTCCCTTGGCTCAATGACAGATGGGGCCGCCCTGCTAACTAACCTAGATTAGTGTTAACTAAACCTAGTTAATTTAGTTTCGTTACTAAGACACAGGGCCCACTAGTAAGTTTGACCAGGACCGCCCCGTTGACCTGCTGACATCACAGTGACGTAGTGCTGACGCAGTAAAGAATTTTCTGGATTTAAACTTATTCCGAAAATTCGAGAAATTGTTATAAACTTCAAAAATTCATAGAAATTAATCTATAACTCAGATTCAAAAGATTTATATATGAAAAATTATCAGAAAAATCTAATCTATCCATTGGTACTTTCATGCATGACAAAGCAACTTAACCATGCTGTATAGAACAAAACATGTAAATGCACTTTGGAAATCCACTCAAACCCTTCTGTTGCTAGCTGCATTAGCTCAAATCACAACATCTTGCCATGTCATGATCATGCATCATTTTGTGCATTGCATTGATTGTGTTCCTTCTCTGTTACCGGTATTTGTCCCCCCTCAGTAGACGTGGTTCTGACAATGAGATCGATGATACCTATGAAGAACTATACTATCTTCAGAACTGCCAGGCAAGCAAACCCCCTTGTTCATTCCATTACAATCCCACTCTCTCGCTCTTGCTCTCTTTTACTGCATTAGGACAACAACGTTTCAACTATAACATGCTGCGGTAGTTGAACCCCTTTCCTTTGCATGGTCTGTCATTGCCACATTCAATAGATGAAACCCACTAGCATGAGTAGGAGTTGTTTGAGCCCTGATGTGCCTACTCATTCATGCTTGTTGTCATACCTGTTACTGCTTAGAGTTGAGTCAGGTCCGATTCATCGGGGATGAATTGGAATGTGGTGAACATGTCTTACAGTTGAGAGCTAAGTGTGTGAGCACGATTTGGTAAAGGTAGCGGTGAGAGGCCATGTAGGAGTACATGGTGGGTTGTCTCATTGAAACCGTCCTCAGGAACTGAGTTCTGTGTTTGTGATCCATGAACAACTACTACCACACATTGGGATCCTTAATTGACTCTCTCAACTTATTAACCGCCCCTGTTCTCTGTCCAGGAGTTGCAAGTAGTTTATAGTGTTTGTAGTATGTTGGAGGTCGTGCGCAGCGCTGACCCAAGGGGTGGGCTGTGATGCGGTAGGCACGTGGCCCGGTGTACCGAGTCGCCTGTTTGGTGACCCGTGAACCCTGTACACATCGGTCGGGGCCATATGTGGAAACCTAGGCCGGACTCCCTACGGATGGAACCTGAATAGGGGATAAACCTATACTAGGGAATTGTGTGGTTAGTCAGGTCGTGGCCGACACCCTCGCTGGGCTTCCGCTTGAAGGTTGCCGAGTACATGTCGTGTAAACGGTGATAAGAGGTGAGAACGTGTATGAAGAAGGACACCACTGCAGGGTTAACATCATCTATTCGAATAGCCGCGTCCGCGGTAAAGGACCTATGGGTTGCCTGTACAGTTCATAGACAAGTGAAAGTGGATACTCTAAAATACGCAAGATAAGCGTGAGTGCTATGGATGGCGTTCTCATAGGGAGACGGGAGTTGATCCATAGTGGTGTATTGATATGGTGAATATGTGGACTCGTATGCACCACCTCAAAAGAGTTACTTGCGGTCGTAGTTTAGGATAGTCACCGAGTCAAAGCTGGCTTGCTGTAGTTAAACTCCACCCCCCCTTTGTTGATACCAATGCATATGTAGTTAGTTCTGATGTAAGTCTTGCTGGGTACATTTGTACTCACGTTTGCTTAATTTATGTTTTGCAGAGAGACTTCGGTCTCGCTAGTAGTTCCACATGGACTTCGACATTTAGCTTGTAACCTCAGCTAAGATCTTGTCCCCTCGGCAGAGTCTTGTAGATGGTCAGGCTTATCAGCCTTTTCTTTTGTAGTTGTCTGTAGACAGACAAGTTAAGCATCCACTTGTGTTTGTTGCTTGTATGAACTGAATGCTGGGTCATCAGACCCATGTTTGTAATATCTGGATCTTCGAAGCCTAATGAATAAATACTTTGAGTTGTAGAGTTTTGTTGTGATGCCATGTTGTATTTGCACATATCGAGCCTATTGTGTGTATGATTTGAAATGCTTGGTATGTGTGGGATCTGACAACCTAGTTGTTTATCATTGGTAGCCTCTCTTACCGGGAAATGTATCCTAGTGCTTCCACTGAGCCATGGTAGCTTTCTACTGCTTCGGAACACTTAGGCTGGCCGGCATATGTCCTTCTTCGTTCATGTGTCTGTCCCTTTGGGGAAATGTCACACGGTGTCTACTAGAGTCCTATTAGACTGCTACAGCTCGGATTCTCCGAAGTCTTGTTAGCCCAGCTGCTACAGCCCGGATTCATTTGCTGATGATCGACACGTTCGTTGTTGGGTCATGTATGCCTGTCCCCGTAAGTTAGTGCCACTTTGGGTTTACGACTAGCCATGTCGGCCCAGGTTCTCTATCATATGGATGCTAGCGACACTATCATATACGTGAGCTAAAAGGCGCAGATGATCCCAGGCCAGGTAAGGTGGCACCCATGGGAATACCGTGCGTGAGGCTCCAAAGTGATATGATGTGTTACATGCTAGATCGGTGTGACTTAGAATCGGGGTCCTGACAGCTTTGGTATAAGAGCCTAACTGCCTGTAGGATTACCAAGCCAAAATGGTCAAAGTTGAGTCTAGAAATGCTTTAGTTATATAAGGGAATTGATTGTGGATGGGAATGTAAGGCTCTTTTTACTCCTTTACCTTATGTCCTTCTGATCTGAGTCAACCTCTTCTTTTCTACGGGGATTAAGAACTAAGCTTCTCATCTTTCTATCAGAATCCCGTGTTACTAATCCGTAGACTTATAGGATTGATGGATTCAAGTCTCAGCTCAGTTTCTAGCACTTCTGTGTGTTCATAGTTGGCCTTAGAACCTTGATTTTGTGATGTTAAGTGGTTATGCCACCATTTTTTCAGGATGTCTCAAATCTTTTGAGCATTTATAGCCGTTATGATGTCCAAGTCATCCCAGGTTTCTAATTAGTCTGATGCATTTGCAAATATTTGCTTCCTATTCTTGATGTTCCTTTGGGCCAGATTAATCACACTAATTGGAGTGTTGAGGTACTCCATGGCCTCGACATATATGTTGGAGCTATTATTATGACACTAGGGTATCTTATAGAACCACGTAGTAGTCTAGCCATGTTTTGTGTTCCTAGTGTGATGATCATGGCCACCATTCTCAAAAGCATTCCGTGAGACCACTAAGTTAGTAGGCATTCTATTCCTGGGTTCTTGAACCCGAGATTCACCCTACTTACTTCATGTTGATAGTGTGTGCTCGTTCCTTTAGGTTATTAGTAACTTTTCTGATAGTCCTTGAGGTTTGTGGTACATCATTCTTCCAAAACCATGAACCGATATCGCAGAAGTTCTTTTGAATCAAAAGATCACAACAAGAGAGCTCTTGATGAGTTCTCCAGTCGATGATTGTGAATCTGCCAGTCCTCCCTCTTCTGCATGGGTTATCTGGAAGAAATATGTTGAACTTGTTTGACATGTTAATCTATGCATCCACACCTCTGAAAATCATTTGTTCCTTTGAGTTTTCCCTCTTTAGTTTTTTTCTTACCTTCGTTTGTTAATTGATATAGTGAAGAGTATGGGTGCATTCGTTTATCGATGCCTAATATTCTTGTGGTCCGTCCAACCATTCTATTCCGGAATGACTAGGAGAAACAAACTGCAGTACCTTATCCATATCCAGGATTGGGTCAAAGCAGTTGTAATCCTCAAATCAAATGCAAACCCAACTTTTGATTCTGTTCTACCATGAAGTATTATCGTCTTATGTCAAGAATCTCATGAGAATTGCACCACCCCTTGTGAATTCTTGATGCAGTGATATTTCTTGCCATTATTGTTCATTCCTCGGTTCCCGTGTTATTGTAACTGGAATGCCGACAAGTGAATCGTGATGTGTGTAATCAATATCCCTAGAAACTGTGTTGCTTGGTACTTAATGGACGCTAATTCCATTCTTAGTGTGTTGGTTACTAAACCACATTCTAAGATTGATGATCGTGCTACCTAGCCCATTTTTCCTTGGTGCACTCCTCGATCAATGAGATAGGATTGTGGCAATCCATCACTCTCTTGGTCCCATCGCCTTGCCCTGAAAAGCAAGAATGTTCTCGAGCTTAGTAACATATCCGTGGTTCATGATTTTCCGAATGTCTTCTTGGAAGTTGAGGGAGTCCTGGATTAGGGGGTGTTCGGGTAGCCGGACTATACCTTCGGCCGGACTCCTGGACTATGAAGATACAAGATTGAAGACTTCGTCCCGTGTCCGGATGGGACTTTCCTTGGCGTGGAAGGCAAGCTTGGCGATGCGGATATTGAAGATCTCCTACCATTGTAACCGACTCTGTGTAACCCTAACCCTATCCGGTGTCTATATAAACTGGAGGGTTATAGTCCGTAGGCAATCAACTCCATACACAACAATCATACCATAGGCTAGCTTCTAGGGTTTAGCCTCCTTGATCTCGTGGTAGATCTACTCTTGTACTACCCATATGATCAATATCAATCAAGCAGGAGTAGGGTATTACCTCCATCGAGAGGGCCCGAACCTGGGTATAACAAAGTGTCCCCTGTCTCCTGTTACCATCCGGCCTAGACGCACAGTCCAGGACCCCCTACCCGAGATCCGTCGGTTTTGACACCGACATTGGTGCTTTCATTCAGAGTTCCTCTGTGCCGTCACAATCAGGAAGGATGCCTCCTCCCGTCTTTAAAGACGGCACCGTTGCTAAGGGAGCCTTGGCTGTCGGCCAAACACTCCGGCTAGGTGGTTTCCTCATGACCGCCTGTTCGGCTGTTGCGCCGGCGGTGACCTCTCGGGTCATCAAAAGCAACCTACACGTCAGCTTGGAGCTCGTCGAGCAGCTAGATCCAATGGAGCCCTCTTCCGTAAACAAGCTTTTGGATCGCATCACCGCCCTGGGGGTCGCTATGGATTATGACCAGGTTGGGCTTAAAGCCGATCTAAGAGAAATTAACTCTCCCCAAGTCACCCACCACATTGCCGTGGTAGAGGCGCAGTGCGGCAACCCTTCATCTATTTTAAGGACTAGCTACGTCCGAATTCCCAACTCCTACAAGCCGGATACCCGCGGAGGGGAGGATGTAACTCAAGACCTGAGCTTAGGATCAGGCAACGGGCTAGATTCGTTGGACAACATCCAAGAATCCGAACTTCAGAGTTCGGAAACTCTTCGGCCTCCGAATCTTGGATTGGGTGAGGTTTCAGATTCAACGACACCCGCCCACCCGAACATAAGCGATATCTCCCAAATCAGGCAGAGGCCTGAGGAAATAGTACATCATTACTGGGCCAGATTCCTCCTGGTTATGAACAGGATAAAGGATTGTCGCGAGGAAGACGCAATCTCAATTTTTTGCAGTAATTGCACGGACGAGGGAATCCTTAACACCGTAAGTCGTCGTGATATTACACGCTTCGCTGACTTGGCATCCATAGTACAAAAATATTGTGCGATGGAAAGCGCCTGGAAAACCGAAATAAAATTTTGGGATAATCCGGCCTTGAATAGTAATCCCGTCCGAACGAAGAGGGTGCATCATCATAGGACACCTGGGATAAACACCAAAAAGCCAAAACCCTCTACAGGGCATGGAACTGTACTGGAAAGGTGGCTTGATGGACCCTGTAGAATTCACAGTACAGAGGACGCCACAGTAACTCACAGCCTTAGAGCATGTTGGATACTCCGGCAGGTGGCCAAAATTGGCGAGGATCTCTTAATTCTGGAGGCTGCAGAAAACCAGCCCGAGAACACCAGTACCGTTCTCATGGTCTTCGAGACTTTCGCATCAAACAATAGGCGAAAAAGAACACTCCGCAGCCTCGCTGAAGTCTATCAAGTTGCAACAATAAATCCATGGAGCGACACTGCCATTACCTTCAACGCAAGTGATGAACCTAGATTCCGAACAGCCCGAGCACCAGCCGCATTGGTCCTCAGTCCCACAGTGGACGGCTTTCGCCTCACCAAGGTGCTCATGGATGGAGGCAGCGGATTGAACCTAATTAATGAGGAAACCCTTCAAAAACTGGAAATAGACTGGAACCACGTCGAGCGAAGCAGCACAACCTCTAGAGGAATAATCCCCAGTCGGGAAGCGCGCTGCACAGGAAAAATCACACTAGATGTGGTGTTCGGCACGCCGGATAATTACAGGTCTGAAGAAGTCATGTTTCAGGTGGCCCCGTTTAAGAGCGGACATCATGCTTTACTAGGGCAGGAAGCATTCACAATCTTCCAAGCAATACCCCGTTACGGGTACATGAAGCTTAAGATGCTCGGGCCAAATGGAACTATCACTCTAGCTAGTGATCCGGACATAGCACTCTGCGCCGAAAATAAGACGGCCGCATTAGCCCTTGAGGCACTATCCGAAGCCTTAGCGGCCGAGGAACTGACTACGCTGCGCTCCATGGTTAACAGGGATGATGTGATACTCGATAAGAGATCCAGGTCCACATCCTTCAAGCCAGCTGACGAAATAGTCAAATTCCAGGTCCATCCAACGGACCCCAATAAAACAGCTTCCATCGGGGCATGACTAAACCCTGATGTAGACGCCGCATTGCGAGAGTTCCTACGAGAGAACTGGGACATTTTCGCCTAGCACCCTTCAGACATGCTAGGGATCCTACGCAGGCTGGCCGAACACAGCTTAAATATCCTAAAAGGGTTCAAACCTGTCAAACAAGCCCTTCGGTATTTTTCCGAACCTAAGAGACAGGCTATGGGAGAGGAGCTAGCCAAGCTATTGGAGGCTGGATTCATTAGAGACATAAAACATCCGGACTGGCTAGCAAACTTGGTGATGGTACCAAAGAAGGACAAATCCTGGCGCCTGTGTGTCGATTTTAAAGACCTTAACAAGGCTTGCCCAAAGGATCCCTTCCCCCTCCCCTGTATCGATCAAATTATCGATGCCACCGCAGGACACGACTTGTTGTGTTTCCTTGACGCATACTCCGGTTACCATCAAATCAAGACGGCAGAATCAGACCAAGCTGCAACAGCATTCATCACACCATACGGCCCATTCTGCTTCAACACAATGCCCTTCGGGCTGAAGAACGCCGGCGCAACATATCAGCGCATGATCCAGACATGTCTAGCAAATCAGATCGGCAAAATAGTGGAGGCGTATGTGGATGATGTGGTCGTCAAATCAAGACATGTCGAATCTCTAATAGACGACTTGAGGCTTACATTCGATAACCTCCAAAAATATGACATCAAGCTCAATCCGGAAAAATGCATCTTCGGTGTTCCAGCCGGAAAGCTCTTGGGCTTCATTGTATCCGGTAGAGGAATTGAAGCGAATCCAGCTAAGATCCGAGCTTTGTCACAATTAGATATCCCAAAGGACCTCAAACAAATACAAAAATTAACCGGATGCGTGGTGGCTTTAAGCGGCTTCATCTCCCGCTTGGGAGAAAAGGCACTACCCCTCTATCGCCTCCTTCGGCGCACCGAACACTTCGAGTGGACGGAGGCCGCAACGGCCGGACTTGATGAAATAAAAGCCATATTGGCAACAAACCCAGTCCTGGCCGCGCCGAACACCGGCGAACCAATGTTATTGTACATTGCAGCAACACATCAAGTTGTCAGCGCAGTGCTCGTTGTCGAGCGGGAAACGGACGGACACAAATTCCCCCTTCAAAGGCCGGTCTACTACGTATCCACTGTCCTCACTCCATGCAAATCACGGTACCCGCATTATCAAAAGATTGCATACGCGGTATTCATGGCATCCCAGAAGCTACGGCACTACTTTCAAGAGTGTTCCATAATAGTAGCCTCGGAAGTACCACTCAACGATATTATCAACAACCGCGACGCAATGGGCCGGATTGCAAAATGGGCCATCGAGCTTCTCCCATTCGATATAACCTATAAGCCACGGCGAGCTATTAAATCGCATGTTTTGGCCGACTTCGTCGCAGAATGGACGGAGGCCGAGCTCCCTAAAGAGTACGACACATATTCAAACTGGATTATGCATTTCGACGGCTCCAAAATGTTGGCCGGACTGGGGGCTGGCGTCGTCCTGACGTCCCCCACAGGAGACACAGTCCAATATGTGCTCCAGATCATGTACATGGATTCCAACAATGCAGCCGAATATGAGGCCCTCCTACATGGTCTCCGGATAGCAGTATCCATGGGTATCCAGCGCCTAGAGGTATGCAGGGATTCAAACCTCGCGATATCCCAAATAAATGGAGACTTCGACGCCAAGGACCCAAAAATGGCAGCTTACCGCAACGCCGTCCTAAAAATGTCAGCTCGGTTCGAAGGGCAGGAGTTTCACCATATAGCCCGAGAAAACAGTCAAGCAGCGGACGTCCTGGCACGCATCGGAGCAAAACGCGATGCAGTCCCCCCAACATATTTTTGGAAAGATTGTTCAAGCCATCCGTAACATGGGAGGGGGAACCCGTAAATAACAGCCCGGACACAGCCGCACCACTCAATGCCGAACAATCTGACACAATTGGAGGCTCTACCAATGAAATTACACCTTCAGCCCACGTAATAATGGCGGTCATCGCCCCATGGACAGAACCATTCCTAGCCTACCTTACTAGGCAGGAACTCCCGGAGGACCAAAACGAGGCCCGCTGCATTGTGCGGCGATCTAAAGCCTATAGATTCCATGAGGGAGAGCTTTATAAGAAAAGCACTACCGGAGTCCTTCAAAGGTGCATCTCCGAAGAGGAAGGGCGGAACCTTCTGGCTGAAATTCATGCCAGACTCGGTGGTCACCATGCCGCTGCTCGGTCCCTTGTTAGCAAGGCTTTCCGTACAGGCTTTTATTGGCCGACGGCCCGGGCAGACGCTCAGGATTTAGTCCAACGATGCGCTGGTTGCCAACTTTTTGCCAACCAAAGCCATATGCCACCCATCGCACTCCAAACTATACCCATCACCTGGCCTTTTGCGGTCTGGGGGCTTGACATGGTCAGACCCCTTAAAGGTGGGACCGATAGGAAAAAATACTTACTGGTCATGGTGGATAAATTCACCAAATGGATAGAAGCCAAGCCTGTTAAAACGGCCGAATCCGGACCTGTGATAGACTTCATATCCGGGGTTGTATACTGTTATGGCGTCCCCCACAGCATCATAACCGATAACGGTACAAATTTTACCGCTGACGAGGTAAAACTCTGGTGCAAAAACATGGGCATCAAGCTCGATTATGCTTCCGTCTATCACCCACAAACCAACGGCCAGGTCGAACATGCAAATGGTCTTATCATGAGCAGCATTAAACCCAGACTGGTGCGGTCCCTCAAGGAATCTAACACGCACTGGGTAGAGGAGCTCGACTCCATGCTATGGGGGCTGCGGACCACGCCAAATCGCACCACCGGATAAACACCATTTTTTATGGTGTACGGCGCAGAGGCAGTTCTGCCCTGCGACATAATTCATGACTCACCTAGAGTGCGCATGTACGAAGAAAGAGAAGCCGAGCTCGATCGGCAGGACAACTTGGACGCCCTGGAGGAGGAGCGCGACGTGGCAAAAGCCCGTTCCGCATTTTATCAATAGCAGGCCAGAAGATATCAAAGCAGAGAACTATGGGCCAAAAATTACAATGTTGGCGAACTAGTTCTACGCCTGCCAGATAAGAAAAAGGACAAACTCAAGCCCAAGTGGGAAGGTCCATTCATAATCGACCAAGTCCTGACTGGCGGGGCGTACCGCCTGCGAGATGCGTCGGATAACCGACTCGAGCCGAACCCGTGGAACGCCACCCGTCTCCGAAGATTCTATGCCTAGCGCCGGACTCTGTGTTCGTCTCCTTCCTCTGTCCATTTTTTGCATTTTTCTGTCTTACATTTCTCTCCTTCCCCGCTTTTCTTTTATAGCGCTTAAAGGCTTATCTAGTGACGCGCCACTCGCGCTCATTAAACCTGGGGGCTTCTTTAACGGAAGCTTATTTATACGGGCTTCACGCCCAACACAAGCGTCAAACTTCCGCATGTACCTTTTTCTTCACCATTATATGCATCGATATGACTTAAGTTTTGGCCAAGCTGGGTTGCCTGGCTCCTGTGCTTACCCCTACGTTCCCGATTGTTCGGCTAGGTGGTAAAGGGAGCACCTCTGTGATTGTTACTGCCGGGTCAGCCGGATGTGTACCTCAGATTGGGTGAAGCCGAAAGCTAGCGTTCTTAAGGGAATATTCGGTCGGTGAGATAAAAGATGATCTTTTTTCTTTTTTTATATGCACCCCAGGTGCTTTTTTCTACGTCTTTTTACGCAGTCCGGACATGCACCTTAGGGCATGCCTCCCAGCGAAAGGAACCCCTAACAGAACTATTCTCTCTGGAAGATGTTTCTTACTAACCATGTAATATAACATAACTAGTCGGGAACTTGTCTGACAAAGCACTAATGACCCCTACGCCTGCTCTCCACGCATACCACGGTTCTTATATAACCGCTATGGTATTCGGACACACTCCGGACCGTCAGGTCCCGAGGTCGAAGCGAAAAGGTCGGCAACGACAAACGATCTACAATCCGGCTAGAAGGCATTACACATGTCAATTCAAAATTACATAGTCATTCTGACTGATTGTATTCCTCTTCTATACCATCTAACAGGCTGTCTAATTTATAGTCCTGCTGGGAATACTTCGCGGCCAACTCTACTTGGCCGTATACTAAGCTCACAGGGATCTCCTTCCCGTCAGGCCCCACTGGTCCGACCTCGGCCATGTGGTTTGGGTCAGACTTCGTAAAACGGGTCTTCACCATGGCCCAGGCTTCCCTAGCGCCTTGTCGGCAGGCCGATATCTTCCACAACCGGAAGCGCCGCCGAGCTCCCTTCAGCTTCTCCGCAAGCTCTCCAAGGCCCTCGGGCATGGAGTGGGCAGGCCATAAGGCTTGGGCAACACCTCGCATCGCCTGCCGAATTCGCTCGTGCAGTTGCGAGTTCGGGAAGAAGGTCACCCGTAGAACCGGGCATCTCCTCTGCAGGACGACCTGGTGAGCATATCTACACACATTACTCTGTTAGTCGACTTCCTCACCGAACTCTTTTTTCAAAGTTCGTTCAAGCACTTACTAAAAATGCCGCGTCGAAGCCGCGGATTCTCCTTCGTGGAGTCCGACAGCTGGCCACGAACATCTTTAAGTTCGACGTCCAGCTTGGTGTTGGCATCCTGAAGATCATTCTTCTCTCGCCTCACCTTTGTCAACATACTCTCACCGGCCTTTAGCTGGCGTAAGAGTTGTTGCTTATCCGGATCGAGTCCGGTGCCATCTGCAATATGATCTGTCAGATTTGCACCCACACCGCACAATACTAATCTTTCGAAGTGTATCTTACCTCAGGGGATCTCTTTGGACTCCCCTGCTGCGGCTAGTGCGGCCTCTAGTTGGGCCTTGCACTTTTCCAGCTCCTGGGACAGTACAGTATTCTTCTCTGTAAGAACCTGCATATTAAATGATCCTTAAATCAGTTGCTCTAACTGTTTCAAGTCTCGGGGGCTACTGGTATATATATATTTGACCAAAATTTTCTTACCCGTATGTCTTTTACATACTGCTCTGTGACTCTGGCTAAACCATTTTGAGCGGCACGGAGGTACGCATCTCCCGAATTAAAGGCATCTAAAGCCTCTTGGGAGAAACAAGCGTCACGTAGAACTGTCCGGCGACGCCTGTGGTTCATGGCACTCTCCACTTCAGAATTTGTGGCAGACAGCCTGTCCGCATCCTCTGTCGGAGGAGCGTCCGGTGCGCGCCTTGTGCTCGCCTCTGCTTCCTGGCTAGACGTTGGAGCCTAGCTGGTGGAGGCGCGATTGGCAACCTCTCCGGATGTAGTCCGGCGAGGTCTCTTCCTTCTGAAGATAGCACGAACGTTAATATGACCTGATAGAATAACTCCAGGGAAACAGAGGGTGCACTATACCTTTGCATCGGCATCTCAGTCCGGACTTCATTCCTTTTTGCCCCATGGGGCCCTGCGGCCCCTCGTTGGCTAGCCGCCGCAGGTTCGGCCTCCTGCCTCGGAAAACTCCCCTGCAAAACTCGGTTGTCGTCAGAAACACCGGAATACGCGAGAGTGCAATCTCTCTCGAGGGAATGAGACTCCGGTTTCTGTCACCTGGAAGGCCGGGATTAACCCTGGGTAATCAGCCATGATGGCTACCAAGGTATTGTCCTTGCTTAGCTGATGGAACACCCCGTCGATAAGCTCCACCGATATGTCCGGATCCTCTTCGGAGTCCGGATCGAGGGACCGTTCTGGGTCCTCGGGCTGTGGAGGGCGGCTGCTTATATCCTTTACCTCCTGTCGCAGTTCCTGCATTGAAGTCGTTAGACTACCTATCTAACCATGGGAGTATAAAACAAACGGGCAAGCGCAATTGTTCACTTACCCAACTTGGAGGATCGTACATACTGAATCCGGCCTGCGGATTGACGCGGAGGAATTCCTCCTTTTCTCCCTTATACAAAGAGGATAAGATCTTTACTAAGGCGGCGGCTGAGCCGGCCCCTTACGACCGTAACGTGTGGCGTCATCCTCCCCGTTGAAATCCCACATGGGGTGGCCTCTATATTGAAGCGGCTGCACCCCCCGCATAATGCATGCGGCCATGACTCCAATCATGGTTAGTCCGGAATGAGCCAACAGTCTTATCCGGCCCATCAGGTAAAGGACGTCTCTGTCGCTTTCTCTCTGAGAGCTCCGCGGACGCCAGCTCAAGCGTTTCTTCAATGGAGCACTGTTGAACTCAGGGAGACCGACCCGGATAGGGTCCGGTAGCGGGACGTCATCTATGTAAAACCATTCGAAGGCCAATCCTCGGACGCCTTCTTTGGGGTTCCGGATAGGTATCCGGTCCCGGCGATGCGCGATACTTCGGCTCCGCCCACTTAATATATAGACCCCTTTTCAGAACGGGGCACCAGGCAGAATAACCTCTTCCACAGCGCGAAATGAGCCTCAACGCCTAAAATAGCTCGCAAAGGGCGACGAAACTCGCAATGTGCAATACGGAGGCGGGCGTGAGATTGTGCAGCTCGAGGCCGTAGAACTCCAGAAGCCCGCGGAGAAATGGGTGAATTGGAAATCCCAGTCCCCTTATTAGATAGGGGACGAGGCACACCCGCTCTCCTTTAGAAGGATTGGGGGTGCTCTCTGCTTGTTTTCCGCCATTATAGGTGGCGGGGCCGGCTCGGACCGGGACCATGCATGCCTGAGGGAGGAATCCCTTGGCCTGAAGTGATGCTAACTTGCTATGCGGGATGGTGCAACTCTCCCAGTCCTCGGGTTTGGGACCGGAGGGGCGAGGGGAGGAGCTGCGACGGCTGGTCATGTTGGAATGGACCTCTGCTGGAAGGGCTCTGATAATAACTCACAGAAAGGAGAAGATGCGGTTTGGACCTAAATCCCCATCCCGTTAAATAGGCGGCTCGTTTATACGGCTAGGGGTGTCGATGTAAAAACGCCCCGGCTTTTCGCATTTGTTTGAACACGTGGAAGACGACCATTATTGGGCATGGAAGCCGAGGAGCACTACATTACAAAAATCGGACATTATTCCTACAGGTACACAAGATTTGGAGAAGAACCCGCCTTGCAATGCCGAACAATCTGCGCGCCGGACTCGTCGTCATTGAAGCCCGATTCGGGGCCTACTGAGGGAGTCCTGGATTAGGGGGTGTTCGAGTAGCCGGACTATACCTTCAGCCGGACTCCTGGACTATGAAGATACAAGATTGAACACTTCGTCCCGTGTCCGGATGGGACTTTCCTTGGCGTGGAAGGCAAGCTTGGCGATGCGGATATTCAAGATCTCCTGCCATTGTAACCGACTCTGTGTAACCCTAACCCTATCCGGTGTCTATATAAACCGGAGGGTTGTAGTCCGTAGGCAATCAACTCCATACACAACAATCATACCATAGGCTAGCTTCTAGGGTTGAGCCTCCTTGATCTCGTGGTAGATCTACTCTTGTACTACCCATATCATCAATATTAATCAAGCAGGAGTAGGGTATTAGCTCCATCTTAGGGCCCAAACCTGGGTAAAACAAAGTGTTCCCTGCCTCCTGTTACCATCCGGCCTAGACGCACGGTTCGGGACCCCCTACATGAGGTCCACCAGTTTTGACACCGACAGAAGTGTTACCAGGTTGTCACCTGACCGCTATGTTGAGTTCATGATCAAGTTGGTTTCTTGTAGCCACCCCTTTCTCTAAGAATCTGTGTTTGATACCCATGAGCTAGTTGGATGAGCTAAACAACAACTTGGAGAGTTGGAAGATAAAAAGCTTGTCTGACCCAGGTCATCACTAAGGGCTATCTCTTTCTGTGTGTGTGTTGAAGAAAGATGATATCTTCATCAATTGACCTTAGTGATCAATTCTTGGACCTATTGTCTTACCCAAATCATTGATTGTGTATGGGCTATTGTCAAATCAAATCGTAATGTTGTCTTATCCGTGGTTGTTTCCTCGGGCATACACCATTATACATTACAAAAAAAGAAACATCCGTGACATTTTGGGCCGAACAATTTTTTTTTCTGTCATACTTATGACACTTCTATGATGATAATTGTGACAAAACCTGGTATCATCATAGATGTGGTGGGGTCCTATTTCTATGACAAAAAATCATGGCAAAAATGGGATTTTCGTCCTAGGCGGGCCGGAGACGCAGCTGCATGGCATTCTTTGGGCCATCCATGACGGAAAAAACCGTGGTAGAAGCGAGGGCAATGAAAATATCGGGGTGTTCCCGGTTACGGTGGGTGGTCGGGGCCGAGTGATGCGGGTTTCTCTAGTACACGCATGCGCATGGGTGCGAGGCATTGGGCTCTAACTGAACCCGAGCGATTGCACTGCAGGCTACACGTTACTGAACCTGAGCAATCGACTGATGGGTGTTAACTGAACCCGATCGAGCGATTCCTTCGCTACTGCTGCTAACTAAAGCCGATCGATGCTGCCTCTGGATGATTAGTGAGCGTTGCTGGGGGGGTTGGATGAACAGTTCCTGGTGGGGGTGGATGAACAGGACCCCGTGGTGTTGCCTCTGGATGAACAGGACCCTGATCGATCGTGTCGGTTGGGGTTGGATGAACAGGACCCCATGGAGGGCAGGATGAATAGGACCACCCTATGGAGGGCTAGATGAACAGTAGACGGTGGAGGGCTTGATGAACAGTAGCCCATGGAGGGGTAGTTGAACAGGAGCCCGTGGAGAGGGCTGGTTGAATAGTAGCCGGTGGAGTAGCGTGCGGTGGAGGCTGGATGAACAGGAGACCGTGGATGAACAATCGCAGGTGGAGGCTGGAGGAGGTCGACGATGGATGAACAGTATCCCGTGGAGGCTGGAGGGGGTCGACGATGGACATGAACAGTATCCCGTGGAGTCCCGTTTTGCGGTACGCCACACCCCTCCCGATGAATAGGACCCCCGTTTCGACCATAGCGCTCCAACACAAGTCCGTTTCCTCCGTTTTGTGGTATGCCACACCCCTCCCGATCAATAGGACCCCCTTTTCGATAGTAGGAGGTCCATTTCCTCCATTTTGCGGTACACCAGACCCCTCCCGATGAACAAGATCCTGTTTCGACCGTGGCCGGTCGAACACAAGGCCGTTTCCTCCATTTTACGGTACGCCAGGCCTCGTTTCCATTGGTTGTTCCATCCAAGCCCTCCCAATGAACATGACGACGCATTCAGTTCCGACCCAGCCGGTAGACTCCCCATGAACACGACGACAACGTTGTTTCTCCGTTCCGACCCAGCCATGTACACGAGCCCTGGCCATACGTATGCGCCAGTAGGCTTTCGAGACCCTGCCCGTATGTACGTATGTCGCCGTATTTTCTTTCTTGCACACTGGCTGCTGTACGTACGTGTACATGCTACATGCGCGCCTCTCCTATGACACGTGCGCGCCTCTACATCGACCAGTATGTACGTACACATTCGCGACCAGAATAACAACGCTACGTACGCTTCGACCAGGTGGGTCCCGACTGTAAGACACTTCCTTGCCTGCGAAGATGTAGCTGGTGGGTCCCAGCAGTCAGGGGGGCGAATCGTTTTTTTGCCCGGACAAACTTCCCTGCGTGCGAAGATGTAGCTGGTGGGTCCCAGCAGTCAGGGGGAAACGTTTTTTCGCAAAATACGATGGCCCGCCCGGTGGGTCCCCACTGTCAGGTGGAGGAATAATCATTTTGCGCGTAATAAGGAGGCACTTCCTTGCTGCGGTCGTAAACCCAGCTGTCAGCCTCTCCACGTATAGTCCACGCACGATGGAAGCCGTTCCTTGACCATGTTGACCATGCCGCGCCGAGAGCACCAGGGCGATGCACGACGGCGAGGCCTAGGAAGGGGATGACGCGGAGCCGGGGAAGACGCGGCAGTGGAAGCCCGCGCAGAGAGGAGTACGAGGGTTCACTAGTTCGGCTGTGGTGTGAGGCTGCCGTCGCCACAGGGCCTGGCCAGCGGTGGGAGTAGTAGGAGCGGTGAGGCCTCCACGGTAGCACAGCCGGCCACGTAAGGCAGGAGCATGCGGCACGACCGGCGCTGCTTTGGGTGGCTGGAGCAAGAAGGCTGGACGTTGAAGAAGCACTACGGCCTTGGATGGACATTGTACGGTCACTGGAGCTAGAATCGTTCATATTGACTAAGTAGACAAAGCACTCCGTCCCCGTCAACTTAGTAGGCCCACAAGTCAGCCACCCACCAAGGTTGGGTCCCAACTAGCAGGGGGAGTATTCATTTTTTGTGTGCGTAATAAGGAGGCACTTCTGGTGGGTCCGAGCTGACAGCGGGGGGAGCGTTTTTTTTGCGAAATACGGTGGACCGTTCAGTGGGTCCCAACAGTCAGGGGGGAAACATTTTTTTGCCAAATACGGTGGCCCGTCCGGTGGGTCCCTGTTGTTAGGTGGAGGAATAATTATTTTCCGCGTAATAAGGAGGCACTTGCGGCTGCCGTGGACCCAACTGTCAGCCTCTCCACATACAGTACTCTTCCGATGGAAGTCGTTCCTTGACCACATTGACAACGCCGAGCCGAGAGCACCAGGGCGGTGGATGACGATGAGGCCTAGGAAGGGGATGACGCGGAGCCGGGGAAGACAGGCAGTGGATGCCCAGGCGTAGAGGAGTACGAGGGTTCACTGGTTCTCTGTGGTGTGAGGTTGCCGTCACCGCAGAATAACAGGGGGTGTGGGTGAGTAGAGGGATGGCCTAGCCAGCGGTGGAGTAGTAGGGGGCGGTGAGGCCTCCGCCGCATCGCAGCCGGCCACGGGAGGTAGGAGCATGAGGCACAACCGGCGCTGGATTGGGCGGCTGGAGCAAGAAGACCAGAGGTTTAAGAAGCACTACGGCTGTTGGATGGACATCGTACGGCCGCTGGAGCTAGAATCGTGCATATTGACTAAATTGACAAAGCCCTCCATCCCCGTCAACTTAGTAGGCCCACAAGTCAGTCTGCCACTATACTGGGTCCCAGCTAGCAGGGGGAGTATTCATTTTTTTGTGCGTAATAAGGAGGCACTTCCTTGCGTGCGAAGATATAGCTGGTGGGTCCAAGCTGTCAGCGGTGGTAATGTTTTTTTCATGAAATACAGAGGCTCTTTTGGTGGGTCCTAGATGTCAGGTGGAGGAATCATTATTTTGCGCGTAATAAGGAGGCATTTCCTTGCGTGCGGCTGTGGACCCAGCTGTCAGCCACTCCATGTACAGTCCACTTCAGATGCATGTCGGTCGTTGACCACGTTGACCAGGCTGCGCCGAGAGCACCAGGGCGGTGGACGACGGTGAGACCTAGGAAGGGAACGACACAGAGGCAGGGAAGACTCGGCAGTTGTTTCCCACACGAAGGGGACTACGACTATACGAGGGTTTACTGGTTCATCTGACGTCGCCGGAGAATAACAATAGGTGTGGGTGGGTAGAGGGATGGCTAGGCCAGCGATGGAAGTACGCTGGGGTGGTGAGGCCTGCGCGGCAGCACAGCCGGCCGTGGGTAGGAGAGAGCAGGCAGTCCCGCCGGTGCTTGTTTGAGCGGCTGGAGCAGGAAGAGCAGAGATTGAAGAAGCACAACGACCGTTGGATGCACATCCAACAGTCACTGCTTATGCGTCAACCTTTTTTTAGGAAAGCCTAAAATCTGCGGAAAACATTATACAGCCCATCTGCCATTATTTCTAATAATTTACAGCCCATTTGATAATTCTTAAGGTTTTTTTGGAGCCCATATTCTTTTTGTTAGCATTAGAACCCATATTGTGGCCACGGTTAAAAAATTATACGAAATTTTGCATATTTCCGTGCGGTCCGAACTATTTTTAATCGCAAAATTTCGAGTCACATTCAAACTAATTTAAAAAATAAATAAATATATATATCAATATAAAATCCCACAAATTGTCCACGCACAAAAATCAATGCAATTTAAAATTTTGAAATGAAAAAAAGAAATTTGAAACTAATTGCCGGTTTGATGTGTTTTAAAATTGTACAGCCCATTTCTCATTACTGATAGGCCATTTTCTCGGCCAGCCGAATGAAGCTGTCCTCATCTGGAAAGATTTGTAGCCCAACAAGCCTGAAAAAGCGACTTACTTGGCAAATCACAGCTGTGGACCTAGCTGCGGCCGTGGACCCAGCTGTCAGCCTCTCCACGTATAGTACTCTTTCGATGGAAGTCGGTCGTTGATCAGATTGACCATGCTGCGCCGAAAGCACCAAGGCGGTGGACGACGGCGAGGCCTAGGAAGGGGAAAATGCGGAGCCGGGGAAGACCTGGCATTGGATGCCCACGCGGAGAGGAGTACGAGGGTTCACTGGTTCGGCTGCTGTGTGAGGCTGCGTCGCCGCAAAATAACAGGGGGTGTGAGTGAGTAGAGGGATGCCCTGGCCAGCGGTGGGGTAGTAGGGGAGGTGAGGCCTCCGCGGCATTACAGCCGGCCATGGGAGGCAGGAGCACGCGGCACGACCGGCGCTGGTTTTGGGTGGCTCCCATGATGCTGGGTACTCGGTAGGCCCACAAGTCAGCCTCATGATGCTGGGTTCCAAATGGCAGGGGGAGTATTCATTTTTTGTGCGTAATAAGGAGGCACTTTCTTGCGTGCGAAGATAGCTGGGGCCCGACCTGTCAGCGGGGGCACATTTTTTCGCGAATACAGAGGCCCTTCCGGTGGGTCCCAGATTTCAGGTGGAGGAATCAAAGACTTGAGAAGGCGTACAGAACAAGCTAGTGTACCAGTAAAGAGACGTTGCGAGTTTTAGAAACAAGAGAGACGTGCTCCTAGCTTGGTTCGAATCCAAACCTAGACTATGACTATATATGGTGCTATGCTACTCTGCAAGTAATGAAACTGAATATATCCAACATTTCTTCTCCTCTTCTCTACTTACTCTGCCTAGCATTCAGAAGCTCTGGCCACAGCAACCATGTCCGCTGGCTGCTCGTCCACCTGCTCTTCAGCAGGCAACAACCAAATATGCGCCAAGTCGCCCTTACCATCGCCCGTGGGTCTCATCACACCCCCGCCGGCACGCGCGCGTAGCCGGTTGCTCATCGCAACCCGCTGCCGTTGGTGTGGTGCCTGCTGCAAATCACGCAGAGTCATCCATCGTTCCTCAACACAATCCTCAACCCTGGCCGCGTCTTCTACAAATGCCCGAATCATGGGGTAATAATATGTTTAAGTGTTGTTCTGCTGCTTTCAGTGCTTGATTTTTTATAGTTTGTTGATGATTCCAATTTGATTCGTGCAGAAAAGGAAGATTCGTGTGATTTGTATTTTCTGGGAAGTTGCTGATGTGGGGGAATGCAACTACGCTGATTATTTGGTTAGCCGAGGAATCCCAATACCAGCAGGTTGGGGTGTTGGACAAGTAACTGAAGGAACGACAGAAGAGGAAGATGCAGAGCAGAAGGTTAAAGATGTAGTTCCTCTGATCATGGCCAAGCAACAGCTGCTAAACGGCCTTGACAGCAATGAGGAGATGAAAGAGCTTGTGAAGATAATGGGCAAAATTGATGTGCTCTGTAGGATGATTGTCTCTTTATTTGCAGTGTATGTAGCACTCGTGATGTATTCAGTGGCTACGACATGAGCACTTTGCTGAAACTAGTAATGAATGAAACCTGTGTAGCAGGTTGGGCGTAGTGTTGTGAACATCTAATGATTTCTATTAACCGAAATCAGGGGGTATCCCCTTTTGCTCATATAAATAAATAAATAGCAGAGGCCCTATCGGGTCAAGCTTTGTTCTCATTCGAAGACGTCGAGCAAATTCCAGTCCAACTGCAAACTATGTCATCAAATTCATGTTTCACAGCCAAATATGAGTACAACTAAACAACAATGTCATCATGTTTTAGTCGTCATACAATCACCAAACACAAATCAGCATACATAACAAGAGATGTTCTCATAGGAAAATACTAAACAACATGTTCATCAGGTTTCAGTTGTCATAGCAAACACAATTTCACATAGTAGATAAAAAACGTCTTCTGACAGGCAAATACGACGACAGTCTGAATAGTAGATAAAATCATCATCCACAGCAGCAACGTCAACATCTTCGCCATGTGTATCAGTCTGAATCGTAATTCTCCACGGTGTCATCTTCTTCTTCGTCCTCAACGTCCTCGAAAGTTGGCTTCTTCTTGATCAACTCTTGTATGTCCACAGCACGACAGGCAGTCTTTTTGCTGGCATCATTGACGTGATGGTTCTCAAAGATATTAGGAACATCTGTGTTATCTTGTACATCAGGAGCAGTGTAAGCATCATCTTGTTGTGCAACTTCATTAAACAAATTCCTCTGCTCAAACCTTTGCAATACTCTCCAGTCATCGCTACGTGCAAATGTGTCTTCCAAGAAAAATATCTGTGTTGCTTGATTTGCTAAAATAAAACGCCTTGACATTGATGGATTTGAAATAATCATCAGCTCTGGGTTTTTGGATCCTTTAAAATAGGTTATACCAACGACATCACAACAGAACCACACACCGATGATCCTCGAAACTAGAGATATACTGCAACTGAACAATGTCTGTTATGTTAGCATATATCTCAGTTGTCTCTTTGTCATACGTATCTGTGCTCATGATGGCACTATGTTGTGTCTTCCTGCCTTCGTCTCGTGCAAGGGTGTTGTAGCGCACATATCCAACAACGCAAGATTCATAATGTCTTACCTGAGTATCAGGACCCATTGCTAGTGAGTAAAGGGCATCATCATCTGCCTGCCCATCCTCCCGCATCTTCTTAACCTATGGTTAGAAAATAGACAAGCTGATCATCTTATGTACTCAATGTATTAAAAAAACTGACAGTGCAATTCAAAAGCTTACATGGCTCTTGAACCATTTCGCAAATCCTGCAAGAACCAGTTTGTCAATGTTTCTTGGATTTTGTGGCAGTAACTCCTTTTTGTAGATGCTGCACAACATAGTGATCGCATCAAACATCTCAATATATAAGAATGTGATGCAAGTTTAGTAGATTATGATGTATAAGCTGCAGTACTTATCACTTACTTGATATAAGGTAGTATCTCAGGACAATTATTCAACACATACCAAACCATTTTGTCCAAATCTTTAGGTTTGTTCTCTTGTCGACTCTTCCCTGTAACTCGAACAGAATAATCGAAAACATTGAGCCCGGGATTGTCTTCATCCACCTCTTTGATAAGCTGATCAGTTGTTTCACTGTATTTTGAGCAGAATGTCAATACTTCTGTAGGAATGTAGGCCTATGCAATGGAACCCTCGGGTCTAGCTCTGTTCCTAACATAGCCCTTGAAAGTGCCTAGCCGCCTTTCAATAGTGTAGATCCAGCCATACTGTATTGGACCTATAAGTAGTGCCTCATCAGGTAGATGAACAGCCAAATGGACCGTCAGATGAAAGAAGGCTGGAGGATATATCTTCTCAAGGTCGCATAGTATAGTTGGTATCTTGTCTGTAAGACGCTCCAAAGCATCTATCCTGATATTTCTACTACAGGGTTCTCTGAAGAATTGTCCCAACTCCGCAACTACTATGTATAAGTCAGGCCGGCCCAACCCTCTAAGGATAACAGGTAAAACCCTATGAAGTAGGATGTGGCAGTCATGAGTTTTCAACCCTTGTACCTTGTTTCCATCTGCACTGACTCTCCTTTCAGGGTTGGAAGCAAATCCATGTGGCAATCTCACACGTGACAGGACCTCGCAGAATTCTTTTCTTTTTACCTTGTCCAAGACATACACAGCTGGTGCCATATCCTGTGGTTTACCTTCATCTTGCACCTGCAAATCATGTCTAATACCCAGGTGTGTCAAATCAATCCTAGATTTTGAGGTGTCTTTCATCTTGCCTTCAATATTAAGAAGTGTGCCGATAATGCTGTCACATATATTTTTCTCGATATGCATCACATCAAGATTATGCCACAGATCCAAATCTTTCCAATAATCCAAGTCCCACAAAGTGGACCTGCGGGTAAACATTAATCTCTCTTTTGCCCTGCCACGCTTCCTTTTCCCGCTACCATTATCAGGATGGTTTCCTGGTGTAATATGCCTGACCTTCTCTAATTCCACTTGCAACTCATCGGCGGTGAGCCTCTTTGGTGCATCACGGTTTTCATGCTTTGCATTGAACACATGTCTTGGGTATTTTCTAGGATGCGGCTTGTCCAATGTAACAGATCTTGCTAAGTATTGCGTATGACAGCTGATTCCTGTCACAGCGAACACATGCATTGTAACCATGTGTCGTTCGCCCTGACATAGTGCCCAAATCCGGATAATCATGGATGCACCAAATTATAATAGCACATAGAAAGAAATCAGCTGGTGGGCTGCTATATAGGTCTCGAGTGAGATCACCCCTCCATAGTTGTTGAAGTTCCTCCCACAAGAGGCTCCATGAACAAATCAAAATCATTTCCAGGACTTTTTGGACCTGGGATGAGCAAGGCTATCATGTAGTTTGATTCATTGGTGCAGACATTTGGAGGCATGTTGTAAGGGATAACAAGCACTGGCCACATGCTATATGTGGCGCTCTGGTGGCCAAATGGGTTAAATCCATCTGAAGCTAAGCCAAGTCTAATGTTTCTCGGGTCAGTAGCAAACTTTTCATGCTTCTGATTGAAGCTTTTCCACTCACTACCATGTGATGGATGGCTCATTACATTCTGATCTCTGTACTCCTGGTTCCTAGAATGCTACAGTACAACCTCTCTTGTTTCAGCATCATGAAACAACCTCTCCAATCTTCGTGTAATTGGAAAATGTCTCAGAAAATTATGAGGAATCCTCTTCACAACATCGCCATCTTTCCATCTTGATGATTTGCATTTCGGGCATTCACTTAAGTTGGCATAACCCTTCCAGAACATAACACAATTATTCTTACAAACATGGATCGTATCATATCCAATTCCAACTGCCCAAAGGAAATTCTTCATTTTACTGTAGGTGTGTGGAAGCTCAGACGCATCTGGGAAAGCTTTGCGGAAAGCAGCCGACATCGCATCGAATGATTTGTTGGTCATCCGCTCAGATGTCTTCACATGAAGGAAGGTGACCATAGTTGAGAATACTGATAGCTTATTTCATGGGGTGACAGCCACATTGCATTGTTCCAACATGCGGGCCCACCATTTTTCTTCTGCAGGTGAAAGTTCATGGAATGCACGAGCATTTCGTAGCATTGTTTCAATGTTGGTCAAACTCACTGGCTCCGCCACAACCACCTCCTCCTCCTCTTCGACCTGAGCATCAGGCAGGTTAAGATGGTGATCTGCAGCTTCCACGTAGTCAATAATGTTGACGTTCATAGCTTCACCATGATGAACCCACCTAGTATATGTGACCGACATCCCATACAAGTGTGGATGATTTTGCACAGTTAACTGGGGGCTTGTAACTGAATTCATACAACTGCTACACGGGCAGAGCACATCTGATTTCGGACCATCGTACTCAGCTCTGATAAAGTTCATGAAGTTTTCAACCCCCTCGACATATGCAGCGGAGAATCTTCGAGCAGAAGTTATCCAAGTCCTGTCCATCTGTTAGACATACTCCCTCCGTCCGAAAAAACTTGTCCCTCAAATTGATGTATCTAGCACTAACTTGATGCTAGATACATCCATTTGAGGGACAACCTTTTTCGGACGGAGGGAGTACAGATTAGTTCTTCTACTAGATATTACAGGAAAAACATATATGCTTTTTTATGAAGTCCAGAAGAAAATACCTAGGTCGATGTCTAAAGCTATGGCAAGATATTTGGATGAGCAGATCTAAGTAACGAAATATATGTAAAGCTAATTCAGCAAACATATTTGAGTCCTAAATTATAGCAGGCTGTTTCAACAGTAAATGAGGCCGAGCACACAACCATCGAACTATCGAAGGCCACCGCAGCAACAAAGATCGAGTATAAAATGGTGGAGAGCTATTTCACCTAACAGATTGGCTACTAGACCATGGCAATCTACGTCACAATAAATATATGGCAGGATATTTTAGCAACTAATCGGCCTTGGCATGCCATCTCAGCTAAGCAGATTAAGTGCAGAACAGGGCAAGGAAGATTCTTAGGCAGAGCATATTGACTGTAAACTACTTCGGCAAACAGTGAGATTAACATCGTCTATCAGCTAACATTCAACGCTACACCGACATATGTGGGGCCTCAATCTAGAATGCGCGTACTATGGGAGAAGATGACCGCTGTGCGTCTCCACACGAATGTCGCCAGCGGTGGCGGCGCTAACCGTCGTGCGCCTCCACAAGAACATCGCCAGCGGTGGTGGCGTGGCTAGAGGATGGCAGTCTACGAGAGCGTACTGTGGGACCAAGAGAATCACCGTGCATCCCCTCGACGAACCACGGGGCCGACGTATCGGCGTGGCGGGGAGGGCGGCTTTGGCAGAGCGAATGGAGAGGAGGGGATGGGGGATGGGAGTTTGGGGAATATTATTGGCTAGTTGACCAAACGGCGGTTGAATCTAGGATTTGGGGGGAATTTTTGGGTGGGGGGGAGGATTTTCGCATGGTGGGTGGGGGGAGTTTGGCGCATGGTCGGTTTCTCCAAGTGCAGTCCCATGTGTCAGTGAAGAGGCAAGACGAAGTACGTTCCTTTTGCGTGAGCCGTGTGCAGGACCGAACGTGTGTGGTGTGCAATGCGACCGCGAAAGGGGTGCTGTGAGTGTACCACCTTTTTTCCTTTTAAACTAGGTGCTTCGCCCCCTAAAAAAACTTGTTGCTTTGCGCGATCCATCGATACTACTACTAGTAATCCAGGAGTCCCGACTAAAACGGCGCGGCCGGGTCTTTTCCCACGCGATATGGTGGAAGGTTGGCGTAGTTGGTTTTTTTAGGACGAGTAATGCTACACCTATGTAGTCCCAGTTACATAATTAAAAGAATGTGAAACGTGTGAGCTGTTGATTGTAGATTGGGGGGAGGGAGGGGCCCACCACCATGAAAATCAGGGGAGGAGAGAGAGGCAATTTACGTTAACCCTTTCGTAGGTTCCCGTAGATTTAGAAAGATGTGAAATGCGTGAATGTGCATTTGCAGATAAGGCCTTCCCTCGTTCATCCTTTTCTCCCACAGGATCTTGATCTTCCGTGCAAGGCACGGGCATCTTGCTAGTACTCCTACAATATACTATATTATTGTGAAAGTTCATATACACCGGCCGAGATTAATGCAAACACGGCAGATTCTCCCTACATTTCGAACTTCTATAGGACAAAAATAAAAGAAACCCGACCCTAAACCTATTCTACGGCGGCGACCGACGTCCTCCATCTGTGATCTCCATGTACGGGGGCGGGGTTCAAGACCTGTGAAGTGAAGGTGCGGTCTCCAGCAAGGAAAAGTAGAACACGGGAGACGGACCGGCCAGTTGGCACACCATGCACTACTCATCCTCGGAGGAGTCCTCGACCTCGGCGGTGCCGGACGTTGG
>NC_053027.1:30182236-30197674 GCF_003073215.2 Triticum urartu
AATCACTACTATCTGAAGCCCCATCTTAACTTGATAGTTTAAGCCGGCCCTTGGGAGCTACTAGATGTGTTGTAGACTTTTGATATATATACATATAAGGCTATCTAGAAGTCTACAACATATTTAATTCTATCATATTTAGTAGACTTGGGGGCTGAAGGAGTATATCTTAAGAAGGCGAATCAAAAGTTTATACCTCATATTTCTGATGCATTTGTTTGACCATATCAATCTCAAGATCATGGCTAATTTGCACTTGGCTGAGGTAGACGGAGAGTACTTCACTGATGTTTAAATGAGAATACTTGACTATGTTAAACTTGACTTTGCGTTTCTTAATCAATTCTTCTTTGGTAGAATTTTCGCCAAGATAGTGGCATTCCCTGGTTATTGGAAGCCAGTATCGGTGATCAGAACATCTTCAGTACTTGGTTCTGAAGGCATTATTGGGTTTGGCGGTTTAGCACCCAAAGGGTCGAAAATTGGATTCAGTGGTGGCGGGTCATCGGCAAGCTCCTCCGGGTGTTGCACAGAAGCCTCAGATACCGGCGCTTTCTTCTCCGCCTCATAGATTTTTGGATCTTTGATGGGTTATTAATTTTTTTTCCTTCTTGCTAGGCTTTGCCATCCTGCTGCAAAAAAGAGACAAGGTCAGTATATATGTAGAGATTTGAAAAAACAAAGATAAAGTCTTTACCCAGGGGCACTGTTGAAAACCGGAAGCTGGGTCTAAGATGAATCGCAAGAAGAAGAGTGAGAAGTCCCTTGATAATTTGAGTCGGGAGGATTAAGTGGTTGGCGAATAAGACCCGCCTTGGGATAAAAAGATTTGGAATACTGAGGCACCTCGTTCCGGCGTTTGCGTGGGGCTGGTGTTTTGGGTAACCCAGAGGAAAGATCTCCACCTACGCTAGTCTGAGTTCTGCGCCGGTTCTCATGATGTTGTTGCTTCAAAATAAAGTTGGGATCCAAGTAAGCTAAAGGGTAAATAAACCTTACTTTTCGGGGCACTTGTCGAATTTTCTATCTTGGCAAAGGCTCTGAGTCGGAGGAAATAATAGTTACCTCTTCGTCACCTGCTTGGCTAGTTTCCGCGTCATCCTGATAACAATCAGTGTCAATAAGATAATTGAAAAAAGAACCAAGAGAATCAAGGTCTACCTCCAACTCATCATCCTCATCCAAGTTCAGCATATTAGAGGTGGTTTATTTCTTCTTATTCTTCTTCAGGGCTTTAGTCTTAGCCTTGTATTTCTTGGTTGCTTTCTCGTCATACTTCTTTTTCCAAAAGGCGGATCCAGCCTGCACAAATTACAAGAAGGTTGGAGATTTGTAGAGCATACAAACAATAAAGTGAAATAAATGGACAAGAGAGACTTACATCCGGTGGAGGGTTGAGTGTGCAGAAGGGATTCAACCCCACTTTGTTGCAGCTCTCCAAGCTTTCGTTGAGAAGGGTTTTGGTCATCTCATTGATCGCGCTATCAGTTAAACGTGTCTAGCAGTGGCGCAGCGGATCCTTGACATTGCCCGTGTAGGTACACATTAAGTTATAATCCTCCAGGCTACCCAGCAACGGACCAAGTCAACACCAGTCAACCTGTTTCCCAGCAGTGCTCTAACCTTTGAAAATGTAGGTATAAATTTGGCTCGTTTAGTAGTGGTAAGCCGTTCTGGGAGAGGGTGCCTCGGGCTGAGCCGGTGGTCATGAAAACCTGGCAAGGGGTTCTCGTGAGCAGGAGAAGTGTCTTGACAATAGAACCAGGTCCGATTCCAATCCTTGGGATGACTTGGAAGTTGGGCATAAGGAAAAATGGCATATCTCCTCCTTTGAATTGAGACTCCACCAAGCTCTAAGCTGGGTCCTGATACGTCCATTTTGCATCATGCTTTTATATCGATATTTATTGCATTATGGGCTGTTATTACACATTATGTCACAATACTTATGCCTATTCTCTCTTATTTTTTACAAGGTTTACACGAAGAGGGAGAATGCCGGCAGCTGGAATTCTGGGATGGAAAAGGTGCAAATATTAGAGACCTTGGCAAAACCACCGCCGCCACGAGGCGGAACCTTGGCAAAACCAATCTAGGGCTCCAGTGGAGCTGTTCTGCCGGGGAAGCATACCTCCGGGAGGGGGAAATCATCACCATCGTCATCTCCATTGATCCTCTCATCGGGAGGGGGTCAATCTCCATAAACATCGTCATCCGCACCATCTCCTCTCAAACCCTAGTTCATCTCTTGTATCCAATCTTTGTTCCAAAACCTCAGATTGGTACCTGTGGGTTGCTAGTAGTGTTGATTACTCCTTGTAGTTGATGCTAGTTGGTTTATTTGGTGGAAGATCATATGTTCAGATCCTTTATGCGTATTAATACCCCTCTGATTATGAACATGAATATGATTTGTGAGTAGTTATGTTTGTTCCTGAGGACATGGGAGAAGTCTTGCTATAAGTAGTCATGTGAATTTGGTATTCGTTCGATATTTTAATGAGATGTATGTTGTCTTTCCTCTAGTGGTGCGTAGCGACCCGACCTCAAACGGTCAAGTCTCTGTGCTTTAGTGTCATCCCTGGATCGGTAATGCTGACACACACAGTACTCGAGGATTTATAACAGAGTAGCAATCACACACTTATTACATCGAATGTCTCAAAAGAGAACTTATTACAATAAGTATGGCTTAAGGCCATCTAATACGATAACAGCGGAAGGCTTGGAAGATAAAGTGAGTCCATCAACTCCAACGGCATAGCTGAGCTGCACGGCAACGACCTAACGAACCTTACTCCTCGTCTGAAAAGTCTGCAACATAATACGTTGCAGCCCGAAAACGGGTCAGCACATGGAATATGCTGGCAATAACACAGTAGAGCAAGAACAGAATAATGCTATCACTACATGCATATTTGGCTGGTGGAAAGCTCTATGGTTATAGTTTTTGCGAAAAGCCAATTTTTCCTACAACAAAGGAATATATTTTATTTAACTATCATGGTAGTTGAAACATCATTGAGAAGGTTCCTCCAACTCAATCCAAATTAAAGTAATTAGCAAACCAACAGTATTATTTAATAGTGATGAGATACTTATGATACTCGAAGGACTAGATACTCAAGATGTCCACAACCGGGGACACGACTAACCATGATTAGTTTATACACTCTGTAGAGGTTTGCGCACTTTTGCCCACAAGACCCGATCTCCTCCATTGGATTTCTCGCACTACATGGTGTTCGAGAAATGGATGACCGAGACACAGTCTTTCAGAAGCATTAACCCCTTACTCCGGGCAGACCATACCAACCTACATCCCTCTACCTGCTAATCCACCTCTTCGGGAGCTTCACGCAACCTACTCAACTATGCTAGAGCCCATAATAGCATGTGGCTGCACACGGAAGTTTCTAGCATGAAAATATCTCAGTTCCCTTTGAGCCTGGGTGGCGGACCATAGGATTATCACACGGGTACTCCGGGATATCCTAGGACAACACTGGATTCCCCAGGTGCCCAGCAAACAATCCACCCAGATGTGTATTCAGGTTGCCACCTTAAGTTGAACCATTAATTAGCAATCTCACATTTGTCATGTATTTCACTCACCCAACCACTTCTACGAGCATAGCATAGCAATATAAGCAATACGTAGAAGTAACTCCCAAGGGTTTGAATATAACAGGGCAATAGGTTCTACCTCATCAACCACTTCCCAACCCACATGTTAATCACATCCTAACCATGCAATGTTTGAGGATTGGAACTAATGCATAAAAACTGGGCGATAAAGGTGTATGATCAAAGTGTTACTTGCCTTGCTGATGATCCAGAAAACCTAGGGACTCGTAGTAGCACGCTTCGCACTCCGGGTGTTCTATCGCAAACAAACAATAGCATACATAAGAAATCAAGCAAAGAAACACGGGTAAATCTCAAATAAGAAGATCTAACCAGAAAGTTCAACGTAAGAACTCCGGTTTGCGAAAAGAATCAAATCAGACGGAGCAACGAAACACAAACGGCGAAAGAAACAAGATCCGCTTACTAATCTGGACTAAGGTCAAATTTTACAGTACCAAAATCATGTTCAAGTTAGTTAAACAAAAAGAAGGTTTCGAGACGAAGATCTAGGCGCTTGAATCGCCTGATTCCAATAAATAAGCAAAAAGATAAACTGAAACGAAAATCGAATCAGAAATCACGACGGGAAATAATCGCGGAAAAATCCTAAAAAAGAAAACTAATGAACAGGCTAATGAACGAGTGTTCGTTGTCTGCGGCTAACGAGTAAACACGTTCGTTATGATGAACGTACAGACGAACGTCCGCAAAGTAACTAAACCAAGAAAAACCAGCGAACCGATCTATCCCAAAAAACTAGGGTTTTCTAACAAAAACCAAACCGTTTTATTTAAAAAACCGAATGGCGCTTATACCTCCGGCGAGGTCCGGCGTGGTGGGACGGCTCCAGCGAGTGGGGCGGGGCGACGCGGGGCAACGGCGACGGCGGCGGCAAGAGGTGACAAGGCGGCGGGGCACGCGGCTTGCGGCGGCGGCGTGGGGAGGCTCAGGGCTCAAGGGGGGGGGGCGAGGCGGCGGCTTATAAGAGGAGGGGGGTGCGGTGGCTTTGGGAAGGGGGTGAGGCGCGGCGTGTCCAGGACGAACACGGCGGTGGCGGCGGCGCAGCTCGGGAGTCCTCTCCCGAGCAGGTGCAGGGAGGCGCGCGGTTGGGCCGGGTGGGCCTCGGCCCAGTGCGGTCCGGCGGGAGTTTCTCTTTTTTTAAATTTTTTTGCCGGAACTAAAATAAATCCTAGAAAATAAAATAAAAATCTAAAAATTCAAAAACAAATTTTCACCGTCTAAATAAAATATTTAAAACAAGATGAACATTTTCTTTGCCCTAAAATGCAACTTTGGAAAACGTGCAATTTTTCTAATTCAAATAAAATAGCAATAAACTCTGGATAAAATCAAATATTTGATTTTAATATTTTTCCTCCAATATTTCATTTATTTTGGAGAAGTCATATTATCTCCTCTCATATATTTTAATATGAAATATTTTTGAAGAGAAAAATAATTAAAACCAAAAATTCTCGTTTCAATATTTGGTAAAACTCAAATATGAAAACAGGGAAATCCCCAACTCTCTCAGAGGGTCCTTGAGTTTCTTAGGATTTCGAGGATCGCAAAACGAAATGAAATAAAATATGATATGCATGAATGATCTATGTATAACATTCCAAATTGAAAATTAGGGATGTTACATGGTGTCATGTGAACGTCGACTACATGACACTTCACCATTGTTTGGGCCTAGGGGAAGGCATTGGGAAGTAATAAGTAGATGATGGGTTGCTAGAGTGACAGAAGCTTAAACCCTAGTTTATGCGTTGCTTCGTAAGGGGTTGATTTGGATCCATATGTTTCATGCTATGGTTAGGTTTACCTTAATACTTCTTTTGCAGTTGTGGATGCTTGCAAGAGGGGTTAATCATAAGTGGGATGCTTGTCCAAGTAAGGGCAGTACCAAAGCACCGGTCCACCCACATATCAAATTATCAAAGTAACGAACGCAAATCATATGAGCATGATGGAAACTATCTCGATGATAATTCCCATGTGTCCTCGGGAGCGTTTTCCTTTATATAAGAGTTTGCCCAGGCTTGTCCTTTGCAACAAAAAGGATTGGGCCACCTTGCTGCACCTTGTTTACTTTTATTTCTTGTTACCCGATATGAATTACCTTATCACAAAACTATCCGTTACCGATAATTTCAGTGCTTGCAGAGAATACCTTACTGAAAACCGCTTGTCATTTCCTTTTGCTCCCCGTTGGGTTCGACACTCTTACTTATTGAAAGGACTATGATAGATCCCCTATACTTGTGGGTCATCAGGCTCCAAAGACTCTTTTCTGGCGCCATTGCCGGGGAGTGAAGCGCCTTTGCTAGGTGGCATTTGGTAAGGAAAATTTTTACATAGTGTGCTGAAATTTGCTGTCACTTGTCACTATGGAAAGTAATCCTTTGAGGGGCTTGTTCGGGATATCTTCACCACGACCAGTAGAGCAAATAGTTTCTCCTCAACCTACTGAACCTACTGAAAATGTTTACTTTGAAATTCCTTCGGGTATGATAGAGAAACTGCTAGCTAATCCTTTTACAGGAGATGGAACATTGCATCCCAATTTGCACCTAATCTATGTGGATGAAGTTTGTGGATTATTTAAGCTTGCAGGTATGCCCGAGGATGTCATCAAGAAGAAGGTCTTCCCTTTATCTTTGAAAGGAAAGGCATTGACATGGTTTAGGCTATGTGATATTGGATCATGGAACTACAACCGATTGAAATTGGAATTTCATCAGAAGTTTTATCCTATGCATCTGGTTCATCGTGATCGTAATATATATATATATATAGTGTTACTATTCATCACCCAGGGTGCAGAATAAGTTATTCTTCATCTGAGGTAATCTTACGATCATTTCATCATTAAATTACGTTTCGAATTTAAATAGTAACATTTCTATTGATTCACTACGTAAAATTTGATATAAGAAAATAAAAATATAGGTCATAAGACAAGAAAAATTGCAGTTTATGTGTATTTTAGACTATGTTTTTACGTTTGTAATTTTACATAACATAAAATATTTTTTACGGCGATTATATATTTTATTACGGTCTCTTTTTATGTCGGAAATAAGACAAAACTTATGGAACGTAAAATTACGGTGCATTGATGGTATAATAGAGGGGGTGAAGAATAACTATTCCTCACCCAGGGTGACGAATAGCACGACCCTATATATATATATATATATATATATATATATATTAGGGCTGGACTATTCTGTTACTAGTAACAGAATATTATTCTGTTACCCCTCGGCCCTATATAGCGCGCGCGACATAGCTACAGCTTCCCGAATCCAGCCCACCAGCTCGATCCCGCATAACACACTAACCCGCCTCCCCCCAAACCACCCACTTCCCAATCCCATCTCGCCGCCGCCCCATGCCCCGCCTTCGTGCGCCACCACCTCTTGCCCCATCGCTGCACGCCACCACCCCTTCAGCTGACGCCGCGCGCCAGCATCCCTTGCCCCACCGCTACGCGCCACCACCCCTCGCCCCATGGCCACGCGCCACCATCCTTCGCCCCGCCGTCAGGAGCCACCACCCCTTGCCCTGTCGCCGCACGCCGGTGGCCCCCTCCCCATGGAGAACTACACCTCAACCACCGACGTCCTCCGCGTGATGATTCCCGGCGGCGAGATCTTCTGTGGGGTAGGAGGCAGAGGACGCAGCGGTCACGTCCGCGCTAGGGATCCAGAGGACACGCACGATGCGTGACGCAAGATGGTGGTAATGGGTGGTGGTACACCTCTGCTCCACCCCATCCATGGCTGACCGTCGATCGAAGCTGCCCCCTGCTTCTTCCCATGTGGCCTTCTTCCTCTATCCACTACTGGCTCGACGACAGTTCTTCTTCGCCAACACCTGAAGGTCGTGTTTCATCATCTCATCCCCACATCTCCCGTGTGTTCAATTGCTGCTCGCTTGACAGTTCATACACAAATATTTGAGTGGAGGTCTCTAGATATTCTCCTGATATATGTCTAAACAGGACCAAAATTTGCATGTTTTACGCTTGTATGTATGTGGTTGAACTATTTAGCTTTTGAGTGAAGTTCAAACTTTCTATGTTTGAAGGTTCAGTCAAATTCATTTTCGTAGCTATGAGGTTGAGCCAATTTTCTCAGCTACTTAAACCGATTATTTGATAGGGAATTCAAAAGAAACAACATATATGAGCATACGTGAAGTTCAAAAGTGCTAGTTTCAGGGAAGTAGACATCCTGCAGTTTTTGGAAATTAGTAGTTAACCTTTGCTAAGTGTAGCAAGTGCTCTAGTTGCAAAAAATAATTCACTTTGCAAAAACTCTGGAGGTCAACTATTTCTTTTGTTTGTTGTACATGGAGATGTGTGTATGTACACATGTGTTCTGGAGACAGGAGAACTTATCTGGTGGTGTGTGCGGCTACTGCATCCTCTTCCGGTCGCTCTAATTCACACCCTCAATACAACTTCTGTATGCCCTCATGTTCACAAATGTTTTAGTACTTTTTTCCATAAAAATCTTGTAGTACTATGTAAAGCAAGCGTGTACAACACATAGTTTAGGTGTCGCAGTAGTACTCATTGTTGATGGTGGCCTTCTTTTGTGCCGCTATTACTTTGCCTCCTAGGGTAGTACTGCTACTACTTATCATGTTGATAAAACCTCACGAATAGTACATCTATTTGATTAACGATTATGTAGGGAGAAAAATTTCACCAATATATAATCTCTAAGATCAATATACCGAACTTTTTGTTTAGTAGTTGGTACTGCTCAAGTTTATATCTAAGTTCAAAAATGTTAGCACATACCTAGTTCCATATGTGTTATAGAAGAACAAACACTGTGTGTGTTGTGAATCATATATATAATTAAGTATCTTCGCCACAGCTATTGGTTTCCATGTGTCAAAAGATTAGCATTTTCCGCTAATCATGGACATGCAGACTGTATATTACAATATGAACAACAGATTCATATATATAATTAAGTATCTTCGCCACAACCATGGACATGTGGACTATAAACATTTAATATAGTTCACCTTCAATAACTTTCTAAGTACAGATATATCACCTAGATGTAATATGTGACTATTTATTGCAATATGAGGAATGGGTGTGTATATTGTAGTCTCTACATGCACAGTTGAGATGTGTTCAGTCCAACCCCATGGCATTAGGGAGGTCGAGTTCGTCACGAGCAACAGTACATGGTTGTTGGCTTACTCTAGCAGCCAGCCCAGCCGCCCCTCCCGCTCATCAGTCCAACTTCTTGCTCCGACGCCGGTCACTCAAAGAGCCGCGTGCAGGCCACCCGTGTTTCACCTCCTAATCCAGCTCAATTTTCTCCCTTCTTCATCATTTTTGGTATGAATTTGATGAATCTTCTTGATACTCTGTTTTTACTCATTTAGAGCTAGTTTTGTTCCTGCATATATGTATCACTTAGTTTTTAGATGGCTTAATTTAGATAGCTTCCAACTCTGAAACTTGCCATGCATATTTGGGGATGGAATGTAAAATGGATGATCCTGTGATGGATTGATGTGAAGGTTCTTTGTGTACTTAATTTTGACAGAATTATTGTAGTACTCTTTAGTGGTATTAAATTGGGAACCTATGGTGCTTCAGTTAGAAGATCGTTGATGCTAGCTTCTTTGAGTTTGTCTACTATTTCAACTTTTGTTTTAACCTACATCTTTTTTTTTGTTTACAGATTGTCGCATGATCCTTTTATTGGGTGCTAGAGTTCATGTATTATTGCCAGGTAAGTTCAAAAAATAAACCGTAGCTAGTTCAAATATAAACTCCCATGAGGATTTTGGTCAAGCTTCCAATGTGGTTCACCCTTGAAGGCGTGATGCAGGAATTCAATACTACTTCTTATAGCTTTTTTATTTGTCGCCAGGAAAAAGTCAAGATCTTCGCAGAACAGAAATATAGATGTTTGGAATCGCGAGAACCGTAAGTTCAAAATATTGAAAAACATTGAAATAAATTCCTCCTATAGTATATTATTATCTCTGTTTGCAAATTGTTGACGTGGTTTTAGTTCAGTACATCATAACTAAAATTCTTTTCAGAAACTCAATTCTCGTGTGTATATGTTGTGGATTGTTCAGGCTCTTCCATTCGCTCTATTCTATGGTTGGCTCACTAGTCTGCAACTCAACAAATGATTTTTTTCCCATTGTCGTGCCTTCTAGGTGTTTGTTTAAAATGCATAAGTGGTTTGTTATGAGTCCATGGCAGTCATGCAGCCTGGGATTGGGATATACAAGATGGAAGCTACTACTATTGCTAGCTTTGGAGTTCACATGCTACAGCACATGGATCCATGGACAAAGAGTTAATATGAGAGAGAGATGGGTTTGTTTCAGTTTGAACATTTGCTGCCCTAGTCATTTGTTTGTTGCTAAAATGTCGGAGTCGTACTTCTCATTCTTGCATGAATTTTTTCTATACCATCGTCTTTATTTCTAAATGTCAGTCACTTTTTTTTGCCGTCAGGTGTTTGCTTAAATGCCTAAACAAAGATCTATTTTAGTTCAGTTCAAATTCTAGTTTTAGTTCAGTGCAAATCTTATTTTAAGTTTAGTACAATTTCTTATTTTAGTGTGAGCAATCCTTCAAATGTCTTGCCTTATATTACTGCTATGTCAGTACACAGAACAAAAAAATTACATCAAATTGACAATGTTTAATCTCTTCTATGTTAGTATAGGCTACATGTATACGACATTTAATCTGTAGTAGTAGTAGTAGTAGCAGTATTGCTATGTAAGGGAGCAGCTAAACTCTAGTAATTTGTTAGAATATCACTTTGGATACATGACTGCAGGATTAATACATTATTGATTATTGTAGGTAGATCAAACCTTAGAAGCCACTTGCAGCCGCACTTGCCGGCACCCGCGACGTGCCACCCCACCGGGCCCCAAGGCGCGCTGTCCCATGGTCCGTTGGGTGCGGCGTCCTCCCGAGCTCCGCCTTGCGCAGCTGCTCCTGCTCTGTCTTCCAGGTGACTAATGTGTCTGCCTCCGTGCATCGCGTGGATGAGCGTGTTATGGAACCGAATGATCTACCCAATCTGAACAGTAGGGAAGGTGCATCATGTACACTATGGTGCATCAAGTTCCGCACCAATCTGAACAGTAGGGAGCGTGTTATGTCATTCATGTATGAAAATGTGCGGTCTGTGCGGTGTATATGTCATTCTTGTACGTGTATTATATATGGAAAATTTTATGTCTGATGATATAATTGCTACTTCTTGAAACAAGGTATACATGACAGTTTGATGTGCGTGCAAGAATGAACAAAATGGTTTGAATTAAAAACATTGATCAGTACAAATTAAAAACAATGATCAGTTTGAAATAAAATAAATGGTCAATTTGAATTAAAAACAATGATCAGTTTGAAATAAAATAAATGGTCAATTTGAATTAAAAACCATGATTAGTTTGAATTAAAAAATGAATGATCATTTTAAATTAGAGATAATAATCGGTTCAAATAAAAAACAATGACCAGTTCGAATTAAAAAACATTTTGAATTAAAACAATGATATATTCAAATTAAAAACAAGAAAAATCGGTTTCAAAAAATAGAAACATAGGAGTCTGAATTAAAAAATGATCAGTTCTGTGTTTTGAAAAGATTTTAATGCAAAATCCCAGTAAGTTGAAAATAAAAAAAGATTCCATTTGAAGCGTTTGAAAAGTTTGGAAAAAGATTTTTGCTCAATTCCAGCAAACGTTCAAACTCTTTAGGTGGAATAGTTCAAAGGTTCAGAAAAAATGGTGTTAAAAAATTGAACTTCACGAAAAACATATTGTTTATTAAAAATGTTGCCCTCTCACGAAACCTACCCCATGGCCACAGCCACAGAAAAAAGTTGAAAATTAGGGAAACAAATTATGACACTTTTTTCTATTTAGAACAATGTGCTGCCAGATTATATTTGAAAAAACACAAAAAAGGGATAACTTTTTTTGAGATAAAAAAGGGATAAATAACATGCACAGTACGAGTTGAGCTTCACTAATTAGAAAAGGCCCAAACTGCCAAAACATTATAATAAAGAAAGCAAAATGGTCAGTTCCTTGGCGCAGCCTTCCTGTGTCCAAATTTGCAGTCTAACCAGATTTACAGAAAACTGTATCTATTCACTTATAGGCGACATTCACTTCTAATGAAAGCTAAAGTTCGACTGGTTCTGTTTCTTGAAGAATCACAAGTGACCACGTACGCGATGATTGATTCTGTTTGTTCCAGCCGTGAAATAGCTCAGAACATTGCACATGGACGTTATACATGCTCTACATATGCGAGTTCAAACATTGATCCTCAATGACCCGAGCAGGCTAGTGAGCCACGGCTTCCTCGAATGTCGCCGCCTCAGCGCAAAGGCCTTTCACCTACGCCACCCCGGGCCGTTCACCATGGTCACCAGAGCATGTTCAACTCCGCAGCGCTCAAGCCGTTCACCCCCAACAACCCCACGCCGCAGCGCTCAAGCAGTTCGAAGATTTGTCGTACCACAAGTTCAGAAGTGTGGCTTCGGGAAAGAGAAGTGTGGGTTTCTAGCAGTAATTTTGGCAAAAGCTGCATGCGATTCATAGAGCTTTATATAAAAAATGAGCAATTGTAGTCCTATAAGCTGATCCACATGACTAGTATTGACTATTGAGGCATGACATAAGTAGGCACAAAATATGGTTAGGTTCATTTTACAGAAAAAGCAATTCGTAACATAGGCTAACTTTCACGCTAGAAGAAGGCAGTAGAGTTTAGCAGAGTGTTGTGTTGACTGACAGTATCCGTGTAGCAGTGCTGAAAAAAGCAGAGGAGAGAAATGGTAGCTTAAAGAGGTAGGCGGCACGGGGGTTGGCCGCCTCGACCTTGTTGGCGACACAGAGGATGGGCGCGATCTCCACGAGCGACGACGGCAACACCTCAATGTCAAAGATGGGCTCGCCGAGGTTGATGGCGGTCTACGTCCTCAAAATCCGGCGAGGCCCCGACGGCTGCATCAGGCCGGCCAGGGAGAGCATCCGCGACAGGGACGTTATCGCGACCAGCCTCTCTTCCCATCACTGCCCTAACCTGAACGGGCGCACACGCGCAAACACACAGATGCGGAGCTGAGCATATAGTACATCAAGATAACTCCAGAAGGTTCTAGAAGGCAGGGCATTACCTTGCTCCTCTGGCCAACCGATTCCGCCAACAAAATTCGGGAATAAGAGGCACTTGATTCCCCAAACAAATCCACCAATCGCCTGGAAACAAACAGAGCTCCAGGCCTAGCTCGTGTGTGAGATTCTCGGGTGCGCTCCGCGGCGCGTGTTGCTCTCAATGACCTGGAAAGAGACGAGAAGCTCAGCGGGGGAGCTGTAGAACCTCCTCGAAGCTTCTAGAAAAGTAGCAAGAGCCGAGGCGGAGGTCGCCGGAGCGAGCTATTACACCGCGCGCGTGCGGCAGGAAAAGCCAACCCCGCCGCCTCGGCCACCGCGACGTCCTTTCGTGCCGGCGCATGAGAGCGGAGCGCCGAAACTGGTAGAGGCCTCCGCGTAGGATACGTGCGGGGAGGTGGGGCGGCGCAGCTAGTCACAGGCGAGCTGGTCGGTGGAACGAAGAGGAGGGGGGATATATTTTTCTATTAGGTGAAAGCATCAGTTCAACCATCTCGAATTCATCAGTACAACCGCCTGAAACCATCAGTTCAAGAAGGGTAACAGAATAATATTCTGTTACACGTAACAGAATAGCCCAGATGTATATATATATTGGCCTCGCGAAGGAGAAAGCATCACTCAAGCTTGGGGGAGGCTTAAGTTAATGTTATATTCATGCCCCAATCATGATCTCTCAAGAGAAATTATTATTCAAAAAATTTATGCTCGGCTTTCTCTCAATAATCGCTCCATGCTCGATACTTGTACTGGATCTTTTATAATGAAGACTATTGAATTCAGATGGGATTTATTGGAAAGAATTAAACACAACTCTGAGGATTGGGAACTCGACGAAGGTAAGGAGTCAGGTATAACACCTAAGTTTGATTGTGTTAAATCTTTTATGGATACCGATGCTTTTCGTGAATTTAGCACTAAATATGGACTTGACTCTGAAATAGTAGCTTCTTTCTGTGAATCATTTTCTACTCATGTTGATCTCCCTAAGGAGAAGTAGCTTAAATATCATCCTCCCATTGAAGTAAAAGTAGTTGAACCTATTAAAGTTGAATAAAATACTATCACTTATAATGTTGATCCTATTGTTCCTACCGCTTATATTGAGAAACCACCTTTCCCTACTAGAATAAAGGATCATGCTAAAGCTTCAACTCTAGTTTGTAAGAGTAATACTAGAACACCTACACCCTCTGAGAAAAATAAAGTTGAACCTAGTATTTCTATGGTTAAGGATCTCTTGTCCGATAATATTGATGGGCATGTTATTTACTTTTGTGATGAAGCTGCTCGAATTGCTAGACCCGATACTAAAAATAAACATGGACCTATTGTAGGCAGGTCTGTTATTTCTGTTAAAATAGGAGATCATTGCTATCATGGCTTATGTGATATGGGTGCTAGTGCGAGTGCAATACCTGATTCTTTATATGAAGAAATTATGCATGATATTTCACCTACTGAGTTAGAAGGTATTGATGTTACAATTAAGCTTGCCAATAGATATACTATTTCACCGGTTGGGATTGTTAGAGATGTTGAAGTCTTGTGTGGGAAAGTTAAATATCCTGCTGATTTTCTTGTTCTTAGTTCCCCACAAGATGACTTTTGTCCCATTATATTTGGTAGACCCTTCTTGAATACTGTTAATGCTAAGATAGACTGCAAAAAGGATATTGCTTCTGTTGAGTTAGGGGATATGTCTCATGATTTTAATTTTGCTAAATTTCGTAGACAACCCCATGATAAAGAATTGCCTAGTAAAGATGAAATTATTTGTCTTGCTTCTATTGCCGTGCCTCCTAAAGATCCTTTAGAACAATATTTGCTAGACCATGAAAATGATAAGTTTATGAATGAAAGAAGGGAAATAGATGAAGTATTCGTTAAACAGGGACCTATATTGAAACACAACTAGCCTGTCGAAATTCTAGGGGATCCTCCTCCACCCAAGGGTGATCCCGTGTTTGAGCATAAACCATTGTCTGATACTCTTAAATATGCTTATCTTGATGAAAAGAAGATATATCATGTTATTATTAGTGCTAACCTTTCAGAGCAGGAAGAAGAGAGATTATTGGAAACTCTGAAGAAGCATTGTGCTGCTATTGGATATAGTGTTGATGATCTTAAGTGCATTAGTCCCACTCTACGCCAGCACAAAATAAAATTAGAGAAAGACGCTAAACCGGTTGTTGATCACCAACGACGGTTAAATCCTAAGATGAAAGAAGTGGTAAGAAAAGAAATACTAAAGCTTCTGGAGGCAGGTATAATTTATCCCGTTGCTGATAGTCAGTGGGTAAGTCCTATCCATTGTGTCCGTAAGAAGGGGGGTATTACTGTTGTTCCTAATGATAAAGATGAATTGATCCCACAAAGAATTGTTACAGGTTATAGAATGGTAATTGACTTCCTCAAATTAAATAAAGCTACTAAAAAGGATCATTGCCCTTTACCTTTTATTGATCAAATGCTAGAAAGATTATCTAAACATACAAATTTTTTGCTTTCTAGATGGTTATTCTGGTTTCTCTCAAATACCTGTGTCGAAAGAGGATTTGGAAAATACCACTTTTAGTTGCCCTTTCGGTACC
>NC_053027.1:30198674-30222121 GCF_003073215.2 Triticum urartu
AAGCCCGTTCCGCATTTTATCAACAGCAGGCCCGAAGATATCAAAGCAGAGAAGTACGTTCCAACAATTACAATGTTGGCGAACTAGTTCTACGCCTGCCGGATAAGAAAAAGGAAAACTCAAGCCCAAGTGGGAAGGTCCATTCATAATCGACCAAGTCCTGACTGGTGGGGCATACCGCCTGCGAGATGCGTCGAACAACCGACTCGAGCCGAACCCGTGGAATGCCACCCGTCTCTGAAGATTCTATGCCTAGCGCCGGACTCTGTGTTCGTCTCCTTCCTCTGTCCATCCCTTTTTGTATTTTTCTTCCTTACATTTCTCTCCTTCCCATTTTTTCTTTCATAGCCCTTAAAGGCTCATCTAGTGACGCGCCACTCGCGCTCATTAAACCTGGGGGCTTCTTTAACAGAAGCTTATTTATACGGGCTTCACGCCCAACACATGCGTTAAACTTCCGCATGTACCTTTTTTCTTCACCATTATATGCATCGATATGACTTAAGTTTTGGCCAAGCTGGGTTGCCTGGCTCCTGTGCTTACCCCTACGTTCCCGATTGTTTGGCTTGGCGGTAAAGGGAGCACCTCTGCGATTGTTACTGCCGGGTCAGCCGGATGTGTACCTCAGACTGGGTGAAGCCGAAAGCTAGCGTTCTTAAGGGAATATTCGGTCGGTGAAATGAAAGATGATCTTTTTACTCATTTTATGCGCCCCCAGATGCCTTTTTTTTCTGCGTCTCTTCACGCAGTCTGGACATGCACCTTAGGGCATGCCTCCCAGCGAAAGGAACCCTTAACGGAACTATTCTCTCTGGAAGATGTTTCTTACTAACCATGTAATATAACATAACTAGCTGGGCACTTGTCTGATAAAGCACTGATGACCCCTACGCCTGGTCTCCACGCATACCCCGGTTCTTATATAACCGCTAGGGTATTCGGACACACTCTGACCGTCAGGTCCCGAGGTTGAAGCGAAAAGGTCGGCAACGACAAACGATCTACAATCCGGCTAGAAGGCATTACACATGTCAATTCAAAATTACACAGTCATTCTGACTGATTGTATTCCTCTTCTATACCATCTAACAAGCTGTCTAATTTGCAGTCCTGCTGGGAATACTTTGCGGCCAAATCTACTTGGCCGTATACTAAGCTTACATGGATCTCCTTCCCGTCAGGCCCCACTGGTCCGACCTCGGCCATGTGGTTTGGGTCAGACTTCGTAAAACGGGTCTTCACCATGGCCCAGGCCTCCCTAGCTCCTTGTCGGCAGGCCAATCTCTTCCACCACCAGAAGCGCCGCCGAGCTCCCTTCAGCTTCTCCGCAAGCTCTCCAAGGTCCTCGGGCACGGAGTGGGCAGGCCATAAGGCTTGGGCAATACCCCGCATCGCCTGCCGAATTCGCTCGTGCAGTTGCAAGAGTTCGGGAAGAAGGTCACCCGTAGAACCGGGCATCTCCTCTGCAGGACGACCTGTGAGCATACCTACAGACATTACTCTGTTAGTCGACTTCCTCGCCGAACTCTTTTTTCAAAGTTCGTTCAAGCACTTACTAAAAATGCCGCGTCGAAGCCGCTGATTCTCCTTCGTGGAGTCCGACAGCTGGCCACGAACATCTTTAAGTTCGACGTCCAGCTTGGTGTTGGCATCCTGAAGATCATTCTTCTCTCGCCTCACCTTTGTCAACGTACTCTCACCGGCCTTTAGCCGGCGTAAGAGTTGTTGCTTTGTCCGGATCGAGTCCGGCGCCATCTGCAATATGATTTGTCAGATTTGCACCCACACCGCACAATACTAATCTTTCGAAGTGTATCTTACCTGAGGGGGTCTCTTTGGGCTCCCCTGCTGCGGCTAGTGCGGCCTCTAGTTGGGCCTTGCACTTTTCCAGCTCCTGGGACAGTACGGTATTCTTCTCTGTAAGAAGCTGCATATTAAATGATCCTTAAATCAGTTGCTCTAACTGCTTCAAGTCTCGGGGGCTACTGGCATATATATATATTTACCAAAATTTTCTTACCCGTATGTCTTTTACATACTGCTCCGTGGCTCTGGCTAAACCATTTTGAGCGGCACGGAGGTACGCATCTCCCGAATTAAAGGCATCTAAAGCCTCTTGGGAGAAACAAGCGTCGCGTAGAATTGTTCGGCGATGCCTGTGGTTCATGGCACTCTCCACTTCAGAATTTGTGGCAGATAGCCTGTCCGCATCCTCTGTCGGAGGAGCGTCCGGTGTGCGCCTTGTGCTCGCCTCCGCTTCCTGGCCAGACATTGGAGCCTGGCTGGTGGAGGCGCGATTGGCAACCCCTCCGGATGTAGTCCGGCGAGGTCTCTTCGTTCTGAAGATAGCACGAACGTTAATATGCCCTGACAGAATAACTCCAGGGAAACAGAGGGTGCACTATACCTTTGCGCCGACATCTCAGTCCGGACTTCATTCCTTTTTGCCCCACGGGGCCCTGCGGCCCCTCGTTGGCTAGCCGCCGCAGGTTCGGCCTCCTGCCTCAGAAATCTCCCCTGCAAAACATGGCTGTCGTCAGAAACACCAGGCTACGTGAGGGTGGAATCTCTTTCAAGGGGATAAGACCTTGGTTTCTGTCACCTGGGAGGCCGGGATTAACCCTGGGTAATCCGCCGTAATGGCTACCAAGGTATTGTCCTTGCTTAGCTGATGGAACACCCCGTCGATAAGCTCCACCGATATGTCTGGATCCTCTTCGGAGTCTGGATTGAGGGACCGTTCTGGGTCCTCGGGCTGTGGAGGGCGGCTGCTTATATCCTTTACCTCCTGTCGCAGTTCCTGCATTGAAGTCGTTAGACTACCTATCTAACCATGGGAGTATAAAACAAACGGGCAAGCGCAATTGTTCACTTACCCAACTTGGAGGATCGTACATACTGAATCCGGCCCGCGGGTTGACGCGGAGGAATTCCTCCTTTTCTCCCTTGTACAAAGAGGATAAGATCTTTACTAAGGCGGCGGCTGAGAACGGCCCCTTACGACCGTAACGTGTGGCATCATCCTCCCCGTTGAAATCCCACATGGGGTGGCCTCTATATTGAAGCGGCTGCACCCCCCGCATAATGCATGCGGCCATGACTCCAATCATGGTTAGTCCGGAATGAGCCAACAGTCTTATCCGGCCCATCAGGTAAAGGACGTCTCTGTCGCTTTCTCTCTGAGAGCTCCGCGGATGCCAGCTCAAGCGTTTCTTCAATGGAGCACTGTTGAACTCAGGGAGACCGACCGGGATAGGGTCCGGTAGCGGGACGTCATCTATATAAAACCATTCCGAAGGCCAGTCCTCGGACGCCTTCTTTGGGGTTCCGGATAGGTATCCGGTCCCGGCGATGCGCCATACTTCGGCTCCGCCCACTTGGTATATAGACCCCTCTTGAGAACGGGGCACCAGGCAGAATAACCTCTTCCACAGCGCGAAATGAGCCTCAACGCCTAAAAATAGCTCGCAAAGGGCGACGAAACCCGCAATATGCAATACGGAGGCGGGCGTGAGATTGTGCAGCTGGAGGCCGTAGAACTCCAGAAGCCCGCGGAGAAATGGATGAATTGGAAATCCCAGTCCCCTTATTAGATAGGGGACGAGGCACACCCTCTCTCCTTTAGAAGGATTGGGGGTGCTCTCCGCTTGTTTTCCGCCATTATAGGTGGCGAGACCGGCTCGGACCGGGACCATGTATGCCTGAGGGAGAAATCCCTTGGCCTGAAGCGACACTAACTCGCTATGCGGGATGGTGCAGCTCTCCTAGTCCCCGGGTTTGGGACCGGAGGGGCGAGGGGAGGAGCTGCGACGGCTGGTCATGTTGGAATGGACCTTTGCTGGAAGCGCTCTGATGATAACTCGCGGAAAGGAGAAGATGTGGTTTGGACCTAAATCTCCATCCCATTAAATAGGCGGCTCGTTTATACGGCTAGGGGTGTGGATGTAAAAATGCCCCGGCTTTTTGCATTCGTTTGACACGTGGAAGACGGCCATTATTGGGCGTGGAAGCCGAGGAGCACTACATTACAAAAATCGGACATTATTCCTACAGGTACACAAGATTTGGAGAAGAACCCGCCTTGCAATGCCGAACAATCTGCGTGCCGGACTCGTCGTCATTGAAGCCTGGTTCGGGGGCTACTGAGGGAGTCTTGGATTAGGGGGTGTTCGGGTAGCCCGACTATACCTTCAGCCGGACTCCAGGACTATGAAGATACAAGATTGAAGACTTCGTCCCGTGTCCGGATGGGACTTTCCTTGGCGTGGAAGGCAAGTTTGGCGATGCGGATATTCAAGATCTCCTACCATTGTAACCGACTCTATGTAACCCTAACCCTATCTGGTGTCTATATAAACCGGAGGGTTGTAGTCCGTAGGCAATCAACTCCATATACAACAATCATACCATAGGCTAGCTTCTAGGGTTTAGCCTCCTTGATCTCGTGGTAGATCTACTCTTGTACTACCCATATCATCAATATTAATCAAGCAGGACGTAGGGTTTTACCTCCATCAAGAGGGCCCGAACCTGGGTAAAACATCGTGTTCCCTGCCTCCTGTTACCATCCGGCCTAGACGCACAGTTCGGGACCCCCTACCCGAGATCCGCCGGTTTTGACACCGACAAGGGGCTTTCCGCATATAAAAAGGACTACAGTTCGGCTTAACCTTATTTTGATTGAATTTTAATAGTTCATTAAGAGTAATCAATTTTTCACATGAAGACTTTCACCTGGGTTTTTTCTTTTGCAGATGATCATCATGCCACACCCTTCCAGGATACGGCACAACGGAGACACATGCGCAGACGTGCAGCAGGGCCCTGCTCAAAGGTTTCTTTTTAGATTAAGACCTTGTGTAAACCTTTCTTACTATCTCTTGTTGCGGTTTCTCCGGATATTCAACACAACCGAGAGGGATGCTGGCGTTATTGGCATTTCTCCACGTCAGACTAATGCACGTACCTGGAAATTTAGGGTTTATCGAGGGCGTTACCCAGCCCAACATATGTTGTAAAGTCCGAATACCTTAGGGAGTGTTCGGCGTCGCGAGTTTGGCCTTATATGCACTAGCTCCGAATCATGTCTTTGGTCAATAGTTGGGTTTGCCCGGCTCCCGTGTTTTGCTACCTTACGTTCCGCTCTATCGGCTAAGATGGCACCAGGAGAACTGATGCGATTGTGCCCTGGTTCATCTGGATGAGCACCTCAACAGAGAAAGCCGAAAACTTACTGTCATGATAAAGCGCGAGACTGATCAACCACTCGATGACTCATCGGAATCTTTGCGATTCCTCCACATTAACGAAGGACCGGTTTTCCGGTCATGTATGTACACGCACCGTATTCGGATAGACGCGGAAGTACCAGGGGCTATATAGTAGCCTCACCGTCAAACTCCTATGGCTAAGTGAAAGTGTCAAAGCAATATAGTCCGATTGCCTTGTTCGCTGCGCTATCACCTCCTTCATGGACCAAGACGTTGGATCAAGTGTGGATACACGCTTTTCCGAACACCCCCGCATTATATGCGTGGGGGCTGAAGCCGACGACTGCAAACTTTCAGGGTATATACATACATAAACGGCCGCACAGGAGGCATCATAATACTTACAGGCAAAAGTATAAACACAACCTTTATAACCATAATAGCATTGTTTTTACAATTGGGATACATGTCACTAGAACATGATGCTGTTCGAGCACCGAGCCTCTATTAAACGAGCGCCTTCTAGGACTTCTTCAAAATAGTGCTCGGTCGATACCAGGCCTACGACCGAACTCTGGGTTGCAATAGCGGTGGCCTCCATCTCTGCCCAGTATGCCTTAACACGGGCAGCCATCCACGCACCCTCTATGCACGCCGACCTCTTTGCAGCGTCGATATGCGGCACAACACCAAGGAATCGTTGCACTAAACCAAAATAACTATTCGGCCTTGGTCTTTCCGGCCAAAGATGATCCACAACAGACCTCATGGCAAGTCCGGACAACCTATGGAGCTGAGCCCACTCGGCCATTTGCTTATTTAACAGTAGCGGACGCGTTGAAGCACTGAACTGCGACTAGAACAACTTTTCCACTTCATGATCTTTTTGATCTTTGAAAAACTCAGTCGCATCAGCAGCACTCGCTGCCAAATACAAGTACGCGTCTGCAGCACTCCATAATTGATCTAGAGGGGCATACTTCGGATCTCTGAACTTTGTCCGCAACAAAAAGGGCTTCCCAGCCGTGATATCTCCGGCTTGATGAAGCTCCTCCTTCGCCGCTCTGATTTTAGAGCGGGTCTCCTTGGCTGCTACCATGGCTTTCTTCAGGTCCGCCGCCTTCGCTTGGCTTTCCTTTTCAAGAAGCTCATACCGGTCGGCGACATCCTTCAGCTCAACAGCCATCTTGGCTATTTTATCTTCGCTCTGGCGATGAGCAGCCTGTTCGGCTCTTAATTCTTCGACCTCCTTTAGGGCGGCCGCATCAGTTCTCCTGGCTTGTTCCTTGGCTCGGGCAAGCTCCGCCCGAAGGGTCTCCATGGCGGCAGCTCCATCTGCAGTCACATCATATTATAGATACTAGCATCATGCTCCTCTTAAATATCTGTTAACCACCAGAGAATACATACCCTGTGCCTCGTCAAGCCACTTGTTTACAAGCACAATGTCGGCATCTGCCGCATCAAGTTGCCGCTTCAGTTCGGCAAACTCACCAGTCTGGCTAGCCACCGGACCCTCAGCCGCCTGCACATGAAAGAAGCATGATCATTACCTGGGACTATGATCCTCTGTTTGCCTCCTTTAGGACAGCAACCAGAGTCTCAGGGGCTACTGTCTGTATAGGGCACACCTAGCGTGTGCGGTACCATCAAAATATATATTACTTTGCGTACCTCAAAGCCTTTTAGCAGGCTCATAAAAGCTTCATGCAACCCACTTTTGGCGGATGAAATCCTCTCAACCACCGTACCCATTAAAGTACGATGCGCCTCTGAGATAGCCGCTTGCTCCAGAAGACCCATCAGTACGTCCAGTTGTGCACCGGACAGTCCCGGACGCTCTCTGTTGTTCTCCTTAGGAGATGAATACTCCGGACTTCGGGTGGCCGAAGGGTTACCTTCTGGTCTTGGTGGATCAGGAGAAATCCTCCGTGACGACACCTTAGGGTTGTCCGCCTCATGAGGCGGGGAGGCAGGGGAAGGCGTTTCGCTCTCCATCATCTCCGGAAGAAGATCCCCCGAAGACGAACTCTGTCGAGAAGGGCTACGATCTGAACTGTAAGACATACGTCTCGATTATTGTCCTCAGAGATGAAGCAGGGTATATTTACCAAAAGTAATCTTGTTCACTTACAGCTCGGTGGAGGGCTGATTCCCTTGCGGCCACTGTACGGTAAGGATGCCCTCCGGGGCAGGACCCCCTGGCGAAGGTTTCTTCCCTCATTTGGAAACCCTCGTTTCCAAATCTTCAGAGGCGGTCCTCTTCCGTCCTTGGGGAGAGGGAATTTTAGATTCTTCCTCCCGGTTATCCTCCTTCGCGGAGACACTAATTCCCCCGGTTCGGATGAGTAATGCATGAGGCCCGCTTTCGGCTTCTTTATTCCTCCCTTTATCTTCCTTTGATGGCACTTGGTGAGCTGCATACTCAAGCATCCTGGCTAGTACAGGATCCAGTGAGCCTTCGGGAAGGGGGGCCGAACACCTGATCATCTTCGCCTTTTTTTATCCAGTCCTGGTCAAAGAGCGACTTTTCAGAATGATGTTATGATAAATAAAAAGACAGCATGTTCGGCCACAGAATTACTTACCTGTGTATCTGGATGATTGCAGTTTACACCCGCATCCTCGGTGGTGTCCGGACACTTTATTCGTGGTCCGAAGAACAATCCATACATCCCTTCGAGCGTCACGCCGAAGAATTGCTGAATAGTTTGCGGTCCTTCCGGGTTGAACTCCCACATATGGAGAGGTCGATGTTGGCATGGCAGGACCCGACGAACTAGCATGACTTGCATTACCTTGATAAGGCTGATATCTCTCTCTCGGAGATCTCGGATGCGACTCTGTAGTGTCGGCACGTCATTAACCGGCCCCCAGTCCAGCCCCTTGTTGACCCACGACGCCAATTGTGGCGCTCCCGCTGCCATAAGTTGGACATATCCGGGAGGGAACCCTCTGGCCATGGAGCATCGGTGCCTTTTCTTATTATGGCGCCTCCGCACTCTGCGTGTCGCCCATCGATCATCCTCACTTCACATTGAAGGTCTTGAGCCATAAGCCGAAGTGTGGGGTGATGCGGAGGAAGGCTTCACACACGACAATGAACGACGAGATGTGAAGGATGGATTCCGGAGCCAGATCATGGAAATCAAGCCCGTAGTAGAACATAAGCCCTCTAACAAAGGGATCAAGACTAAAACCTAGCCCTCGGAGGAAGTGGGAAACAAATACGACACTCTCGTTGGGTTCGGGAGTGGGGATGACCTGCCTTTGAGAAGGCAGCCTGTGCGAGAGTTCGGCGGTCAGATACCTGGCTTCTCTTAGCTTCTTGATGTCCTCCTCTGCCACGGAGGAGGCCATCCACCGGCCTTGAAGGTTGGATCCGGACATGATTGAAGGTCCGAAGCGCTTAGCCTGCGCCTTGGGTGTTGGAATTCGAGGTGGGGGAAGGGAAGGATCGAGCGCGAGAAGAAAAGGACAGGCTTTGGCCCCTTTATAAAGAGGGTGAATATCAAGCGTCCTCCGCGTGACTGTTTGGAACTTGGCTAAAATCGAGGAGTCATACCAACGGGCAAGATTGGGTTACCCACACCCATATTGATGAGAATCCCGTGATAAGAGGAACACGATCTCTGCCTCGACAAGACGTGCCAATAAAACCGCCTCGCAACACGTGCAGTGGCAGGCTGGAAAAAATGGTTCATCATGACCAGACCACGACAAAACGTCACGTTATGAAAAGTTGTCAGCAGATTAGATTTGTGGGAATATTATACTCTCTACGGTGGTATGTGGAATTTGTTTTGCAGAGCCGGACATGATCCTATTATTCAAAATCTTCTATGGAGTATTCGGAGGAGGAACCCGCCTTGCAATGCCGAAGACAATCTGCAAGCCAGACTCATCGTCATTGAAGCCTGGTTCAGGGGCTACCGAGGGAGTCCTGGATTAAGGGGTCCTCGGACAGCCAGACTATATACTTCTGCCGGACTGTTGGACTATGAAGATACAAGATTAAAGACTTCGCCCCGTGCCCGAATGGGACTCTCCTTTGCGTGGAAGGCAAGCTTGGCAATTCGGATATGTAGATCTCCTCCCTTGTAACCGACTCTGTGTAACCCTAGCCCCCTCCGGTGTCTATATAAACCGGAGGATTTAGTCCATAGGAGGACAACAATCATAATCATAGGCTAGCTTCTAGGGTTTAGCCTCTACGATCTCGTGGTAGATCAACTCTTGTAATACTCATATCATCAAGATCAATCAAGCAGGAAGTAGGGTATTACCTCCATCGAGAGGGCCCGAACCTGGGTAAACATTGTGTCCCCTGCCTCCTGTTACCATCTGCCTTAGACGCACAGTTCGGGACCCCCTACCCGAGATCCGCCGATTTTGACACCGACACTCACCAAGATCCAATTTAAGAAACGCGTTTGATGTAGTCGAACATCTTCACGATCCAATCATGATCTGTCCCGCGAACTCCCAATCCAAGTGACGAACGGACGACACCTCTATGTTCAGCACACGTACGGCTTGATGACGCCTACTCTTCCTTAAGGAAACTATTGTGGACTTAACACAGCAGATGTCCTAGTGGAAGGACTTAGTCATGGAGCCATTGCAACTAGGTTAGCTTAAAGGGGTTAATCGGGAGGACATAGAGAGTTTATACTGGTTCGGCTCCTCGCAGTGGAGGTAAAGGCTTACTCCAGTTTGAGGTTGTATTGCTCGGGTTTCAATTACCAGAGAGAGAATACGCTTGACCTAGTTCTTGATCTCTTGTTTCTCGAGTTAACCCGCCGCCGGGTCACCCCTTTATATACACAGGTTGATGCCTGGCACTTATAGAGTCCCAGCCGGCTCATACACAAGGTGTCCGGCTCGGTGACTAACTATGCTTACCTTACAATACAAGTTATACTTTATGGCGGTTCATCCTCTTGGGCCTCAAGTCGCCTCTGGGTCTCAGGCCGTCAATAGGCTCGCCATGACCGCCATCTTTAATGTATAAGCCGTCAGTGGTATGACCCGGCTCCTGGGCGGGTCATACCCAATAGTTATATCCCCAACATAAGGCCCCAGATTGATTTTAACTTGTTCACATCAATCTTCAGTACCTGTCTTGTCAAAATCTTGCATCGTCCGCTTTGTAAAACTCACTGTAACCCACCATGACGTCAGCTCACAGAACCACCTTAACCCGCCATGACGTCATTTCGCATTAATCTCGCACGAGGCCCAGAATATCTTAACAGATCCTTATCTTTTAATGAACCTCCCGAAAATCGAGGCATCCACATAGCCACATGATGATTTCGGCCTCCTTGATTCCCGCGCATGCCTTATATCCATCCCCTTATAAATAGGGACGGGGGTCCTTTTCATTTCCCCCTTGCCTTCTCGCCTTCGTCTTCCTCTCGTGGCTCCTCTACAGACCAAGCTCCTCCGCCACCGACCTCTGTCTGCTGCACCAACTCAGGCCGCCGCATCAACCCGACTGGACCAAAGAACGCCAGCGCACCACAACTGTCCATCTGTAAGTCCTCATCTTCCCATGCCTCGGATCTGCACTAGGGTTTGCTTGGTTCTTCAGTGTTCTTCGATGTTCTTTGCTGTTCCTCTGTAGTGCGCCCATGTCAATCTGAAAATAGTGTTGAAGGCGTGCCGAAGTTGTTTGACACCCACTCTCCATCATAGGAATTATCCTTTTTATACAGAGAATCTCCTAGCAAAACAAGTTCCTCCGCTGTCACAACCTTTAGGTTTAGAATTATTTTTCTTTTCCAAACTGCGGCAGATCCAAAATTATAAAATCAATCTGTAGAACCTTGTTTGTCCAACACTTAGCCAGATATTTACTGATAGATCAGAAGTGTCATAATTGCCATGGCAGCTTATATAACCACCGTGACCCGCTGTATAGCATTAGGCCCCGTTTAAGCCGCCATTATATGCTTCTTTAAACTCTGGCAGGCTTAACGGCATAATCCTTAATCTGGCAATGCTTTCCTTCGTAGTTTGTAATGTCAAAAACAAAATCCATCATCTCCGGCTTAGAATTCACTTCATTTTCTGAACTGCTGTAGACCCATAGCCATTAGACCTTCACGGCGGTTTAAACAATAATTTGTAACCCGCCAGGTGCCTGCCGGTTTAATAACGCCTGAAATCATCTTGTTTAGGCCGTGCACCCCAATCATGTCTAAGACAGTTACGTCATGCGACTAGGTCCCGTCTATCGTCACAGAAGAAATGCTTTAGAAATATGTCAAAATTGGCTTCTTACCCGCAAAAGATGTCATTCACTGGCGTGTTCCAAAACCAGATGAAGTCAGACCTCAGCCGCAAGACAATGATGTCATTGTTTTTACTGATCACATGAACTGGGGCTTCTCACCGCCCGGGTCAAAAAAATTCCGTGACGTTCTGCATTTCTTGCAACTTCACCCTCAAGACATCGGACCCAATTTTGTTTCAAATATCTGCAATTTCCAAGTCTTCTGCGAAGTATATCTTCAAGAAGAACCCAGTGTTGAACTCTTTAGAGAGTATTTTAATTTGAACCGCCAAAATTAATTTACTGATGGGCCCATCCAGGAGCTTGGAGGGATCTCAATTTAGCGACGAAGGGAAGCCATTTTTCCTTATGCTCAGCTTCCAAGTCATCCCAAGGATTGTAATCAGACCTGGTTCTATTGCAAAGATACCTCTCCTGCTGATGAGAACCCCTTGCCAGGCTTTCGTGACCAGCAGCTCAACCCGAAGCACCCTCTCCCTGAACGGCTTACCACTGCTGAACGAGCCAAACTTATGCCTACCTTTTCAAAGGTTAGAGCGTTGTTGGCCAATGGATTGACTGGGGTCGACTTGGTCCGTTGCTGGGTGGCTTGGAGGATCATACCCTTGAGCCGCCGGTCTGGGTTAATGTGCACATATATTTCTGATACCAAAGATCCGGTGCGCCACTGCCCAGCACGTTTGTCTAATAAAGCAATTAATGAGATGACAAAAACTCTTCTCAACGAAAGCTTGGAGAGCTGCAGCAAAGTGGGATTGAACCCCTTCTGCAAACTTAACCCGCCACCTGACGTAATTCCTTAATCCTCTTATTTTTCCTCACTGTTCATATGATCTGCATATCTCTTACCTTCATATGTCTTTCACAGGCTACATCTGCCTTTTGGAACAAGAAATATGACGAGAAAGCAGCCAAGAAAGCTAGGGCTAAGACTAAAGCCCTTAAAAAGAATAAGAAGAAATTAACCACCTCAGAACTTTTAAACCTGGATGAAGATGACAAGTCAGAGGTAGACCTTGATTCCCTTGGCTCTTTTTTCAATTATCTTATTGACACTGATTGCTGCCAGGATGACGTGGAAACCAGCCAGGCGGGTGATGAAGAGGTAACTATTATTTCCTCCGACTCAGAGCCTTTGCCAGGACAGAAAATTCGACAAGTGACCCGGAAAGTAAGGTTTTCTCACCCTTTAGCTTACTTGGATCCCAACTTTATTTTGAAGCAAGAACAACATGAGAACCGGTGCAGAACTCGGACTAGCGGAGGCGGAGAGCTTTCCTCCGGGTTACCCAACACACCAGCCCCACGCAAACGCCGGAACGAGGTGCTTCAGAATTCCAACTCTTTTCATCTCACCTTGTCACCCTCACAAGCCGGGTTAACTTGAAAAAAGATGAACCAGATCTGTCCGTCACTGCCTCATAAAAGAAACTTTCTGCACCCATTAGCCCCCAAGTGCCAAGTGCTATTGCTTGGAAATGGCTTGCCACTTTTCTTTGTATAAGACTGTAGCATAACTGTGAATGCTTGTTTCAATCTTCTACTTGCAGGAGGCCTCCAGTCAATTTCAATATCAATTGACCGATTTAAAATCCCGGCTTGAAGCACAAGAAACTAAGACCCGGAAAGCTGACTCCAAATTCAAGTTTAGCTTGGATGAAGCGGAGAAGCTTAAAACTGGGTTTAATGCTTAGAAAGCCGCCTAGGCTGAAGAAAAGGCTGCCCTGATATAGGGGGCTAAAAAAGCTGAAGCCTCTTTGGAAGAGGTTACCACAGAACTTACCGGCTTGAAGCGTCATATCACACAGATGACCTCTGCTATTTTTGGTAAGTAAGACTTTAACATTATAATGACTTTCCACATTCCATTTTGTAAGCCACCTGGTGACTTGATCATAATACGTTATGCAGGCCCCAGGAGCAGCAATCTTGGTCAAGAAATGCTGATAAAACTCAAGGCGGTTTACACGCTAGTAGAACAACTATACACCGGTGCCCAGCGCACAATAGCCACCATCTCCCCAACCAATCAAGCACCATCTCTTCTCAGTGACGTCCTAAGCAAGCTTTCTGTCTTGCCTGCCAGAATTGAAGAAATCAAGTGGTCAGCCGCCAGAGCCGGTGCCATTACAGCTTTAAGTCGGGTGAAGGCATGGCAGGCATAATTAGACCCGGCTGAGCTAGCTACTGGCTACCCCAGCTTCAAAGAGGACGGGTCTCCCTTTGACCAGAAAGATTTTGCTGCTTGTGTGAAGGAGATACGTCCGTTGGCGAGCCTTATTGCTGAAGAAACATATTTGTCGAAGTATCAGGCGGCTTATACAGTGGACAACATGAAAATTCCAATGCCGGCTTACAAAATTGTGGACCTTATCCCTCCAATCCGTAAGCATACTTTTGCCCCCGAAATTGATCCAGCTGAGCTTATCAATGACGAAGCTAAATTTCAAGCCTTGACTAGCATCAATTGGTCATCGCCTAACTTCCAGACGATGGAGGAAGAACAATCGGCGCGGGATGACCCGGAAGCCTCAAGCCGCCAAGACCAGGAGAATTGATCTACTGGACGGCTCATAATCTGCATCATCAGACGTTGCAGAAAAAAACACTTAGTCATTTGGGCTCACGGAGCCATGTAATAGGCTAGTTAAACAATGATCTAACGTGCCATCCTGCACGTTTATTTGCATAACACTGTCGATCCATCAGTTGAAGATCTGCCACTTATGCTTATAATATCATCAATTACGCAGACCATGTTTATCATTTTTCCCTGCACATAAGCAGATAACAAGTGCCTTGGCGGTTTACCCCAGGGCGGGTCACAATACCCCATATAAAAACCACTGATGACTAAATAGTCCATAACCAGGGCCGGTTTAACAAAACCTCATATAATCACAACAAAATAAATATCATACCTGTGATATTTGTTCACACTGCCGGCTTATCATGCGTCGTGCAGTAAGGGTAACAACCCAAAGACTGAGAGCACCACGCCCTATTCAATTTATTCATACTGCCGGCTTACAATGCCATATGCAGCAAGGGGTAACATCCCAAAGCTTAGAGCACAACACTCCAAGCACATAATCATACACTGGCGACTTAAAGTCCAAAACCAGGCCGGGTTAATAAAACACCAGATCAGTTTTCAACGTGGCCCTAATCGTTTTTCAACGATGTATCAACATGGCACAAAAGATGAACCTCAAAAAATGTTCAAACCAAATATAAATCAGAAAAAACAAAAACAAGGCATTCATAGGCTGCCAAGCCTCAATATCAAGCGTTATTCAAGGCCACGCAGCCGCTGAGTTAAACCTTAATTCAAACCCGTAAGCCGGACCTCATATGATCAATCACCGTTTTAACTTTGACAAATTCAGCATCATTATAAGATTGATTGTCAAGAGTACGACGAGTCATTCCAGGATTACCTGGTCGGAGTGGAAGGCAAACAAAGGCAGGATAACCCGGATTTTTTGGTGAATACACCTGGCGTCCAAGCCTATTACAAGGGTCAACAAAGCTTTGTTCGTTAACAAGGAGCCCCTAAGTAATATTTCATTCCAGGCGTATAAGCCGGATCAGTAGGGTAGTCATAGTTATGCTCAATGAGTAGGAAGCCCCCAAGTATTTTGTAATCATGGTGTACAAGCCGGATCAAGAGGGTAGTCATAGCTATGCTCAATAAGCAGGAAGCCCCCAAGTCATCGTATGAAGTGACAATAAAGACTCATATTCTCAGAAATGAAACGACAGAGGCCCTGAATTATCAGGGATGCCGGCTTTATTATAATAATCATAATATATACATTGATAGAAGTATGCACATCACAAGAGCCGATGGCTCAGGTGTAATAAGGCCGAAGATGAGCAATATTCCACGGCCGGCGGGTCTCCTCCTCCGACGTGCGTGAGTCCTTGTGGTCTTAAACTTCGATAAGGTAGTATGACCCGTTGTTCAAATTTTTGCTGACCACAAAGGGCCCTTCCCAAGGTCGGGATAGTTTGTGCATATCAGTTTGGTCCTCGATGAGTCGGAGCACCAAATCTCCTTCTTGAAAGGTCCTGTTTTTAACCCGGTGGCTATGATAATGACGTAGATCTTGCTGATAAATCGCCGAACGAGCCGCCGCATGGTCACGCTCCTCATACAACAAGTCAAGATCATCCTGACGTGCTTTTTCATTATCAGCTTCAACATAATCCGCCACACTGGGTGAGTCGTGATGGATGTCACTTGGGAGAACTGCCTCTGCTCCGTAAACCATGAAGAAAGGTGTGTAACCCGTAGATCTATTGGGGGTAGTATTGATACTCCATAACACTGAGGATAATTCCTCCACCCAACAACCCGGTGTCCTCTGCAAAGGGACCATAAGCCGGGGCTTGATGCCTCTCAAAATTTCTTGATTGGCTCTTCAGCTTGGCCATTGGACTGGGGGTGAGCCACTGATCTCTTCAAGATGAAAATGCTCTCGTTGACAGAATTCTTTCATAGCACCCTTGGACAGATTAGTTCCATTATCAGTTATAATGCTGTGGGGATAGCCAAAACGGAAAATCACCTTTTTGATAAATTGAACCACTGTCGCCGCGTCACACTTACTGACCTGTTCTGCCTCAACCCACTTTGTAAATTTGTCAACTGCCACCAAAAGGTGGGTCTTCTTATCCTTGGACCTTTCGAAAGGTCCAACCATATCTAGCCCCCAGACTGCAAACATCCAAGTAATTGGAATCATCCTCAATTCTTGAGCCGGCACATGAGCTCGTCTTGAAAATTTCTGACAACCATCACATTTACTGACCAAATCCTCTGCATCAGCATGAGCCGTCAGCCAATAAAATCCATGACAGAAAGCCTTAGCTACAAGAGACTTAGAGCCGGCATGATGACCACTGATATGTCCATTTTGCATCGTGCTTTTATATCGATATTTATTGCATTATGGGCTGTTATTACACGTTATGTCACAATACTTATGCCCCTTCTCTCTTATTTTACAAGGTTTACATAAGGAGGGAGAATGCCGTCAGCTGGAATTCTAGGCTGGAAAAGGAGCAAATATTAGAGACCTATTCTGCACAACTCCAAAAGTCCTGGAACTCCAAGGAAGTCATTTTTGGAAATAATAAAAAATATTGAGCGGAAGAAGTTCACCAGAGGGGGACCCACCTGGCCACAAGGGTGGGGGCGCGCCCTACCCCCTAGGGCGCCCCCTGCCTCATGGGCCCCCTGTTGGATCTCCAATGGCCATCTTCCGCTATATGAGGTCTTTCGTCGATGAAAAAAATCATAAGCAACCTTTCAGGGCGAAACTCCGCCGCCACGAGGCGGAACCTTGGCGGAACCAATCTGGCGCTTTTCTCCATATAAGAGTTTGTCCAGGCTTGTCCTTTGCTATAAAAAGGATTGGCCCACCTTGCTGCACGTTATTTACTTTTGTTACTTGTTGCTCGTTACAAATTATCTCTTCACAAAACTATCAGTTACCACTTATTTCAGTACTTGCAGAGAATACCTTGCTGAAAACTGCTTATCATTTCCTTCTGCTCCTCGTTGGGTTCGACACTCTTACTTATCGAAAGGACTACGATAGATCTCCTATGCTTGTGGGTCATCAAGCCTCTTTTATGGCGCCGTTGCTGGGGAGTGAAGCGCCTTTGGTAGGTGGAATTTGGTAAGGAAAAATTTATATAGTGTGCTGAAATTTACTGTCACTTGTTACTGTGGAAAGTAATCCTCTGAGGGGCTAGTTCGGGGTATCTTCACCCCGACCAGTAGAGCAAAGAGTTGCTCCTCAACCTACTGAACCTAATGAAAATGAAATTATTCCCTTTGAAGTTCCTTCGGGTATGTTAGAAAAACTGCTAGATAATCCTTTTGTAGGAGATGGAACAAAGCATCCTGGTGAGCACCTAATATTTGTGGATGAAGTTTGTGGATTATTTAAGCTTGCAGGTATACCCGATGATGTTGTTAAGAAGAAGGTCTTCCCTTTATCTTTGAAGGGAGATGCATCGACATGGTATAGGCTGTGTGATGATACGAAGTCATGGAACTATAAACAAAAGAAATTGGAATTTCATCAGAAGTATTATCCTATGCATCTTGTTCATCGTGATCGCAATTATATATATAATTTTTGGCCTCGCGAAGGAGAAAGCATCGCTCAAGCTTGGGGGAGGCTTAAATCAATGTTATATTCATGCCCCAATCATGAGCTCTCAAGAGAAATAATTCTTCAAAATTTCTATGCTCTGCTTTCTCATAATAATCAATCCATGCTCGTTACTTCTTGTGCTGGCTCTTTTATGGTGAAGACTATTGAATTCAAATGGAATTTATTGGATAGAATTAAACGCAACTCTGAAGATTGGGATCTCGACGAAGGTAAGGTCAGGTATGACACCTAAGTTTGATTGTGTTAAATCTTTTATGGATACCGATGTTTTCCGTAAATTTAGCACTAAATATGACTTGACTCTGAGATAGTAGTTTCATTCTGTGAATCTTTTGCTACTTATGTTGATCTCCCCAAGGAGAAGTGGTTTAAATATCATCCTCCCATAGAAGTAAAAGTAGCTGCACCTATTAAAGTTAAGAAAAGACTGTCACTTATAATGATCCTATTGTTCCTACTTCTTATGTTGAGAAACCACCTTTCCCTGTTAGGATAAAGGATCATGCTAAAGCTTCAACTGTGTTCGTAAAAGCAATATTTAGAACTTATACACCTCCTGAGCAAGTTAAAGTTGAACCTAATATTGCTATTGTTAAAGATCTCTTGTCTGATAATATTGATGGGCATGTTATTCTTCTTGCGTGAAACTGCTAGAATTGCTAAACCTTGTGCTAAAGATAAACATAGACCTGTGGTAGGCGTGCCTGTTATTTCTGTTAAAATAGGAGATCATTGTTATCATGGCTTATGTGATATGGGTGCTAGTGCTAGTGTTATACCTCATACTTTATACGAAGAAATTAAGCGAAATTGCACCTGCTGAGTTAGAAGGTATTGATGTTACAATTAAACTTGCCAATAGAGATACTATATCAGCAATGGGAATTGTTAGAGATGTTGAAGTCTTGTGTGGGAAAACTAAATATCCTGCTGATTTTCTTGTTCTTGGTTCCCCACAAGATAGCTTTTGTCCCATTATTTGACCCTTCTTGAACACTGTTAATGCTAAGATAGACTGCGAAAATAATGTTGTTACTATTGGTTTGGGTGATATGATTCATGAGTTTAATTTCTCTAAATTTAGTAGACAACACCGTGAAGAAGAATTGCCTAGTAAGGATGAAATTATTGGTCTTGCTTCTATTGCCGTACCTCCTAGTGATCCTTTAGAACAATATTTGCTAGACCATGAAATATGATATGTTTATGAATGAAAGAAGGGAAATAGATGAAGTATTCTTTAAATAGGAACCTATTCTGAAACACAATTTGCCTGTTGAAATCCTAGGGGATCCTCCTCCACCCAAGGGTGATCCCGTGTTTGAGCTTAAACCGTTGCCTGATACTCTTAAATATGCTTATCTTGATGAAAAAAGATATATCCTGTTATTATTAGTGCTAACCTTTCAGAGCATGAGAGAAGAGAGATTATTGAAAACTCTGAAGAAGCACCGTGCTGCTATTGGATATACTCTTGATGATCTTAAGGGCATTAGTCCCACTCTATGTCAACATAAAATAAATTTGGAAGAAGATGCTAAACCAGTGTGCATCACGACGGCTGAATCCTAAAATGAAAGAAGTGGTAAGAAAGAAATACTAAAGCTTGAGGCAGTATAATTTATCCCGTTGCTGATAGTCAGTGGGTAAGTCCTGTCCATTGTGTCCCTAAGAAGGGAGGTATTAATGTTGTTCCTAATGATAAAGATGAATTGATTCCACAAAGAATTACAGGTTATAGGATGGTAATTGATTTCCGCAAATTAAATAAAGCTACTAAGAAAGATCATTACCCCTTACCTTTTATTGATCAAATGCTAGAAAGATTATGCAAACATACACACTATTGCTTTCTAGATGGTTATTCTGGTTTCTCTCAAATACTTGTGTCAGCTGAGATCAATCAAAGACTACTTTTACTGCCCTTTATGGTACTTTTGCTTATAGACGTATGCCTTTTGGTTTATGTAATGCACCCGCTACCTTTCAAAGATGCATGATGGCTATATTCTCTGACTTTTGTGAAAAGATTTGTGAGGTTTTCATGGACGACTTTTCCATCTATGGATCTTCTTTTGATGATTGCTTGAGCAACCTTGATCGAGTTTTGCAGAGATGTGAAGAAACTAATCTTTTATTGAATTGGGAAAAGTGCCACTTTATGGTTAATGAAGGTATTGTCTTGGGGCATAAAGTTTCTGAAAGAGGTATTGAAGTTGATAAAGCCAAGGTTGATGCTATTGAAAAGATGCCATGTCCCAAGGACATCAAAGGTATAAGAAGTTTCCTTGGGTCATGCCAGTTTTTATAGGAGGTTCATTAAGGACTCCAAAAATATCTCAGCCTCTGACTAATTTATTACAAAAAGATATACCATTTGTCTTTGATGATGATTGTGTGGAAGCATTTGAAATACTTAAGAAAGCATTGATCTCTGCACCTATTGTTCAGCCACCTGATTGGAATTTACCCTTTGAAATTATGTGCGATGCTAGTGATTATGATGTAGGTGCTGTTCTAGGGCAAAGAGTTGATAAGAAATTAAATGTTATCCATTCTGCTAGTAAAACTCTAGACAATGCTCAGAGAAATTATGCCACTACTGAAAAAGAATTCTTAGCATGCAGTTGTATTTGCTTGTGATAAGTTCAGACCTTACATTGTTGATTCTAAAGTAACTATTCACACTAATCATGCTGCTATTAAATATCTTATGGAGAAGAAAGATGCTAAACCTAGACTTATTAGATGGGTTCTCTTGCTACAAGAATTTGATTTGCATATTGTTGATAGAAAGGGAGCTGAGAACCCCGTTGCAGACAACTTGTCTAGGTTAGAAAATGTTGTTGAACCCACTACCTATTGATGATAGCTTTCCTGATGAATTAAATGTTATAAATACTTCTCGAGTACTCCATGGTATGCTGATTATGCTAATTACATTGTTGCTAAATTTACACCACCTAGTTTCACATACCAAACAAAAGAAAAAGTTCTTCTATGATTTGAGACATTACTTTTGGGATGACCCACATCTTTATAAAGAAGGAGTAGATGGTGTTATTAGACGTTGTGTACCTGAGCATGAATAGGAACAGATCCTATGCAAGTGCCACTCCGAAGCTTATGGAGGACACCACGCGGGAGATAGAACTGCACATAAGGTATTGCAATCCGGTTTTTATTGGCCTACTCTCTTCAAGGATGCCCATAAGTTTGTCTTGTCATGTGATGAATGTCCAAAGAATTGGTAATATTAGTAGACGTCAAGAAATGCCTATGATTATTCACTTGTTATTGAACCATTTGATGTTTGGGGCTTTGATTATATGGGACCTTTTCCTGCCTCTAATGGATATACACATATTTTAGTTGCTGTTGATTACGTTACTAAGTGGGTAGAAGCTATTCCAACTAGTAGTGCTGATCATAACACTTCTATTAAGATGCTTAAAGAAGTTATTTTCGTGGTTTGGAGTCCCTAGATATTTAATGACTGATGGTGGTTCACATTTTATTCATGGTGCTTTCCATAAAATGCTTGCTAAATATGATGTTAATCATAGAATTGCATCTCCTTATCACCCACAGTCTAGTGGTCATTAGAATTGAGTAATAGAGAGCTCAAATTAATTTTGCAAAAGACTGTTAATAGATCTAGAAAGAATTGGTCCAAGAAACTTGATGATGCATTATGGGCCTATAGAACTGCATATAAAAATCCTATGGGTATGTCTCCGTATAAAATGGTTTATGGAAAAGCATGTCACTTACCTCTCGAACTAGAACATAAGGCATATTGGGCTATTAAAGAGCTCAACTATGATTTCAAACTTGCCGGTGAGAAGAGGTTATTTGATATTAGCTCACTTGATGAATGGAGAACCCAAGCTTATGAAAATGCCAAGTTGTTTAAAGAAAAAGTTAAAAGATGGCATGACAAAAGGATACAAAAGTGTGAGTTTAATGTAGGTGATTATGTATTGCTATACAACTCTCGTTTAAGATTTTTTGCAGGAAAACTTCTCTCTAAATGGGAAGGCCCCTACGTTATCGAGGAGGTCTATCGTTCCGGTGATCTCTCTCAAAATCAACAACTTCGAAGGCACAAATCCGAAGGTGGTGAACGGTCAAAGAATTAAACATTATATCTCAGGTAATCCTATAAATGTTGAAACCAATGTTATTGAAACCGTAACCCCGGAGGAATAATAAGGGACACTTTCCAGAACGTTTCAGACTCCGAAAAGGAATAGGTATGTGGTACGGTAAGTTAACCGACTCCAAAACAGTTTTTAAGGCAATATTTCTCGTTTTGGAATATTTAGAAAAATAGAAAAATAAGTATCAGTCCGGGAAGGACGCGAGGGCCCCACGAGGGTGGAGGGTGCGCCCACCCCCCTGGGCGCGCCCCCCTACCTCGGGGGCACCTCGTGTGCCTTCCGGACTTCGTTTTCTTGCACGATACGTATTTTGGTCGGTAAAAATTCATTATATATTCTCCCGAAGGTTTTGACTCCTGTATCACGCAAATATCCTTTGTTCTTGTTTCGAGCTCTTCTCTGTCAGGATTGTCAAGGCCAGGCATCATGTCGTCCCCCTCGTCCAACAATGGTGACAAAGATGCTTGGCTAATGAAGATAGAGCTGAAGAGGGAAGAACCTATGGAGATTAACAAGGATGAAGGGATCAAGAAGACCACGGAGAACCAAGCTCTGGCAGCAAAAGACATCCTTCAACTTGATCACAATCTTCTTTCCCCAACTGAGATCGAAGCTTTCAAGATGATTGAGTTAGCTCATATTCAAAACAGGTATCTCACAAGTGAAAATATTTTGTTGAAGGAGCATATCGTTGCACTCAAGGGCATTATCCGCAAGTTGGAGGACCTCTTACGCTCGATGTGTGACTATCCATCACCACCATCTTCTCCACCAACAAAGAAGGAGACATAATCACATGGGTATGGGCACTCCCCTTGGCAACTGCCAAGCTTGGGGGAGGTGCCCCGGTATCGTATCACCAACACATCTCCTATCTTTACCGTTTTCTTAGTTCGATCCTATCAGTAGTATCTTGATCTAGTAGAATAAAGTTTATGGAATGATCTAGTTTTGAGTTTTGCTTTATGATCTCTCTATGTAATCGAGTCCGTGAGCTATATATAATAAAGATTAGTGTTGAGTCAAGGGCTTGATTATTTTGCCATGATCTTGAGTGAATAAAAGAAAAGAGAAAAGAATAAAAAGAAACAAAGAGTTCATATTGATCTTATTGAAAGTAATGACTTCACATAGAAAGAGTATGATGATTAAAAGTTGTTGGGAGTTGGCAGACATAGCTTTGGTCATCGCTGCAATTAATAAGAAGTAATACGGAAGGAGGGGTTCACATATAAATATACTATTATTGACATCTTTTATGATTGGGAGCACTCATTAAAATATGACATGCTAAAGAGTTGATGTTGGACAAGAAGAAAACGTAATGATTTATGTTTTCTTATATCTGAGATAAAGTATGTTGTCATGGATCCTCTAACTTGTTGAGCTTGCCTTTCCCCTCATGCTAGCCAAATTCTCAGCACCAAGTAGAGATACTACTTGTGCTTCCAAATACCCTTAAACCAGTTTTGCCATGAGAGTCCACCATATCTACCTATGGATTGAGTAAGATCCTTCAAGTAAGTTCGTATGTAAATCCCAGTTTTGCCTGAGAGTCCACTATATCTCTGCGTTCTTT
>NC_053027.1:30223121-30252370 GCF_003073215.2 Triticum urartu
GCAACTTCCTTTTCAGTCGCCTTGATCCATTCTTAATTCTTCATCGAGTGAATTTCTTTACTTGTAAGGCTCCGAGTGACGGTGCGGAGGAGATCTTTGGTCTGACAAGTTGTTTGCTGCCTGCAGATTTCGTGGGATCCGTATTTTGGGAAGCGCGCGGGACGGGGGAGGCCGCAGTAATCGGATGGGATAGAGCGGAGCCGCCTCGATCCCTGCGCCGCCTTTTTCGCCACGTATCACGCGCGCGATCGTTACGGGATTTGACAGAGCCACCTGGGCCTACCCGTCAGCCACTCGGAAGCGGCCTCATATAAGGCGTTGGACCAGAGTCTCCCGAACAGTGCGTTCCCATTTCCTCTTCTCCTCTTCACGCCCCTCTGCTGCGCTCGTTCTCGCCCCAACATCACCGCTCTGTACGCGTCTCGCCGGCAACAATGGGGAAGGAGAAGACGGCGGCTCTGGAGCGGGCAAAGAAGGCGACGGCGAGGTCGAAGGGGAAGGCGACCAGCCGGGGCGGATCTTCCTCGTGGACTGGCCTGCCGAAGGGCTGGATCCAGGGCGAATGGATCCACACGAGGACAAGAAGACCTCGACGACCTGGCCGAAGCGGGGCTGATCCCCTACGACTCGGCGCGGCTTCTGGGGAAGGAATCTGAGCCGCAACCTCGGGAGGGTGAGCGTGTTCTTCTTGCCACCCACGTCGACCATGGATTTTCCTTGCCTCCTCACCCTTTCTTTCGAGGGTTCCTGAACTTCTTTGGGGCACAAATCCACCATTTTACCCCCAACTCAATCGTTTATCTCGCCGCTTTCATTTCTTTGTGTGAGAATTTCCTGGGTTGCCGGCCTCACTGGGGTCTTTTCAAGCATATTTTCACTTGTCGCTCCCAGACAGTGAAAAAGGCTAATCCGAGTGACGAGAGGACCCAAGTGATCCAGATGTGTGGGGGCCTTGGCATCCAGACGAGAGGGAGAATCTGCTTTCCGGCCATGATTCTTCCTGACTTAGTTCGCGGATGGCAGTCGACCTGGTTTTTCTGTAAAGACCAGTCGACGCCAGGGCAATCGACTGGCCTCCCTCCCTTTACCATGGACCGAGTGGAGAAACCCTCCCCTTTGAAGGTGCTCCCGGAGGAGAAGGTGCACATGAAGGTGTTGGTCGATCGAGTGGTCCAGCTTATTCGTGACGGGGTCACTGGTATGGATCTCTTGGAGGTCTTCCTTCAGTGGCGCATCCAGCCTCTTCAAGCTCGAGACCATCCGATGTGGATGTATTCGGGTCTTGAAGACTCCACTCAGATCCATCCGGAGGAGGCCGACGACGACACACTGGAGAAGTGGCTGTCGGGCATTACCGGGAACAAGGACAATCCCAGGGGAGCCAGGAGAGTTCCCCCATTCGACCAGTCTCATGCACCAGAGCAGGTCTGATTCTGAGTTTTTGCTTGTAATCTGAATTCACTCGCGTAGCTGCCTATATTGCGTCGACTGACTTTGCTCTCCTTGCTTTCTTTCAGGCCATTATTGAAATGTATTCAATGCCCAACGGGGAGCAAGAGCAAGTTCTGGAAGGCGAGGCGAGTGGTGGCGACAGTGGCGAGTGGACTTCCAATGGTGAAGGGGATGGAGGAAGCGACGACTCAAGTGATGGAGAAGAAGTCGAGTCGCCCCCTCGCAGGAAGAGGCGACCCAAGCTTGACCAAGAAAGGCCGAGTTCCCGCGACAAGGCAACTGCTCAGGCTGGTCAGTCTTCGAAGCGTCCTCGGATCTCTTCACCAACCCCGACTGAGAAGGCGCCAAAGCACCCCAAAGTTGTAGAGCCGAGGACTCGGAAGGCGTTGCCGAAGATCAAGATTGATATCCTCGTCGCCTCCGCGTGAGTGTCTCTCTTTCTATTCACTCGACGCTCCGCGTTGTTTGTTTTTCTTGTTTTAACTAGATGAACTTTGGAATTGTCAGCGCTGCCACTTCCGGGACCTCAGCTTACAGGAATGATGATGAGGTGATGGAGGATGCGGTCACTTCTAATCCGGGTATGATTTCTGCCATACTATCTTTATTCGGTCGATTCAACTGCAATGTGCATCATTGGGTGACGTGATTTTGGCAATTGAACTTTGCACAGCTCCCAACATTATTGACCTCCCTGATGATGATGAAGAGCCTGAGAGGCCTTTGACGAGGAAGAATAGGCGAGCTCCTGTAAGTGAGGCACTACAATCGACGCCGAGGGCGGAACCAGTCGTTCAGGACACTGGCGATGTCAATCGGGGTTCTGTTACCTTCGCCGAGCCACTGTCGAGTGCCTTGCCTTCTTCGTCGATTGCTCAGGCCTCTGTCGACCCGCCTTCAGTTTTTGCAACCCATCATGTCCCAGAGGACGAGGTGAATGCTGCTAGGGAAGCCATATGCCAGGCGGGCATTATGATGGAGAAGATGAAGACGGTGCGGGACGCCAGCCAAGCCGCCTATGATGCTAGCTCGGCTCTCTAGAGCAACATTCAGGTTAGTTGGTCGCCGCTTGTTCTGTTAGGATATGCTACCTGAAGATTCTTTCCGAAAATCTTTGCATCTGTACACCCACTGGGTGTGTCGATTGAATTTTTGGACTAGTGGGGGCACGCTGAGTGCACCCACTGGGTGTAGTCCCCGAGACTACGGTGGACTGCTGGCAGTCGACTGTAGTCTTTGTATTTTGCCGAATGTATAAACCAAACTGGTAGTTTGTCTCTTCCACTCGGTCTGGTTGAGTGGGATCAGAACCGATGGGGGCACGCTAAGTGCACCCACTGGGTGTAGTCCCCGAGACTACGGTGGACTGCTGGCAGTCGACTGTAGTCTGAGTTCTACTTTCTCTCTTTTTGCCTTTTTTTGGACTCGACTTCGGCGGGCCGGTCGAGTGGGATCAGAACCGTTGGGGGCACGCAAAGTGCACCCACTGGGTGTAGTCCCCGAGACTATGGTGGACTGCGGGCAGTCGACCGTAGTCTTAGTATTTATTGCCTTTGTTGTTTTTTGCTGTAAAAATAACTTCTCCCCTTTGATTTCAGAAATCTTGTGATCCTGGAGCTCGCTTTGCTGACTTGGAGAAGCAGCAGATTCAACTGAACCTTGACTTGGAGATGGCCAGGACAGAGCTGTAAAAGGTCAAAGACGGCGCCGCTGGTAAGACGAGTTTGTCGACTGGTCAGTTTTAGGCTTGAGTACCCTTCTGCTAATTCTGAATCAATCATCATTTCTTTGCAGAAAAACTGAGAGAAGCTCTGGCAAAGAAGGATCAGGATTTGGCTGCTGCTCGTAAGGAGGCTGACGACAAGATCGCTCTGGCCGAATAGAAGCTGGCTTCGGTCAGCCAGTTGGAAGAAGAGAATACTAGGCTGAAGACCGTTCTGAATGACTCCAACAAGGAGTGCTCGCGCTGGAAGAAGGCGAATCTCGTCCAGGGCGAGAAAATGAAAGGCATTGCTCATAGGAGGGATGATCTGGAGAGCTATCTGAGAAGTCTTGCCAAGAAGTAGTTCATCAAGCTTGAAGGTGCACATTCTGTTCCGACTGATTTTTTTTGTGTTGACTCAGTGTACGAAAATTGACTTATCCTTGGATCGTGAATGCAGAGTTTTGCCAGAACTTTGAAGAGGAGACTGGGCGGATCGAACCAGGTTTGGATCCAATCAACTCTCCCGTGAAAGATGAAACTGCCATGAATCTGATCTGTCTGGAATCTCGCATCGACGGTGCCGTGGACTACTTGGCTCGACTGAAGGTCGCCATGTCGCGGATTGACCAGCACTTTGGCCAGAGTCTGTGCTCCAAAATGATCTTGAGTCCCTGATGACTCAACTAAATGAAATCTCAGACCGAGTGCAGGAGTGGAAGAAGTCTGCTGCTCGGTGTGGCACTGACGTGGCTCTGTCTTTGGTTCGTGTCCACTGCAAGGAGGTGCGACAGGACAAACTGGCAGCAATCAAGGTCGCCAACACCCAGAAGCATGACTTCTGAACCTTTATGGAGACTTTCATCGCTGCAGCCACTCGGATAGCCGACGGCGTCGACCTGGATGAGTTCGTCGAGCCTGCCAGCCCTCCTCCCGCGGAGTGAACAAACTCTTATGTCCCACCTTAAATTTGCCTCAGAATGCCGAGTGGTTTTTGTAACCATTAAACTTTTTCAGGCTGCATGCCCAAGTACTTCGATTTGTGATCTGGAACCTTTAGAATTTACCTGAACTTGGTTTACCATTGAATATCTTTATGAATCTCCTGCTGAGTTAACCCATTCTTCATTCGAAACAACTTTTGTATTCGCAGCGCAGCTTCGAAGGAGAGGGAAGCAGTCGACTAATGTCTTGTATTTGTGGCGAAGCTCCCCAGGGGAAGGCGGCGGTCGACCCACACCCTGTTACTGCAGAGTGGGACGGAGCGCACATTGTATTTGTGGTGAAGCTCTCCAGGAGAAGGTGGCAGTCGACCCGCACTTCGTTACTGTAGAGCGGGATGAATCGTGCATTGTATTTGTGGTGAAGCTCCCCAGGAGAAGGTGGCAGTCGACCTGCCCCTCGTCGTCCTTGAGGATTGAGATGTGTTTCGTACTTAGGTGAGTTCTGGACTGCAACTAAGCCCCCGAGTGGGAGGATTGCTCTCCACTCGGTAGGATTTTTTCAAACTTAGGCGAGTGCCGGACTGCAGCTAAGTCTCTAAGTGAGAGAACTTAGGCGAGTACTGGACTGCAGCTAAGCCCCCGAGTGGGAGGATTGCTCTCCACTCGGTAGGATTTTTTCAAACTTAGGCGAGTGCCGGACTGCAGCTAAGTCTCCAGTGAGAGAACTTAGGCGAGTACTGGACTGCAGCTAAGCCCCTGAGTGGGAGGATTGCTCTCCACTCAGTAGGATTTTTTCAAACTTAGGCGAGTGCCAGACTGCAGCTAAGTCTCCAATGAGAGAACTTAGGCGAGTACTGGACTGCAGCTAAGCCCCCGAGCAGGAGGATTGCTCTCCACTCGGTAGGATTTTTTCAAACTTAGGCGAGTGCCGGACTGCAGCTAAGTCTCCAGCGAGAGAACTTAGGCGAGTACTAGACTGCAGCTAAGCCCCCGAGTGGGAGGATTGCTCTCCACTCGGTGGGATTTTTTCAAACTTAGGCGAGTGCCGGACTGTAGCTAAGTCTCCAGTGAGAGAACTTAGGTGAGTGCTGGACTGCAGCTAAGCCCCCGAGTGGGAGAATTGCTCTCCACTCGGTAGGATTTTTTTCAAACTTAGGCGAGTGCCGGACTGCAGCTAAGTCTCCAAGTGAGAGAACTTTAGGCGAGTACTGGACTGCAGCTAAGCCCCCGGGTGGGAGGATTGCTCTCCACTCGGTAGGATTTTTTCAAACTTAGGCGAGTGTCGGACTGCAGCTAAGTCTCTAAGTGAGAGAACTTAGGCGAGTCCTAGACTGCAGCTAAGCCCCCGAGTGGGAGGATTGCTCTCCGCTCGGTAGGATTTTTTCAAACTTAGGCGAAACGGATTCGCAACAAAGCCCCCGAGTGGGAGGCTGGCTCGCCACTCGGTAGGAAACTGTTTTTCCAAACTTAGGCGAAGCGGATTCGCAGCTAAGCCACCCACTGGGGGATTTCTTACGCAAACAAAAACAATAATAATCACTGGAAAAATCATAACACTCTTGTCTTTGATAAATAAACTACAGGAGTTTTTCTTATTACATCTCATCCGAGTGAGAATTTAAGTATAAAAGGGGCGGAGTAGCTCCGCATTCCAGGCTCGGGGCTCATCAATCTGGCGATCGACATAGTAGAGGTGGTATGCTCCATTGTGGAGGACTCTGGTGACTATGAAGGGGCCTTCCCAAGTAGGAGCGAGCTTGTGTGGTTTCTACTGATCCACTCGGAGGACTAAGTCTCCTTCTTGGAAGGCTCGGCTCTTCACATTTCTGGCATGGAATCGACGCAAGTCTTGCTGATAGATGATCGATCGAATCAAGGCCATTTCTCTTTCTTCTTCTAGGAGGTCGACTGCGTCCTGCCGGGCTTGTTCTGCTTCATCTTCTGAGTAGAGCTCGACTCTGGGAGCGTTGTGAAGCAGGTCACTCGGTAAGACTGCTCGGCTCCGTAGACCAGAAAGAACGGGGTTCTTCCGGTCGATCGATTCGGGGTTGTCCTCAATCCCCAAAGGACTGATGGAAGCTCGTCGACCCATGCACCTGCTGCGTGCTTGAGATCGCGCATCAATCGGGGTTTCAGTCCTTTGAGAATTAGGCCGTTTGCCCTTTCTGCTTGCCCATTCGACTGGGGGTGAGCGACCGAAGCATAGTCGACCCGAGTGCCTTGAGAGGCGCAAAAGGCCCTAAATTTGTCGAAATCGAAGTTTGACCCATTGTCGGTGATGATGCTGTGTGGAAATCCATATCTGAATATCAACTCTCTGATGAAACTGATAGCGGTGCAAGCATCAAAATTCTTGATAGGCTTGGCTTCAATCCATTTGGTGAACTTGTCGACTGCTACCAGCACATGAGTGAAGCCGCTCCTGCCTGTTCTCAGTGGTCCAACCATGTCCAGCCCCCAAACAGCGAAAGGCCAGATGAGTGGAATGGTTTTCAGGGCTGACGCGGGCTTGTGCGGCATATTGGAGTAATACTGACATCCTTCACATTTGTCGACTATCTCTTTTGCCATCTCATTGGCTCTTGGCCAGTAGAACCCCGCTCGGTATGCTTTAGCCACAATGGTCCGAGAGGACACATGATGACCACAGGTCCCTGAGTGGATATCGTTAAGGATCATCTGACCTTCTTCTATTGTAATACACTTCTGGCCGACCCCAATCGCGCTTTCTCTATATAACTGTCCCTTTATGACTGTAAAGGCCTTGGATCGACGGACGATCTGTCGAGCCTCTTCTTCGTCTTCTAGGATTTCTTTCCTTAGGATGTACGCGATGTACGGTTCTGTCCAGACGGGAGTGATAACCAAGACTTCCATGATCAGGTCGACCACAGCTGGAACTTCAACTTCAGTCGGATCCGTGGCGCTTTTTGGTTGCGGGGCCTCTTCAGTGAAGGGATCCTCCTGGACTGATGGTGTGTGGATGTGTTCCAAAAACACATTCCTGGGAATGGCTTCTCTTTTGGAACCTATTTTTGCCAGATCATCAGCTGCTTGATTTTTTAGTCGGGGTATGTGATGAAGCTCTAACCCCTCGAATTTCTTCTCCAGCTTTCCCACTGCATTGCAATAACCAGTCATGGCTGGACTTCTGACGTCCCATTCCTTCATCACTTGATTGACCACCAAATCCGAGTCGCCATAGACCATGAGGCGACGGACGCTGAGTGAAATGGCCATGCGCAACCCATATAAAAGTGCTTCGTATTCTGCCTCGTTGTTAGAGGAATCAAAGTGGATTTGAAGAACATATCTGAGTTTATCTCCTCTGGGGGAGACCAACACCACTCCAGCGCCGGAACCATTTAGCATCTTGGAACCATCAAAGAACATGGTCCAATGCTCTGAGTGAACCTGAGTCGGCAGTTGCTGTTCAATCCACTCGGCGACGAAATCTGCGATTGCCTGGGACTTGATAGCTTTCTTTGCCTCAAACTTGATATCTAGAGGAAGGAGTTCAATCGCCCATTTTGCCACTCGACCAGTTGCGTCCCTGTTATGCAAGATCTCTGACAATGGAGCGTCGCTGACGACGGTAATGGAATGATCAGAGAAGTAGTGGGCAACTTTCTTTGTAGTCATATAAATCCCATATACGAGCTTCTGATAATGAGGATATCTTTGCTTCGATGGGGTCAAGACTTCAGAAATATAATACACTGGGCTCTGAACTTTGAAGGTTTTCCCTTCTTCTTCCCACTCGACCGTAAGTACCATACTGACGACTTGTCCTGTGGCTACAATGTAAAGTAGCAAAGGCTCCTTGCTGATTGGGGCAGCAAGCACCGGCTGGGTGGAGAGCAGAGCTTTGAGCTCTGCGAACGCTGCGTCAGCTTCAGGAGTCCACTCGAACTTGTCAGACTTCTTCATCAATCCGTAAAGAGGCAATGCCTTTTCACCGAGACGAGATATGAATCGACTTAGGGCGGCCAAGCAACCAATAAGCTTCTAAACATCGTGCACTCGCACAGGACTTTTCATTCGGAGTATAGTACCGACGTTTTCTGGATTGGCGTCGATTCCCCGTTCGGAAACGAGAAAACTGAGTAACTTTCCGCCAGGAACCCCGAATGTGCATTTTGATGGACTAAGCTTGATATCAAACCTTCTGAGGTTGGCAAAGGTTTCAGCAAGGTTAGTCAGTAGGTCGGAACCCTTCCGTGACTTGACCACAATATCATCCATGTACGCCTCCACATTCCGACTGATTTGGGTGAGCAAACACTTCTGAATCATCCTCATGAATGTGGCTCCGGCATTCTTGAGGCTGAATGGCATGGTAACATAACAGAAGCACTCGAATGGAGTGATGAAAGCTGTTTTGATCTCGTCAGGCCCATACAGACGTATCTGATGGTACCCGGAATAGGCGTCTAAAAAAGACAGTCGCTCACATCCCACAGTCGAGTCGACTATCTGGTCGATGCGGGGGAGAGGAAAATGATCTTTCGGGCAGGCCCGATTGATATGTTTGAAGTCAATGCACATGCGAAGTGACTTGTCCTTCTTGGGGACCATGACAACATTGGCGAGCCACTCGGAGTGGTAGATTTCTTGGATGAACTCCGCCGCTAAGAGCCGAGCCACCTCTTCGCCAATGGCCTTTCTCTTCTGGATGGCGGACCATCGGAGATGTTCCTTGACAGGTTTTACTTTTGAGTCGACTCTTAGGCGGTGCTCAGCCAGCTCCCTGGGAACACCCGGCATGTCAGAGGGCTTCCATGCGAAAATGTCCCAGTTCTCACGGAGGAACTGGATGAGCGCTTCTTCCTATTTGGAGTCGAGTGTTGTCGAGATATGAGTTGGAGCAGTGCTGGGGTCGGTCGGGTGGATGTGAGCTGTCTTCGTATCGCCAGTCGACTGAAAAGCTGACTCTGTAGCGGGCTTCCTATGAATCTCACATTCAAGACCAGTGGAATTATAACACAGAAAAATACTTAATTATAAACATAGAGATATAATAATATATTTTATTATTGCCTCGAGGCATATTTCCAACAATAGCTTATCGCTGGAGACTAGTATGTATGTACATGATTAGGACTGGACAGGTAATAGCTTGCGTAGGACTTCAACCTGGTAGGTTTCACATATCAGCAACTCAATAAAAAGTGGCATTTTTTGTTATAAATAAGGAGGCACTTAGTTTTTACGGTCATGTGAAACCTGTTGGGTCTGTACTATCAGTCTCTCCTTGTACAATCTTCTTTCGATGGTTCTTGTTTGTTCATTACATTGAAAACTTCATCTGTAGAGTTCAACATGGTGGGTGAAAGGATCGAGAAGAGGTGTCTAGAGGGGGGGTGAATAGACTCTATCAAGAAAAGTTGCAGTTTTTAATTCTTTAGGTTCATGTGGAGTATTAGCACAAGTTTAAATATTCACAATACATATCAAGCAAGCATGCAAGCATACAAAGAGTATATGAGCAGCGGAAAGTAAAGCATGCAAATTGCAAGAATGTAAAGAGAAGGGATTGGAGTGTGCAAACGCAATTTGGAGACACGGTGATTTTTTATCCGTGGTTCCGATAGGTGGTGCTATCGTACATCCACGTTGATGGAGACTTCGACCCACGAAGGGTAACGGTTGCACGAGTCCACGGAGGGCTCCACCCATGAAGGGTCCACGAAGAAGCAACATTGTCTATCCCACCATGGCCATCACCCACGAAGGACTTGCCTCACTAGGGTAGATCTTCACGAAGTAGGCGATCTCATTGCCTTTACAAACTCCTTGGTTCAACTCCACAATCTTGTCGGAGGCTCCCAAGTGACACCTAGCCAATCTAGGAGACACCACTCTCCAAGAAGTAACAAATGGTGTGTTGATGATGAACTCCTTGCTCTTGTACTTCAAATGATAGTCTCCCCAACACTCAACTCTCTCTCTCATAGGATTGGATTTGGTAGAAAGAAGATTTGAGTGGAAAGCAACTTGGGGAATGCTAGAGATCAAGATTTATGTGGTTGGAATGGAATATCTTGACCTCAACACAAGTGTAGGTGGTTCTCTCTTAGAAAATATGTATTGGAAGAGTAGGCGTGTTCTGATGGCTCTCTCCATGAATGAAGAGTGGGTGGAGGGGTATAAATAGCCTCCACACAATCTAACTGTTACACACAAATCATCAAACTCGGTGGGACCGAATCATGAAACTCGGTCAGACCGATTTAGTTCAAAATGTGAATGTTAGGATTCTCGGTGGGACCGACTGGATCAACTCGGTGACTCGTTGCGCCAATGGCGCACAAGGCCAGTTAGAACCATGTATTATGTGCATATTGTAGGGCAGCTTAAGGAAGAGAGAAATATATGCTTATCTATTTGTGCTCATACTTATAGTAGTTCAGATGGACGATCTATAATATCTATACTAAGAGGTAATCCATAAGGAAAGGCGAAGCAATGTGGAAATAGCATAAGGGCATTATAAACATGTAGTCTGGTACACAAGGAGAGGGCACTCCCTGAACCCATGGGCATATGCACCCATTTTTCAAAAAATATATATTTTAAGCATGTTTTAAAATGTCAAAAAATTTAAAAGAAAATATCATGCATACATGTTCGCAAATGTGTGTACACGGCACAAAGTTTTGTGAAAAAATGTATTTTTGTTTTGTCTCCATAGAAAAGACAAATTTCAGTGCTTCTAAATAGTGTTTCATGACATAATTTTGTCTTTCTTGCATAGGCCACAAAAAAAATTATTTTTTCGTGAGACTTTATGCACACACATAGAACATGGAGATGTACCCGTGCAACTTTTTTCAGATATTTTTAGCATTTAGAAATGTGATTTTCAAAATGGGTTCATATGTACCCGGGTTTATCCATGCACTTCTCGGTACACAAGCTATATGTGTGACACTGAAGGTTTATGATGGTGTCCCCATAGGGAGCGAACGGTTAGACAGAGGCAGAGGCGCTTTGCCTTGCGCCTGAAGGTGAAGGCATACATCATTTCTTCATCTATGTTTGCAATGTGAAGAACTCCGTCCAGTTTGTTGTTAAGATAGCCCTATCAGCACCTCCTTCCAGAGAAATGTTTTCTCTTGTAAAGTAGTAGACCATAAATGAACCTGCACACCCTACAAACAGAGAAATATCAAAACCTGAGGAAGGTGATTCGGAAGTGGAAAAAGTAGTAACTTCACACGAGAAATAATCTCTTCTACATGTACAAACACAATCGGTTTAATATGAAACGAAGCAAAAACAGAAACATAAATCAAGAGAAATTAAGAAATACATACCAGACCATGCTCTGTTAAACCAAATACACAAAAAAATAGTTATGAAATATTTCAAGTGAATGAAGAAGGAATTTAAGATGTAGAGCCGCATATCATCATTAACAGAAGGAAAAGGCATAGTCAATGAAGAATGTTTATTTTATAGTATGCATGAACATGAATATAGACATACATAGGATATTCTTCCACAATATATACAATTTAATTATAGAAATCCATGTTCTTTATAGTAGGAAGAACACACTTGCATCGACAAAAATAGAAAATTGAAATGTAAGATCCGAGTAACGATACAGATAGGCAACACAATAGAATTCAGTATGATGTTCTGTTCAAGCATACCAATAAATGTACACACTTTTGGGCTATTTTCCTAAGCTGTTGACTTTCCTTTTGAAAATGGATCTCTCCAAAGTTGTTTGTGCCTATAAATTTCTGTAAACATGTGCAAACTTTAAATGTTTCTTGTCTGTCGCTCAGGCTGGCGAGTAGGGCATGCAGCAGTGGGGAAGGAGCAGGGCGAGCGGTGCCAGCGGGGGGAAGGAGCAGGAGGCCGCGCACACCTGCCTCCTCCTTGCAGCAGCCGTCTGGTCGATTCGTCGCACCACCACATCAAGAAGATTGTCCCCGGGATTATTGTTTGTACTACCCTTCTTCTTATTGCAAACGTTCATGGTTGTGTCATATCACTATCACCAGTTTAGCTCATGAATATTTTAGTTGTAGCAAATGATCTTGCCTTAAGAATCTAATTCATATGTAGTTGTTTGAGTCTGTCATGTTTACTTCTCTTTTGCTACTCAGTTACACCTGGCAGATCAAATGTTTTTTCCCCTTTGCCTTGATCAAATCATGGAGTGCTTCCTTCATATGATTTATTGTTTGCACAAACTTAACTTGCATTAACACTATTGTAGCCAAATATCTTCCACTCCTACCGACATTAAACTTAATCGATAAATCAATACTATTAATATGGTTACTAACGGAATTATTCCATGCTGACATGCGCTGATAATTCGAAATTGGTGACCTCCTATTATATAGCAAAAAAAAGTTCAACATGGTACGCTTAATACACACCACCCAACATGCTTGCTGCCAATCATTTAATCATATATTCGTTTACTCATGAACGACAGGTTCTCATGCAGTTCAATAATATTTTGAGAAGATCATTCAAATGTAGTCAGACAAGCTTTGTGCAATTTATGCAAAAACACCTCTTTGTATATATTGACTTTGTTATTATATACATAGTTCTATGTTGAGAAGTATTGATGCTAAACTGCTAATTATATCGAGCCAAAAATTGGCAATACTTTGTATATATTGATTACCATTCTCCTTTTCCAGGGTCAGTGAAATAAGCGGAAGGAGAGCCTTTTCATTTCCAAACTGGCCAAGTATATAGTTTGTGGTCCTTCTCTGGGTCCTAGGCCTTTCTTTAACAAGGTGCTGGTCAATACAGGTTCATGTTGTGCTTTCTTTCTATTGGCCTCTTCCCAGCAATTGGTTAGTGATAGTTTCAAGGATGGCCAGTACATCGAAGGGGATTGTGTGATAGTCCAAGGAAGCCTCAAGCAGAAGACCTTTATCAATTGTATCCTTTGTATAATTTTCTAAAGATCATTATGCAAAACAGTGTATCCTTAGCCAGAATAGAATTTCAGGAAACAGCAAATGACCAGAACATACAAATAACAACTATGAAAGCCACACCCAACGACCAGTTATTTCCCCTTCCCAAACCTTCTATGCAGAACTATATAAAGCAACAACATAACTAAGCAATTTATTTACCTTCAGATGTCGATTCTCTATATTTCTGCTCTGCAAATACGAGCCCAATTTAAAGCTTGATATCCCATGAAATCATCACATCACAGGCAACCTATACAAAGCTTAGATAAGGCCACTAAAGTTCATAGCATAGCTTACAAAAATATGCAATTAGCTAATGAAAGCCCCCAGATAAACTTTTTTTAGGGAATCCACATTTCAGCTAGAGCACAGGCATACCTCCCAATCTTCTATACCAGAATTATTCGAACACCAAAAAATGAAATCAACAATCTGTGTGATAAGAGCTATGCCGGTTTCGAAATTGATAAAAAATGCCAGCAAAAATATTGGAAGAGAGGAGATGCCAAACTATGTTCAAAGTATCAAGCCATTTCATTATCCAACAATTATTTCATACTCCCTCCGATCCAAAATAAGTGTCGCAGTTCTAAACTAAGGACTAAGGTTAGTTCAACCTTAGTTCAAAGCTGCAACACTTACTATAGATTGGAGGGAGTACAATAAAGTAACCTTTTCTGTCATGAATATATGCCCTGTGTTGAAAAGTTGCTTTGCCAAGTTCGGACAAACTGCCAAAAAGAAAAATGAGACAACTGGTCAAAGTTGGTGTAATCATGGGCATCCTACTTCATACATTAATACATAATTCAGCACTACAGAAGGAAAGCTTCCACAATAGCCTGTTCTAAGTACATGTCATCTATTTACAATTAACGGCTCATTGAGTGGGAACCGTATGAATAGTTAAATTAAACAGCAGGTTGCACACACTGTAATGCTTGTACATATGCACCTCTACTGTAGAGGAGCGATCTATCAATGATCAGAAGAGAATTTCAGCCTACTCCAGCAAAATGTGGGATTAGAAATAGTTTAAGATAACATAGATATAATCTGGACCTGGAAGTTCCAAGCGGACTAAGAAAATCTGGGATACTCTATGATCACAACAACAAAGAGAGGGAATACATATATTCGTTGTAAATGGCAAGCAAGATACTCTGCTGCTACTCAAAAACACGAAGCAATATACAAAATTGTTTCCATCTAATTTAAACTGATTGATCACTAAGCTTTTGCCAAAGAGATACTATCATAAGCAAAGGCATTTGATGAATTCATTAATTAGTTAAGCCAGTACAATTTTACATGACTCAAAAAAATATGTATTTTGCAGTTGGGGTGAATGGAGTAATGAAGACAACAAGAACTGGGCGTACAGTCTAAATTAAATGAGCCAATTTGAGGAATTGTTATCCGCCAAACAATATTCAGATAATTCTATTTGCTATGATGATAATTCTGTACTTGCAGATTACTTGGCATACCAAATTTCTCCAATCGGGTTCTTCTCTCCACGACACATGATATACGAGCAAGTAATTTTCTTGGTCCTATTTATTCTTTCTCATATCTGCAAATACCATGTTTAGGAAATCCACATATTAGTAATTTCATAGATGTACATTAGAGAAAATGTTCAGCTAACAATCCAATTAGATATACATGTGCATGTATGTTTATACACCTAGCCAAAAAATGAGAAGAGTAAAGTTATATCGGTTTCCCTTTGTTGCAACCATAGCAAGCCATGAACAGCAAATTATAAAGGAATTGTAAGAAGGAATCTAGGGAAAAACTCAGCGCCAAATCAGATTAGCCAATGAAGAAAATTGCAATTGTTTTGACCACCAAATTAGACCAGAGACAAGAGGGAAATCAACAGAGAACAAATCACACGAGTCGCCCTGTTCTATACCTTGCGCTCCCGCCTACTTCTTTGGCAAGAACCACCTCGGCCAGGTCCTGGAGTCCAGCCGCCGCCGCCGCCCCGGATGCCTGTCACGTCGCCTTTCCCTCCTTGGCAACGAGGAAAGCGACCTCGCCGGCACAGGCCGACGCTGGCCGGCGACCCTCTCCCTTCTATTCTGAGGCCTTCCTTTCCAATTTCCTCTCTCTTTCTCCCTCGCAGCCTGGTGCTGTGCCTGTCGGGCCTGAACTCCGTCGCGCCGCCATGACCACGGCCTCCTCCTCCTCATGCATCTGCCATCACCGCAGCCACTCACCTCCGCCTCGACGAAGAGCGCCGCAGCCTACACTACAAAAAAAAGACACATCCGTGATATTTTGGGCCGAACAATTTTTTTTCCTGTCATACATATGACACTTCCATGACGATAATTGTGACAAAACCCGATATCATCATAGATGTGGTGGGATCCTACTTCTATGACAAAAAATCATGACAGAAAATGGGTTTTTCGTCCTGGGCGGACAGGAGATGCAGCTGCATGACATTCTTTGGGCCGTCCATGACGGAAAAAACCGCGGTAGAAGCGAGGGGGGGGATTTCGGAGAGTTCCCAGTTACGGTGGGAGGTCGGGGGCCGAGCGATGCGCGTTTCTCTCGTACACGTACGCGCGTGTGTGCGAGGCGTTGGCTCTAACTGAACCCCAGCGAGGCGTTGGGATCTAACTGAATCCGAGCAATTGCACTGCAGGCTACGCGTTACTGAACCCGAGCGATCGATCGATGGCTGTTAACTGAACCCGATCGAGCGATTCCTTCGCTATTGCTGCTAACTGAAGCCGATCGATGCTGTCTCTGGATGAACAGTGAGCGTTGCGGGGGCGGGGGGGTTTGGATGAACAGTTCCCGGTGGGGGTGGATAAACAGGACCCCGTGGTGTTGCCTCTGGATGAACAAGACCCCGATCGATCGAGCCAATTGGGGCTGGATGAACAGGACCACCCCGTGGAGGGCAGGATGAACAGTAGACGATGGAGGGCAGGATGAACAGTACGTAGCCCGTGGAGGGGGTGTTGAACAGAAGCCCGTGGAGAGGGCTGGTTGAACAGTAGCCGGTGGAGTAGTGCGCAGTGGAGGCTGGATGAACAGGAGCCCGTGGATGAACAGTCGCAGGTGGAGGCTGGAGGAGGTCGACGGTGGATGAACAGTAGCTCGTACGTGGAGGCTAGAGGGAGTCGACGGTGGAGATGAACAGTATCCCGTGGAGTCCCGTTTTGCGGTACGCCACACCCCTCCCAATGAACAGGACCCCCGTTTCGACCGTAGCGCTCCAACACAAGTCCGTTTCCTCCGTTTTGCGGTACGCCACACCCCTCCCAATCAACAGGACCCCCGTTTCGACCGTAGGAGGTCCGTTTCCTCCGTTTTACGGTACGCCAGACCCCTCCCAATGAACAGGATCCCGTTTCGAACGTGGCCAGTCGAACACAAGGCTGTTTCCTCCGTTCTGCGGTACGCCAGGCCTCGTTTCCATCGCATGTTCCGTCCAAGCCCTCCCGATGAACACGACGCATTCCGTTGCCTCCCCATGAACACGAGCATTCCGTTGCCTCCCCATGAACACGACGCATTCCGTTGCCTCCCCATGAACACGATGACGACGCTGTTTCTCCGTTCCGACCCAGCCATGTACACGAGCCCTGGCCGTACGTATGCGCAAGTAGGCGTTTGAGACCCGCACGTATGTACACATATGTGGCCGTATTTTCTTTCTTGCACCCTGGTCGCTGTACGTACGTGTAAATGCTACGTGCGAGTCTTTACTACGACACGTGCGCGCCTCTACTAAGACAGTGCGCGCCTCTACATCGACCAGTATGTACGTACACGTTCGCGATCGGAATGACAACGCTACGTACGCTTCGACCAGATGGGTCCCGACTGTCAAGCACTTCCTTGCCTGCAAAGATGTAGCTGGTCGGTTCCAGCAGTCAGGGGGCGAATCGTTTTTTTTTTTGCCCGGACGCACTTCCTTGCATGCGAAGATGTAGCTGGTGGGCCCCAGCAGTCAGGGGAAAACGTTTTTTTCGCGAAATACGGTGGCCCGTCCGGTGAGTCCCGCTGTCAGGTGAAGGAATAATTATTTTGCACGTAATAAGGCGGCACTTCCTTGCTGCGGTCGTGGACCCAGCTGTCAGCCTCTCCACGTACAGTCCACGCCCGATGGAAGACGTTCCTTGACCATGTTGACCACGCCGCGCCGAGAGCACCAGGGCGGTGGACGATGGCAAGGCCTAGGAAGGGGACGACACGGAGCCGGGGAAGACGCGGCAGTGGATGCCCACGCGTAGAGGAGTACGAGGGTTCACTGGTTCGCTACGGTGTGAGGCTGCCGTCGCCGCAGAATAACAGGGGGTGTGGGTGAGTAGAGGGATGGCCTGGCTAGTGGTGGGAGTAGTAGGGGCGGTGAGGCCTCCGCCGCATCGCAGCCGGCCGCGGGAGGCAGGAGCACGAGGCACGACCGGTGCTGGTTTGGGCGGCTGGAGCAATAAGACCAGAGGTTGAAGAAGCACTACGGCCGTTGGATGGACATCGTACGGTCACTGGAGCTAGAATCATGCATATTGACTAAGTTGACAAAGCCCTCCGTCCCCGTCAACTTAGTAGGCCCACAAGTCAGCCTGCCACTATACTGGGTCCCAGCTAACAGGGGGAGTATTCATTTTTTTTGTGCGTAATAAAGAGGCACTTCCTTGCGTGCGAAGATATAGCTGGTGGGTCCGAGCTGTCAACGCCGGTAACATTTTTTCCGCGAAATACAGAGGCCCTTTCGGTGGGTCCCTGATGTCAGGTGGAGGAATCATTATTTTGCGCGTAATAAGGAGGCATTTCCTTGTGTGCGGCCGTGGACCCAGTTGTCGGCCTCTCCACGTAAAGTCCACTTCAGATGCATGTTGGTCGTTGATCATGTTGACCAGGCCGCGTCGAGAGCACCAGGGCGGTGGACGACAGCGAGGCCTAGGAAGGGAACGGCACGGAGGCAGGGAAGACTCGGCAGTTGTTTCCCACGCGGAGGGGAGTATGACTGTACAAGGGTTTACTGGTTCGTCTGCCGTCGCCGGAGAATAACAGCAGGTGTGGGTGAGTAGAGGGATGGCTAGGCCAGCGATGGGAGTACGGTGGGGCGGTGAGGCTTGCGCGGCAGCAGAGCCGGCCACGGGGAGGAGGGAGCAGGCAGTCCCGTCGGTGCCTGTTTGAGCAGCTGGAGCAGGAAGAGCAGAGATTGAAGAGCACGACGGCTGTTGGATGGCCATCCAACAGTCACTGCTTGTGCATCAAACTTTATTTAGGAAAGCCTCAAATCTATGGAAAATAGCATACAGCCCATCTACCATTATTTCTAATAATTTACAGCCCATTTGCTAATTATTAACGTTTTTTGGAGCCATATTCTTTTTGTTAGCATTACAGCCCATATTGTGGCCACGGTTAAAAAATTATATAAAATTTTGCATATTTCAATGCGGTCTGAACTGTTTTTAATCCCGAAATTTTGACTCGCATTCAAACTGATTTTAAAAATAAATATATATCAATATAAAATCCAATAAATTCTCCACGCATAAAAATTAATGTAATTTCAAATCTCGAAATGAAGAAAAGATATTTGGAACTAATTGCCGGTTTGATGTGTTTTAAAAATGTATAGCCCATTTCTCATTACTAATGGGCCATTTTCTCGGCCAGCCGAATGAAAGCTCTCCTCGTCTTGAAAGATTTGCAGTCCAACAGGCCTGACAAAGCGACTTACTTGGCAAATCACAAAAAAACTAGGCTGTGGCCGTGGACCCAGCTGTCAGCCTCTCCACGTACAGTACTCTTCCGATGGAATGTCGTTGACCACGTTGACCACACCGCGCCGAGAGCACCAAGGCGGTGGACGACGGCGAGGCCTAGGAAGGGGACGACGCAGAGGCGAGGAAGACGTGGCAGTGGATGCCCACGCGGAGAGGAGTACGAGGGTTCACTGGTTCGGCTGCGGTGTGAGGCTGCCATCGCCGCAGGGCCTGGCTAGCGGTGGGAGTAGTAGGGGGCGATGAGGCCTCATCGGCAGCACAGCCGGCCACTGGAGGCAGGAGCAAGCGGTCTCCCCGGTGCTGGTTTGGGCGGCTGGTGCAAGAAGAGCAGCGATTGAAAAAGCAGCAGGACTGCTCGATTCAAATCCAACGGTTACTGCTGCTAGAATCGTTTGTTGACTAAGTTGACAAGCCATGCGTACGCGTCAACTTAGTAGGCCCACAGGTCAGCCTCCCAACCGGTGTGCCCCAGATGTCAGTGGGAGGAATCATTTTTTTCGCGTAATAAGGAGGCAGTTGCTTGCGTGCGGCCAGGCCAGCGGAGGGAGTAGGGTGGGCCGGGGAAGCCTGCGCGGCATCACAGCGGGCCACAAGAGGAGGGAGCAGGCAGTCCCGTCGGCGCTAGTTTAGGAGGCTGGAGCAGGAAGGTCAGAGATTGAAGAAGCACGTCGGCCGTTGGAGGGATATCCAACACTAACTGCTGCTAGAATCGTGTGTTCACTGACAAAGCCTTGCGTAAACAAGTCAGCCTCGAAATCTGTGGTGTGTACAGCCCATTTGCTATTATTTTTATAATTTTTACTCATTTTCTAATTCATATGGAATTTATTGCAGCCCGTTTTCCATTTTTAGAATTGCTGGCCATTTTCTGGTCAGTACCAGGGTCAAAAAATTAACTAAATATGTGGGAAATTTTGAAAATTCGCAATTTTTTTCTGGGGAACAAAATATTCTTAATCCAAAAATTAATAGACATACTAAAACAAATTTAAAAATAAATTAGTACTATGTCATGTTAAATCCAATGAAATACATATAAGATATCAGTGAAGAACAAAAACAAAAAAAGAAACTTATATCCCATTTGCTATAAAAATTTTTGGAATTTTTAACCCCTTTTGATATTACTTTTAACAGACATTGACCATACTCTTAAGCCAGGCCGGAATGCATCTCTCCTCGTCTTGAAAGATTTGCAGCCCAGTAATTCGGAGAAAACAAATAGGCCTAGCTTGGGTATTCTTCAAAAAGAAATACTGGGCTACCTATTTTCCCAAAGAACTGGTGCATGAGCATTTAGCTTTATTTATTTATTTACTTACTTATTTATGTTTAGGGGACCATGAGCATGTACCTGGGTCGGATTCATGTGAGAGCCTCCCTTTCAGTTAATTATGGGCTTCTTTATTGGGCCTTCATCAGTGGGCTGCATGTTATCAACAAGTGGAAAATGTGTTCCGAGTTTCAAAAAAAATGTGTTCCGTATGATAAATAGTATGCACTACGTACGGTATGGGGCACTAAAGGATCGAACCGTGCAACGACTTCCAAAACATTGTGTTTGTCCTTCTAACAACACATTTATTCAACCAACATACGAAATATACCACTGATTGTACATTGAAAACAGCAGCAGCAGCAACCAGGGCTGGGGGTGCAACAGAAGCAGTAATCAGGCCAGAAAAGTGAAGACGCATCTCTCTCTTCCAAACCAACATCAGCCATCATTACAAAAGGGCTACCGAAAAAGAACAAGTGTATGCATCAAACTAAATAAAAATCCTACTACACCAAGTGTACGCATCTAACTAACTGGCTCAGTTAGACGTTACTATTTATTAAGTTGTGGAGATTGGCTGACGGCTTGAACCAGATGGGTGCCTGACGGGGGAAACTCCAGCCAGCAGGTCGAAGTCTGATAGTTGCGACCCTCTCTCCTACTTTGCGCTGCAGAGCGTGGCGGCACATATCAGGGTATGGTGCATGCAGAGACGCATGGTACGCTGTGTACACACAGTTTTGCCTGTTGAACAAAACCACACTGCCATCATGATCCTTGCCGTCGGTTATCTCCTGGTTAATCGGATAATTCAGTCCGACAAACAGAGAGCGTGTACCAAGGCTACTTACCAGCCTCCAGTCAAAAATTCCTGAAGGCCCAGACAAGCTGGGATCCTTCTCAAAGACCTTGCAGTGACTGTGATTGTATTCCGCAAAACAACACATCCGGTACGTGCGAACAATCATCAATTTTTCGCCGTTGTCTGATCGAGCCAGGAACCACCTGCAACTGCCATGCCGCTTTTCTTTGAAAGGTTCTGGGATTAGGAAGGGTAGGGACACCAGGCAGCCTACAACATCATATCAAGTTGGAGTCAAATAAAAAAGGGCTCTTGGTTTAGTCAATCTTAAGAACAGCATGTTATGAGCATGAATAATTTTTCAGCAAATGTTGACAGTAATATAAGCAAGCCATCATGATATCATAGGAAAGTAACATACTGCTGTAACAGCCGTTTGTAGCGATGACTGGAGTAGGCCAGCAATACGTCCAACCATAGAAGGAGTCGACAGCGTAAATGAAGCCCTTGTGTTCAATGGCATCAGAGAACCATGGAGGATGTATGATCCTGTGATGGACGTGCAGATTTATCCACTTACCGCAGTGACCTGTCAGATAGGCGAGACCGCGGTTGAAGAACGCAATTAGCCTGAAGTCTTTATAATTCGCAGATCTTGTGGGCACTTGGCAGATTACAACCTTGAGCAAATCAAACTTGGTATCATGTTGGCTACTGTAAGATTCTGAGTATTCTGGGCCGCGGTGCCAAAGCAGTGCAGTGTTAATCGAAGGAAGGGGGATCAATCGCCGGGTGTAGACCTCCACGAGCATCCAGCTGCCGCGACCATTGACGAGCACCATCCAAGACGTGTTCATGCCGACCCAGTACATACCGTTAATGTAGTTGAGGCTGACGGGGATCGGATCGCAGTCAAGGGGGTTGATGCTTGCCACCCTACGATCGTTATGCTGCGTGACACGCCGTTTCTGAAGATCAGGCGGCATCAGCAAGCAAGGAGCTGGCTTAAAAAGCTCCGGCCTGAGGGCTTTGAGTAAACGGTACAGCCCCGACGAGCACGCGGCGAGTGGCATGGTACTGAGATTGTCCACACGCGAAACAATGAGCTTGATTACCTCTGTGGGGACCGAATTCCAGCCACTCTTTCGGCGGACACTGCTCGGTTCTGCCATTGTTAGTACTTGGGTTTCGGACGAGGGGGGGAGGTGCCTTAGCAGGGATGGAAGATTGGACAAGATTATGTGCGGACAAAGATGGAGAAACGAATATGTGCTGCGGGAAGTGGACAGGTGATGATGACTACAGCATGCCGCTTGACTTACAAGACACATACCAGCAGCGTAGGGTCATGTCGATGCCAGACAACTTGCTTGAGTGATCACAGTACTAGTACTCCCTACAATGCTATGCCCTAACTTGCTTGAGTAGAGTAGTAGAGTAGGACTCTGCTCTACTACTAGCACCGGAGGAGTAGTATATTCTAATCTAAAATAGTTACAAACTTCAATGCCCGAGCGTGGAACGACTACGAACCGTGCTCAAAGATCGTGTCTACGTGGTGTTTGGACATGGGCGACAACCTCAATGCCAACGGTGCAGCTCCCGTTGCACCTATGTGTTTCTGTCCTTCCTGTTCGAAATCGTGGTAAAATTCATGTTTCTACTCTGTACCCTACTACTATGCTAGTCCACATGAGTAGTTGCGAATGACGACTTCTTCCCCGACCTCGGCAACCTTATCCTCGACGACATGGGCGACAACGTCAACGCCGGCAACCAGTGAGATACAGGGTGTAGGAAGCGGTTTGGGAATTTGCATGCCTTTCCAACCAGTGAGATACTCGGTACAAAGTACGACAGAGAAATAACCACAAAGAAGGAAGCTAAAAGTAAACAATCAAATGAGTATTTTTGCTTTTGTTTTGCATTGAATCGTTTCACAAGCTTGACTAGTGTTGTTTTTCTACTTTTACAAAAACCGCATCGTAATGTTAAAACGTGCATTTGCACGTACATAAGTAATAGTAGTACTCCCTCCATCTAGGTGTATAAGTCTTCCCTCCTTCTTGGTCACGATGCACAACCGAAGATGACTTATTGACCTGGACGGAGGGAGTAGCACAGTCTGCAAGCATATATCGAGAGAGACGTGTAGTGCGATAGTGGAAAAAAATTACTCGTATATGACACCAGGTCTCACGGTTAGCAGGTGAGACCCGCCTGATGGATGACACGTGGCTTTTAAGTGGAGGGTGGGGGATGCCGTGGTTCTAAGTCTGACAGTAGTGTAGGGGGGTAAGTATGGAGAGGCAAGATCTTAGCTATGGAGAAGTTGTAAGCACGCAAGGTTTACGAGTTCAGGCCCTTCTCGGAGGAAGTAATAGCCCTATGTCTCGGAGCCCGGAGGCGGTCGACTGGATTATGTGAGTATGAATTACAGAGGTCCCAACCCCTGTCTCGGAGGAGGGGGCGGCTTATATAGAGTTTGCCAGGACCCCGGCCAGCCCACGTTACAAAGGGTTCAATGTACATTAAGGCGGGGCGTTACTGGTAACACTAGTAATAAAGTGCTATGATGACCATAAAAGCTATTTAATGATCGACCGTTAGTGTGCGGAGTGACTTTAGGTCTCCTGGCCGTCAAGTGGTTGGATCTTGGTCGAGTGATTGCTTCTTGGTCGAGTGTCTTCGAGTCTGTCGAGTGGAACACCTCCAAGTCGATTGAAAGGTGATTTCTTCTAGAGATGTCCTTGGGTAGGGCAGTTAGGACAGGTCCATGACCCTACCCTAGGTACATAGCTTCATCATTAGCCCCCGAATGGATCGAGGTTTGAGTGGGGAAGGAGTTGAGAACTTCTCCGATTCGTTTTTCATGCCGTGAGCATATCTTGTTTCGGATCAACGGACCTGAGTGATGACAGCAACTTCCTTTTCAGTCGCCTTGATCCATTCTTAATTCTTCATCGAGTGAATTTCTTTACTTGTAAGGCTCCGAGTGACGGTGCGAAGGAGATCTTTGGTCTGACAAGTTGTTTGCTGCCTGCAGATTTCGTGGGATCCGTATTTTGGGAAGCGCGCGGGACGGGGGAGGCCGCAGTAATCGGATGGGATAGAGCGGAGCCGCCTCGATCCCTGCGCCGCCTTTTTCGCCACGTATCACGCGCGCGATCGTTACGGGATTTGACAGAGCCACCTGGGCCTACCCGTCAGCCACTCGGAAGCGGCCTCATATAAGGCGTTGGACCAGAGTCTCCCGAACAGTGCGTTCCCATTTCCTCTTCTCCTCTTCACGCCCCTCTGCTGTGCTCGTTCTCGCCCCAACATCACCGCTCTGTACGCGTCTCGCCGGCAACAATGGGGAAGGAGAAGACGGCAGCTCTGGAGCGGGCAAAGAAGGCGACGGCGAGGTCGAAGGGGAAGGCGACCAGCCGGGGCGGATCTTCCTTGTGGACTGGCCTGCCGAAGGGCTGGATCCAGGGCGAATGGATCCACACGAGGACAAGAAGACCTCGACGACCTGGCCGAAGCGGGGCTGATCCCCTACGACTCGGCGCGGCTTCTGGGGAAGGAATCTGAGCCGCAACCTCGGGAGGGTGAGCGTGTTCTTCTTGCCACCCACGTCGACCATGGATTTTCCTTGCCTCCTCACCCTTTCTTTCGAGGGTTCCTGAACTTCTTTGGGGCACAAATCCACCATTTTACCCCCAACTCAATCGTTTATCTCGCCGCTTTCATTTCTTTGTGTGAGAATTTCCTGGGTTGCCGGCCTCACTGGGGTCTTTTCAAGCATATTTTCACTTGTCGCTCCCAGACAGTGAAAAAGGCTAATCCGAGTGACGAGAGGACCCAAGTGATCCAGATGTGTGGGGGCCTTGGCATCCAGACGAGAGGGAGAATCTGCTTTCCGGCCATGATTCTTCCTGACTTAGTTCGCGGATGGCAGTCGACCTGGTTTTTCTGTAAAGACCAGTCGACGCCAGGGCAATCGACTGGCCTCCCTCCCTTTACCATGGACCGAGTGGAGAAACCCTCCCCTTTGAAGGTGCTCCCGGAGGAGAAGGTGCACATGAAGGTGTTGGTCGATCGAGTGGTCCAGCTTATTCGTGACGGGGTCACTGGTATGGATCTCTTGGAGGTCTTCCTTCAGTGGCGCATCCAGCCTCTTCAAGCTCGAGACCATCCGATGTGGATGTATTCGGGTCTTGAAGACTCCACTCAGATCCATCCGGAGGAGGCCGACGACGACACACTGGAGAAGTGGCTGTCGGGCATTACCGGGAACAAGGACAATCCCAGGGGAGCCAGGAGAGTTCCCCCATTCGACCAGTCTCATGCACCAGAGCAGGTCTGATTCTGAGTTTTTGCTTGTAATCTGAATTCACTCGCGTAGCTGCCTATATTGCGTCGACTGACTTTGCTCTCCTTGCTTTCTTTCAGGCCATTATTGAAATGTATTCAATGCCCAACGGGGAGCAAGAGCAAGTTCTGGAAGGCGAGGCGAGTGGTGGCGACAGTGGCGAGTGGACTTCCAATGGTGAAGGGGATGGAGGAAGCGACGACTCAAGTGATGGAGAAGAAGTCGAGTCGCCCCCTCGCAGGAAGAGGCGACCCAAGCTTGACCAAGAAAGGCCGAGTTCCCGCGACAAGGCAACTGCTCAGGCTGGTCAGTCTTCGAAGCGTCCTCGGATCTCTTCACCAACCCCGACTGAGAAGGCGCCAAAGCACCCCAAAGTTGTAGAGCCGAGGACTCGGAAGGCGTTGCCGAAGATCAAGATTGATATCCTCGTCGCCTCCGCGTGAGTGTCTCTCTTTCTATTCACTCGACGCTCCGCGTTGTTTGTTTTTCTTGTTTTAACTAGATGAACTTTGGAATTGTCAGCGCTGCCACTTCCGGGACCTCAGCTTACAGGAATGATGATGAGGTGATGGAGGATGCGGTCACTTCTAATCCGGGTATGATTTCTGCCATACTATCTTTATTCGGTCGATTCAACTGCAATGTGCATCATTGGGTGACGTGATTTTGGCAATTGAACTTTGCACAGCTCCCAACATTATTGACCTCCCTGATGATGATGAAGAGCCTGAGAGGCCTTTGACGAGGAAGAATAGGCGAGCTCCTGTAAGTGAGGCACTACAATCGACGCCGAGGGCGGAACCAGTCGTTCAGGACACTGGCGATGTCAATCGGGGTTCTGTTACCTTCGCCGAGCCACTGTCGAGTGCCTTGCCTTCTTCGTCGATTGCTCAGGCCTCTGTCGACCCGCCTTCAGTTTTTGCAACCCATCATGTCCCAGAGGACGAGGTGAATGCTGCTAGGGAAGCCATATGCCAGGCGGGCATTATGATGGAGAAGATGAAGACGGTGCGGGACGCCAGCCAAGCCGCCTATGATGCTAGCTCGGCTCTCTAGAGCAACATTCAGGTTAGTTGGTCGCCGCTTGTTCTGTTAGGATATGCTACCTGAAGATTCTTTCCGAAAATCTTTGCATCTGTACACCCACTGGGTGTGTCGATTGAATTTTTGGACTAGTGGGGGCACGCTGAGTGCACCCACTGGGTGTAGTCCCCGAGACTACGGTGGACTGCTGGCAGTCGACTGTAGTCTTTGTATTTTGCCGAATGTATAAACCAAACTGGTAGTTTGTCTCTTCCACTCGGTCTGGTTGAGTGGGATCAGAACCGATGGGGGCACGCTAAGTGCACCCACTGGGTGTAGTCCCCGAGACTACGGTGGACTGCTGGCAGTCGACTGTAGTCTGAGTTCTACTTTCTCTCTTTTTGCCTTTTTTTGGACTCGACTTCGGCGGGCCGGTCGAGTGGGATCAGAACCGTTGGGGGCACGCAAAGTGCACCCACTGGGTGTAGTCCCCGAGACTATGGTGGACTGCGGGCAGTCGACCGTAGTCTTAGTATTTATTGCCTTTGTTGTTTTTTGCTGTAAAAATAACTTCTCCCCTTTGATTTCAGAAATCTTGTGATCCTGGAGCTCGCTTTGCTGACTTGGAGAAGCAGCAGATTCAACTGAACCTTGACTTGGAGATGGCCAGGACAGAGCTGTAAAAGGTCAAAGACGGCGCCGCTGGTAAGACGAGTTTGTCGACTGGTCAGTTTTAGGCTTGAGTACCCTTCTGCTAATTCTGAATCAATCATCATTTCTTTGCAGAAAAACTGAGAGAAGCTCTGGCAAAGAAGGATCAGGATTTGGCTGCTGCTCGTAAGGAGGCTGACGACAAGATCGCTCTGGCCGAATAGAAGCTGGCTTCGGTCAGCCAGTTGGAAGAAGAGAATACTAGGCTGAAGACCGTTCTGAATGACTCCAACAAGGAGTGCTCGCGCTGGAAGAAGGCGAATCTCGTCCAGGGCGAGAAAATGAAAGGCATTGCTCATAGGAGGGATGATCTGGAGAGCTATCTGAGAAGTCTTGCCAAGAAGTAGTTCATCAAGCTTGAAGGTGCACATTCTGTTCCGACTGATTTTTTTTGTGTTGACTCAGTGTACGAAAATTGACTTATCCTTGGATCGTGAATGCAGAGTTTTGCCAGAACTTTGAAGAGGAGACTGGGCGGATCGAACCAGGTTTGGATCCAATCAACTCTCCCGTGAAAGATGAAACTGCCATGAATCTGATCTGTCTGGAATCTCGCATCGACGGTGCCGTGGACTACTTGGCTCGACTGAAGGTCGCCATGTCGCGGATTGACCAGCACTTTGGCCAGAGTCTGTGCTCCAAAATGATCTTGAGTCCCTGATGACTCAACTAAATGAAATCTCAGACCGAGTGCAGGAGTGGAAGAAGTCTGCTGCTCGGTGTGGCACTGACGTGGCTCTGTCTTTGGTTCGTGTCCACTGCAAGGAGGTGCGACAGGACAAACTGGCAGCAATCAAGGTCGCCAACACCCAGAAGCATGACTTCTGAACCTTTATGGAGACTTTCATCGCTGCAGCCACTCGGATAGCCGACGGCGTCGACCTGGATGAGTTCGTCGAGCCTGCCAGCCCTCCTCCCGCGGAGTGAACAAACTCTTATGTCCCACCTTAAATTTGCCTCAGAATGCCGAGTGGTTTTTGTAACCATTAAACTTTTTCAGGCTGCATGCCCAAGTACTTCGATTTGTGATCTGGAACCTTTAGAATTTACCTGAACTTGGTTTACCATTGAATATCTTTATGAATCTCCTGCTGAGTTAACCCATTCTTCATTCGAAACAACTTTTGTATTCGCAGCGCAGCTTCGAAGGAGAGGGAAGCAGTCGACTAATGTCTTGTATTTGTGGCGAAGCTCCCCAGGGGAAGGCGGCGGTCGACCCACACCCTGTTACTGCAGAGTGGGACGGAGCGCACATTGTATTTGTGGTGAAGCTCTCCAGGAGAAGGTGGCAGTCGACCCGCACTTCGTTACTGTAGAGCGGGATGAATCGTGCATTGTATTTGTGGTGAAGCTCCCCAGGAGAAGGTGGCAGTCGACCTGCCCCTCGTCGTCCTTGAGGATTGAGATGTGTTTCGTACTTAGGTGAGTTCTGGACTGCAACTAAGCCCCCGAGTGGGAGGATTGCTCTCCACTCGGTAGGATTTTTTCAAACTTAGGCGAGTGCCGGACTGCAGCTAAGTCTCTAAGTGAGAGAACTTAGGCGAGTACTGGACTGCAGCTAAGCCCCCGAGTGGGAGGATTGCTCTCCACTCAGTAGGATTTTTTCAAACTTAGGCGAGTGCCGGACTGCAGCTAAGTCTCCAGTGAGAGAACTTAGGCGAGTACTGGACTGCAGCTAAGCCCCTGAGTGGGAGGATTGCTCTCCACTCGGTAGGATTTTTTTCAAACTTAGGCGAGTGCCGGACTGCAGCTAAGTCTCCAAGTGAGAGAACTTTAGGCGAGTACTGGACTGCAGCTAAGCCCCCGGGTGGGAGGATTGCTCTCCACTCGGTAGGATTTTTTCAAACTTAGGCGAGTGGCGGACTGCAGCTAAGTCTCTAAGTGAGAGAACTTAGGCGAGTACTGGACTGCAGCTAAGCCCCCGAGTGGGAGGATTGCTCTCCACTCGGTGGGATTTTTTCAAACTTAGGCGAGTGCCGGACTGCAGCTAAGTCTCCAGTGAGAGAACTTAGGTGAGTGCTGGACTGCAGCTAAGCCCCCGAGTGGGAGAATTGCTCTCCACTCGGTAGGATTTTTTTCAAACTTAGGCGAGTGCCGGACTGCAGCTAAGTCTCCAAGTGAGAGAACTTTAGGCGAGTACTGGACTGCAGCTAAGCCCCCGGGTGGGAGGATTGCTCTCCACTCGGTAGGATTTTTTCAAACTTAGGCGAGTGTCGGACTGCAGCTAAGTCTCTAAGTGAGAGAACTT
>NC_053027.1:30253370-30269423 GCF_003073215.2 Triticum urartu
TAATATATTCCAAAACTGACTTTCGTGGAGTTTCAGGACTTTTGGAGTTGTGCAGAATAGGTCTCTAATATTTGCTCCTTTTCCAGCCCAGAATTCCAGCTACCGGCATTCTCCCTCTTCATGTAAACCTTGTAAAATAAGAGAGAAAAGGCATAAGTATTGTGACATAATGTGTAATAACAAGCCCATAATGCAATAAATATCGATATAAAAGCATGATGCAAAATGGACGTATCAACTCCCCCAAGCTTAGACCTCGCTTGTCCTCAAGCGGAAGCCGATATCAAAAAATATGTCCACATGTTTAGAGATAGAGGTGTCGATAAAATAAAATACGGACATGAGGGCATCATGATCATTCTTAGAATAGCAACATATATATATGTCATATGATTTCTTATGCTAAAGTAACAATCTATTCACAATGTCAAGTATGAATCAGAAACTTCATTGAAAACTAGCAAAACTATAATCTCAGTCATTGAAGCAATTGCAATTTATCATAACATCGGAAAGAGTCAATATAAGAGCTTTTCAGCAAGTCCACATACTCAACTATCATTTAGTCTTTCACAATTGCTAACACTCACGCAATACTTATGGGTATGAAGTTTTAATCGGACACAGAGAAAGATAGGGGCTTATAGTTTTGCCTCCCAACCTTTTACCTCAAGGGTAATGTCAACAATAATGCTTTATGAAAACCCACATCCAATTATATATATATATATATCAGGATCTTTCCAACACATAGTGCTTGCCAAAGGATAAAGTGTAAAAAGGAAAGGTGAAGATCACCATGACTTTGTATAAGGTATAAGACAAAAATAAAAGATAGGCCCTTCGCAGAGGGAAGCAGAGGTTGTCATGTGCTTTTATGGTTGGATGCACAAAATCTTAATGCAAAAGAACGTCACTTTATATTGCCACTTGTGATAGGGACCTTTATTATGCAGTCGTCGCTTTTATTTCTTCCATATCACAAGCTCGTATAAAGCTTATTTTCTCCACACTAATAGATCATACATATTTAGAGAGCAATTTTTATTGCTTGCAACAATGACAACTTACTTGAAGGATCTTACTCAATCCATAGGTAGATATGGTGGACTCTCATGGCAAAACTGGGTTTAAGGATATTTGGAAGCACAAGTAGTATCTCTACTTGGTGCAAAGAATTTGGCTAGCATGAGGGGGAAAGGCAAGCTCAACATGTTGGATGATCCATGACAATATAATTTATTTCGGATAGAAGAAAACATAACCCATTACGTTGTCTTCCTTGTCCAACATCAACTTTTTAGCATGTCATATTTTAATGAGTGCTCACAATCATAAAAGATGTCCAAGATAGTATATTTATATGTGAAAACCTCTCTTTCTTTATTACTTCCTATTAATTGCAACGATGACCAAAACTATGTTTGTCAACTCTCAACAACTTTTATTCATCATACTCTTTATATGTGAAGTCATTACTCTCCATAAGATCAATATGATCTCTTTATTTCTTTTATTTTTCTTTTTTCCTTCAAGATCATAGCAAGATAACCAAGCCCTCGACTCAAGCTAATCTTTATTATATATAGCTCACGGACTCGATTACATAGATAAGGATCAACACAAAAACTCAAAGCTAGATCATACTAAACTTTATTCTACTAGATCAAGATATAACCAAAAGGATCGAACTAAGAAAAATGGTAAAGATAGAAGTGTGATGGTGATACGATACCGGGGCACCTCCCCCAAGCTTGGCAGTTGCCAAGGGGAGTGCCCATACCCATGTATTTATGTCTCTTTCTTCGGAGGTGGTGATGATGGAGTTGTTGATGATGTAGGCTTCTTCCTTAATTTGCGCTTGAGGATAGAATTTTGCTCCCTTAGGTCATCGATCTCCTGCTCAAGGCTTAATATCTTTTTGCATAGTTCCTGTTTGTTCTCCTGCAAGAGGCGAAAAGGGAAAAACTCGATCTTAGGTTTCTTTGCTCTATCAGGGAGGCTTGACTTTTGAACTCCACATGCATGTCCCCAGGTTGAGGTAATGGGACTTCATCTTCATCTGAGCTCGTCTCCTCCTTTCCCCTAGGATCATAGTCTTCTTCTTCCTCCGTGGTCCAACCACAATGCTCCAAGTCCCCGTAGACCTTAGGTCTGCAAGGTAATCAGCCACATAGCTTTCTCCCTCCGAATCTGGGACGACATATTGCTCTAATCTGCAGAAACAACTCAAAACAAAACAGAGGATTTGTCATGGTACGGTGGTCAAAACCTTCGGGAGATTATATAATGAATTTTTGCCGACCAAAAGAAGTATCGTGCAAGAAAACGGAGTCCGGAGGGCACACGAGGTGCCCACGGCAGGGGCGCGCCCTCCACCCTCGTGGATGCCTCGTGTCCTTTCCGGACTACTCTTATTTTCCTATTTTCTTAAGTATTCCAAAACGGAGAAAAATTGTTGTTAGAACTGTTGGAGTCGGTTTACTTACCGTACCACATACCTATTCCTTTTCGGAGTCTGAAACATTCTGGAAAGTGTCCCTTATGTACTCCTCCGGGTTACGGTGTCAATAACATTGGTTTCAACATTTATGGGATTACCTGAGATATAATGTTTGATTCTTTGACCGTTCACCACCTTCGGATTTGTGCCTTCGAAGTTGTTGATTTTTATGGCACCGGAACGATAGACCTCCTCGATAACGTAAGGACCTTCCCATTTAGAGAGGAGTTTTCCTGCAAAAAATCTTAAACGAGAGTTGTATAACAAAACATAATCACCTACATTAAACTCACGCTTTTGTATCCTTTTGTCATGCCATCTTTTAACTTTTTCTTTAAACAGTTTGGCATTCTCATAGGCCTGGGTTCTCCACTCATCAAGTGAGCTAATGTCAAATAGTCTCTTCTCACCGGCAAGTTTGAAATCATAATTGAGCTCTTTAATGGCCCAATATGCCTTATGTTCTAGTTCGAGAGGTAAGTGACATGCTTTTCCATAAACCATTTTATACGGAGACATACCCATAGGATTTTTATATGCAGTTCTATAGGCCCATAATGCATCATCAAGTTTCTTGGACCAATTCTTTCTAGATCTATTAACAGTCTTTTGCAAAATTAATTTAAGCTCTCTATTACTCAGTTCTACTTGACCACTAGACTGTGGGTGGTATGGAGATGCAATTCTATGATTAACATCATACTTAGCAAGCATTTTACGAAAAGCACCATGAATAAAATGTGAACCACCATCAGTCATTAAGTATCTAGGGACTCCAAACCTCGGAAAAATAACTTCTTTAAGCATCTTAATAGAGGTGTTATGATCAACACTACTAGTTGGAATAGCTTCTACCCACTTAGTAACATAATCAACAGCAACTAAAATATGTGTATACCCATTAGAGGAAGGAAATGGTCCCATATAATCAAAGCCCCAAACATCAAATGGTTCAATAACAAGTGAATAATTCATAGGCATTTCTTGACGTCTACTAATATTACCAATTCTTTGACATTCATCACAAGACAAGACAAACTTACGGGCATCCTTGAAGAGAGTAGGCCAATAAAAACCGGATTGCAATACCTTATGTGCAGTTCTATCTCTAGCATGGTGTCCTCCATAAGCCTCGGAGTGACACTTGCGTAGGATCTGTTCCTGTTCATGCTCAGGTACACAACGTCTAATAACACCATCTACTCCTTCTTTATAAAGGTGTGGGTCATCCCAGAAGTAATGTCTTAAATCATAGAAAAACTTTTTCTTTTGCTGGTATGTGAAACTAGGTGGTATAAATTTAGCAACAATGTAATTAGCATAATCAAACATACCATGGAGCATATGAGAAGCATTTATGATAGCTAATTGTTCATCAGGAAAGCTATCATCAATAGGTAGTGGGTCATCAAGAACATTCTCTAACCTAGACAAGTTGTCTGCAACGGGGTTCTCAGCTCCCTTTCTATCAATAATATGCAAATCAAATTCTTGTAGCAAGAGAACCCATCTAATAAGTCTAGGTTTAGCATCTTTCTTTTCCATAAGATATTTAATAGCAGCATGATCAGTGTGAATAGTTACTTTAGAATCAACAATATAAGGTCTGAACTTATCACAAGAAATACAACTGCTAAAAATTCTTTTTCAGTAGTAGCATAATTTCTCTGGGCACTGTCTAGAGTTTTACTAGCATATTGGATAACATTTAATTTCTTATCAACTCTTTGTCCTAGAACAGCACCTACAGCATAATCACTAGCATCACACATAATTTCAAAGGGTAAATTCCAATCAGGTGGCTGAACAATAGGTGCAGAAATCAAGGCTTTCTTAAGTATTTCAAATGCTTCTACACAATCATCATCAAAGACAAAAGGAACATCTTTTTGTAAGAGATTAGTCAGAGGCCTAGAAATTTTTGAGAAGTCTTTAATGAACCTCCTATAAAAACCGGCATGACCAAGGAAACTTCTTATACCTTTAATGTCCTTAGGACACGACATCTTTTCAATAGCATCAACTTTAGCTTTATCAACTTCAATACCTCTTTCAGAAATTTTATGCCCCAAGACAATACCTTCATTAACCATAAAGTGGCACTTCTCCCAATTCAAGACAAGATTAGTTTCTTCACATCTCTGCAAAACTCGATCAAGGTTGCTTAAGCAATCATCAAAAGAAGTTCCATACATGGAGAAATCATCCATGAAAACCTCAACAATCTTTTCACAAAAGTCAGAGAATATAGCAGTCATACATCTTTGAAAGGTAGCAGGTGCATTACATAAACCAAAAGGCATACGTCTATAAGCAAAGGTACCGAAAGGGCAAGTAAAAGTGGTCTTTTCCTGATCCTCTTTTGACACAGGTATTTGAGAGAAACCAGAATAACCATCTAGAAAGAAAAATGTGTATGTTTGGATAATCTTTCTAGCATTTTATCAATAAAAGGTAAAGGGTAATGATCCTTTTTAATAGCTTTATTTAATTTGCGGAAGTCAATTACCATTCTATAATCTGTAACAATTCTTTGTGGGATCAATTCATCTTTATCATTAGGAACAACAGTAATACCTCCCTTCTTAGGGACACAATGGACAAGACTTATCCACTGACTATCAGCAACAAGATAAATTATACCTGCCTCCAGAAGCTTTAGTATTTCTTTTCTTACCACTTCTTTCATCTTAGGATTTAACCATCGTTGGTGATCAACAACCGGTTTAGCATCTTTTTCCAATTTTATTTTGTGCTGGCATAGAGTGGGACTAATGCCCTTAAGATCATCAAGAGTATATCCAATAGCAGCACGATGCTTCTTCAGAGTTTTCAATAATTTCTCTTCTTCCTGCTCTGAAAGGTTAGCACTAATAATAATAGGATATATCTTCTTTTCATCAAGATAAGCATATTTAAGAGTATCAGGCAACGGTTTAAGCTCAAACACGGGATCACCTTGGGTGGAGGAGGATCCCATAGAATTTCGACAGGCAAGTTGTTTTTCAAAATAGGTCCTTGTTTAAAGAATACTTCATCTATTTCCCTTGTTTCATTCATAAACATATCATTTTCATGGTCTAGCAAATATTGTTCTAAAGGATCATTAGGAGGCACGAATAGAAGCAAGACCAATAATTTCATCTTTACTAGGCAATTCTTTATCATGGGGTTGTCTACAAAATTTAGCAAAATTAAAATCATGAGACATATCCCCTAAACCAACAGTAACAATATCCTTTTCGCAGTCTATCTTAGCATTAACAGTATTCAAGAAGGGTCTACCAAATATAATGGGACAAAAGTCATCTTGTGGGGAAGCAAGAACAAGAAAATCAGTAGGATATTTAATTTTCCCACACAAGACTTCAACATCTCTAACAATCCCAACTGGTGAAATAGTATCTCTATTGGCAAGCTTAATAGTAACATCAATATCTTCTATCTAAGCAGGTGCATATCATGCATAATTTCTTTATATATGGTATGAGGTATTGCACTCGCACTAGCACCCATATAACATAAGCCATGATAATAGTGATCTCCTATTTTAACAGAAACAACATGCATGCCAACAACAGGTCTATGTTTATCTTTAGTATCGGGTCTAGCAATTCTAGCAGCTTCATCACAGAAGTAAATAACATGCCCATCAATATTATCAATCAAGAGATCCTTAACCATAGCAATACTAGGTTCAACTTTAATTTTCTCATAGGGTGTAGTTGTTTTAGTATTACTCTTACGAACCACAGTTGAAGCTTTAGCATGGTCCTTTATTCTAACAGGGAAAGGTGGTTTCTCAATATAAGCGGTAGGAACAATAGGATCAACATTATAAGTGATAGTCTTTTCTTCAACTTTAATATGTTCAACTACTTTTACTTCAATGGGAGGATGATATTTAAGCCACTTCTCCTTAGGGAGATCAACATGAGTAGCAAATGATTCACAGAAAGAAGCTACTATCTCAGAGTCAAGTCCATATTTAGTGCTAAATTCACGAAAAGCATCGGTATCCATAAAAGATTTAACACAATCAAACTTAGGTGTTATACCTGACTCCTTACCTTCGTCGAGTTCCCAATCTTCAGAGTTGCATTTAATTCTTTCCAATAAATCCCATCTGAATTCAATAGTCTTCATCATAAAAGAACCAGTACAAGAAGTATCGAGCATGGAGCGATTATTGAGAGAAAGCCGAGCATAAAAATTTTGAATAATAATTTCTCTTGAGAGCTCATGATTGGGGCATGAATATAACATTGACTTAAGCCTCCCCCAAGCTTGAGCGATACTTTCTCCTTCACGAGGCCAAAAATTATATATATAATTACGATCACGATGAACCAGATGCATAGGATAAAACTTCTGATGAAATTCCAATTTCAATCGGTTGTAGTTCCAATGATCCAATATCATCACATAGCCTAAACCATGTCAATGCCTTTCCCTTCAAAGATAAAGGGAAGACCTTCTTCTTGATAACATCCTCGGGCATACCTGCAAGCTTAAATAATCCACAAACTTCATCCACATAGATTAGGTGCATATCGGGATGTAATGTTCCATCTCCTGTAAAAGGATTAGCTAGCAGTTTCTCTATCATACCCGAAGGAATTTCAAAGTAAACATTTTCAGTAGGTTCAGTAGGTTGAGGAGCAACTCTTTGCTCTACTGGTCGGGGTGAAGATACCCCGAACAAGCCCCTCAAAGGATTTTTCCATAGTAACAAGTGACAGTAAATTTCAGCACACTATATAAATTTTTCCTTACCAAATTCCACCTACCAAAGGCGCTTCACTCCCCGGCAACGGCGCCAGAAAAGAGTCTTGATGACCCACAAGTATAGGGGATCTATCGTAGTCCTTTCGATAAGTAAGAGTGTCGAACCCAACGAGGAGCAGAAGGAAATGACAAGCAGTTTTCAGTAAGGTATTCTCTGCAAGCACTGAAATTATCGGTAACAGATAGTTTTGATAAGGTAATTCGTAACGGGTAACAAGTAACAAAAGTAAACAAGGTGCAGCAAGGTGGCCCAATCCTTTTTGTAGCAAAGGACAAGCCTGGACAAACTCTTATATAAAGGAAAGCGCTCCCGAGGACACATGGGAATTATCGTCAAGCTAGTTTTCATCATGCTCATATGATTCGACGTTCGTTACTTTGATAATTTGATATGTGGGTGGACCGGTGCTTGGGTACTGCCCTTCCTTGGACAAGCATCCCACTTATGATTAACCCCCCTCGCAAGCATCCGCAACTATGAAAGAAGAATTAAGGTAAACCTAACCATAGCATGAAACATATGGATCCAAATCAGCCCCTTACGAAGCAACGCATAAACTAGGGTTTAAGCTTCTGTCACTCTAGCAACCCATCATCTACTTATTACTTCCCAATGCCTTCCCCTAGGCCCAAACAATGGTGAAGTGTCATGTAGTCGACATTCACATAACACCACTAGAGGAAAGACAACATACATCTCATCAAAATATCGAACGAAATACCAAATTCACATGACTACTTATAACAAGACTTCTCCCATGTCCTCAGGAACAAACGTAACTACTCACAAATCATATTCATGTTCATAATCAGAGGGGTATTAATGCATAAAGGATCTGAACATATAATCTTCCACCGAATAAACCAACTAGCATCAACTACAAGGAGTAATCAACACTACTAGCAACCCACAGGTACCAATCTGAGGTTTTGAGACAAAGATCGGATACAAGAGATGAACTAGGGTTTGAGAGGAGATGGTGCTGGTGAAGATGTTGATGGAGATTGACCCCCTCCCGATGAGAGGATCGTTGGTGATGATGACGATTTTCCCCCTCCCGGAGGATGTTTCCCGGCAGAAACAGCTCCGCCGGAGCCCTAGATTGGTTCCGCCAAGGTTCTGCCTCAACGGTGCGCTTCGTCCCTAAAGCTTCTGTTGGGGATATTACAATCAGCTAAGACCCGCCTAGGAGGGGCCGGGTCAGCCTTAATGGCGGGTTACATAAGAAGCCCAATATACAGTCAAGATGATAGTTTATTAGTATATATAGAAAGCCCAAAGGCCTCGGGCCGGCTTAAGGCCCGTTATTGTAAACCGCCATATGGGCGGAAAGACTTGTAAAGAAAGGCATGTAAAGGAAGTCACCGAGCCGGACACGATTATGAGCCGGCCGGGACTCTGTAAGCCACCAGGCGTCAACCCGTGTATATAAGGGGACGACCCGGTGGCGGTTAGGGAAACAAGTCGATAACCAAGCCGGCGAGTTGAGCCTCTTGGTAATCGAAACCCCAGCAATACCAACACAACTAGACGTAGGCTTTTACCTTCATCGTAAGGGGCCGAACTAGTATAAAACCTCTCGTGTCCTTTGTCCCGATTAACCCCTTTAAGCTTCCTAGTTGCGATGGCCCTACGACTAAGTCCTTCTCTAGGACATCTGCCGTGACAATTCCACGACAGTTGGCGCCCACCATGGGGCCAGCGCACGGTGGATTTGAGTTCTTGAAGGGCAACTTCGAAGGGCTCAAGGGATACGCTGTGGGCCGGATGACCAAGAGTCGTCGCGGCAAGATCTACATCGACGACGAAGGCTGGGGCCCCGAGGCCGGCTCAATCGAGTACGGGTACCGGGTCCCCTTCGGCGGAATTCACGTCTTCATCGGCCGGATCGGCGAGTCAGGCCTGAGCCGGATGTCCACACCGACCTCATCGAAACGGCTCAGCGCCGGGTCCGCCCGTGTTCAATCTGTCGTGAAGCATGCCTTCGTAGGCTGCATCCATGGCGGTGAATACTCCGAAGGATCGATGGAAGGCGGGGAGACGGCCATCTGCTCTGATACTGCATCATCAACAGGTGAGACGGACTCATTGTACCAACTGCAAGACGGCATGCTCGGGGGCTGTTCCGATGGCAGCAGTATTCCGGACCCCCTTGAGCCGCCGAATTGGGCCGGAGTCTTCATGGCAGGGACACAGCCCGGGCAGAACTCCACCGCAGCGACAGCGGCCCACCGGGTCGGCAGCTGCGGGTCAGGAGACCCCGCGCGCCCCCCGGCTCAGGTTCTCATGGACCTCATGGATAAACTGACGACTCTGTTAACCGCTGCGGTAGAGCCGGCGGATAAAGCCCAGGATGACGCGGAAGTGGCACGCGTGCGGGAGGAGATGGTGCAAGCTAAGAAAAATTTGGCTGCGGAGGAAACCCGGATGGCAGCAGAACGAGCAGCCTTGGATGCTCGTACTCAGCAGCTTCAAGCAGAAACTTTCCGGCTCTCCGTGGATCTTAATGCGTCAAACGAAGTCATGAGGAGGAGGCGTCAGAAAACTCGGCCGCGTCTGCCTCTAACACTGGATCCAAGGAATCCGTTCCATACACCCGGAGCTGGAGGGAGCAACCCGCCGGAGGTAAACCGGGTCGGGACGCCCGGAGCACCAGGTCAGCCACGCACCATGGAGCCGCCGCGCATGAATACAGCTCCTCCCCGTTATATATCAACACCCCCGGGTCACTTCTCCAACCCCATGGAGAACCTCATTGCGGCGTCAGCTTGTTTGGCAGCTCTCCCGATGGAAGGCGACTCGCCAGCAGCAATTGAAACCCGGAGGGTAAGAGAACTACTTCAGACAGCTTTGGCCCAGCAAGATGCATACTCCTACAGTCGAGACAGGATTCATTCATCTCCTCGCCCAAGCCGGAGCCCAAGTTACAGTAGGCACATGGAATCTGCAGAGATGTCAAGTAACGCTCAACGCCACAACCGGCCATATAGGCATGAGCCGGTGCGGGTTGGAGCCCTCAACTTGGCGGATCAGGAGAGAATTCGTCAAGAGGCGGAACGGGCGGCTCACCAGACTTTTTCGGCTTACCCAGCGACTTCGGTTGAGGCAGGTAGTGGTTACAGAGAACGGAGGCGTACCTTGCCTGGTCCCAGCCATACGCAATGAACGGTTGCCCAAGGATTTCAAGGACCTCGTAAGGTACCTAACTACACGGCTGACTTACAGCCAGGGGCTTGGATTGAGAGTTATGAGATGGCTATGGAGCTGTGGAGGTTAGTGATGGCTGCAATGGCCAAGTACTTTACCATGATGTTGGATGGAACGGCTCGGACCTGGTTGAAAGGATTACCATCCAATTCCATCGGCTCATGGGCAGAGTTGAAGGCACGGTTCATCCAGAACTTTAAAGACACATGTAAGTAGCCAATGTCGATTGTGGACCTGACCAATTGAAAGCAAGAGGATGGAGAGTCTACAACCCATTGGGTGCGCCGGGTCAAGGAGATAATACATTCATCTGATAAAATGGACGCCGGCTCAGCAGTTTTGATGTTGGAGAAAAATTGCCGTTTTGAACCTCTGAAGCAGAAGTTGGGGCGGCTTAAACGTGACTGTAATGACATGGGAACGTTGATGGCGGCTCTTGTCAAGTATGCCGATTCTGATACCACCAAAGACCCGGCGTCTGATGAAGAAAAGGCAACGAAGGGAAAGAAGAACGGCAATGGCAAGGGTCACCAGCATAACCCGGCAAATCAAGGAGGTAATAAGCGTAAGGCTGATGAGTTTGTTGCTAATACTAATGCGCAGGGTGGTAATCAGCGGCGCAAGGGCAGACAACCCCCTCGATCGGGCGGGTCAGGCCCCACCCTTGAGCAGTTGTTGAATGAACCTTGTCCAAGACACGGCACCCGGGAGAAGCCAGCCACCCACTTGTGGAAGGATTGCACGATCATGAAGGCGTTTAAAAATTCAAACGCATTTGATGGGGGTCACGGCCCGGGTGGCGGCTCAGGCGGCTTTCAGGGCCCGGGCGCCGGTTCAAGCGGAGGAGGTTTTCATGGTCATCCTGGTCACCAGGGAGGATATAATCAGCAACACGGCCAAGGGAATCAGCAGCAGACAATCCGGCTATCAGAGCAACCCGAAGCAGTTGAGTAGTGGACAGTATCATGTCTTTACTACCAGTTTATGTAAGAGACCAGAAACTCCACAAGAGGGCCGTCAATGCCGTTGAGCCGGCAATTCCACGTTATTACGTTGGTCGGAGCAGCCCATTGTGTGGAGCAGAGAGGATCACCCGCCCCGGGTTGATAATCCGGGTCACTTGGCGTTAGTAGTGGCACCTCAGGTTGGTGGGTACAAGTTTACTAAGGTACTCATGGATGGAGGCAGCAGCATCAACATCCTTTACTATGAGACGTTTCGCGGATGGGATTGACGGATAAAAATCTTAAACAATCCAACACTGTTTTTCATGGTGTGGTGCCTGGTAAGTCGGCATACCCAGTTGGTAAGATCGAGCTGGAAGTAGCCTTTGGAGATGAGTATGACTCCAGAGCAGAAAAATTAACCTTTGAGGTGGTTAAGATCAAAGCCCATATCATGCTCTGTTTGGGCGGCCGGCTTATGCCAAGTTCATGGCTCGGCCGTGTTACGTATATTTGCAGCTCAAGATGCCGGGTCACAAGGGCACCATTACAGTCCATGGGAGCCGGAAGATAGCCTTGGAATGTGAAGAAGGTGATGCTGCCTATGCTGAATCTGTTTGTGCGACAGAGGAGTTGAAATTCTACAAGGATCATGTTGACCCGGCGGACATGACGTCATTAAAGAGACCAACAACAGAGCATGAGCCGGAGTTAAAGTTCAAATCGGCTGATGACACTAAGATGGTTGACTTTGTGCCTGGCGATTCATCCAAACAGTTCATCATCAGCGCAAACTTGGATCCGAAATAGGAAAGCGCGCTCATCGAGTTCATCCGTGAGAAATAGGACATCTTTGCATGGAAACCTTCAGACATGCCGGGTGTCCCGAGGGTACTCGCTGAGCACACTCTTAATATCGATCCAAAGTTCAAACCTGTCAGACAGTTTCTTCGATGGTTCAATGAAGAAAGGCGTAAGGCCATTGGAGAAGAGGTGGCCCGGCTCTTGGCGGCCGGGTTCATTGTGGAGGTCTTTCACCCAGAATGGTTAGCTAACCCGGTGCTCGTGCTAAAAAAGAATGGCACCTGGCATATGTATGTGGATTACACAGATTTAAACAAGGCATGTCCCGCTGATCCTTTTGCTCTTCCCCGTATTGATCAGATCATTGATGCTACGGTGGGTTGCACACGGTTGAGTTTCTTAGATGCTTACTCTGGGTATCATCAGATTAAGATGGCAGTCAAGGATCAAGAGAAGATAGCGTTTATAACTCCTTTTGGGGCTTTCTGCTATGTGTCTATGCCTTTTGGGCTCAAGAGTGCTCAGGCGACTTACCAACAGTGTGTGCAGAATTGTCTTCATGATCAAATTGGGCGCAATGTTCATGCCTATGTGGATGATATAGTGGTGAAGTCCAGGGAAGAGGAAACCTTGGTCACAGACCTGAAAGAGACTTTTGATAATCTTCGGGTTTACAAGATGATGCTTAACCCGGCCAAGTGTGTTTTTGGAGTGTCCAGCCGGCAAGCTCTTGGGTTTTCTGGTGTCTAACCGAGGTATTGAAGCTAACCCGGAGAAAAGATCAAGGCAATTACATCTCTAGCCAAACCAACCTGCGTCAATGATGTTCAACGACTGGCGGGTCGTGTGGCTGCTTTGAGCCGGTTCATAAGCCGGTTAGGGGAAAAGGCTATGCCTCTGTATCAGTTGATGAAGAAAACGGATGTTTTTGGAGCGATGCTGCGATGCCGCTTTTGAGGATCTGAAGGCACAACTGGCTGAGCCGCCGGTCCTAGCTGCTCCAATTGAGAAAGAGCCGCTATTGTTATACGTGCTGCCAACTCACGGGCTGTTAGTGTGGCTATGGTGGTAGAGCGCAAGGAGGCTGGCAAAGAGCATCCGGTTCAGCGGCCGGTTTATTATGTCAGTGAAGTGCTAATTGAGTCTAAGCAACGATATCCACATTGGCAGAAGCTTGTTTATGGGGTGTTCATGGCAAGCCGGAAGCTTAAGCATTACTTTCAGGGACATCCAATCACTGTGGTTAGCTCTGCTCCTTTGGGAGACATTATTCAAAACAGAGAAGCTACAGGGCGAGTTGCCAAGTGGGCAATTGAGCTTGGGTCTCATGGGCTGAAGTATGTTCCACGCACTGCGATTAAGTCTCAAGCTCTGGTTGACTTCATCAATGACTGGACAGAGATGCAGATGCCAGAAGAAAAACCGGACAACACATATTGGACTATTCATTTTGATGGGTCCAGGCAATTGGAAGGCTCGGGGGCTGGAGTTGTATTAACTTCCCCACGAGGTGATAAATTTTGTTATGTGTTACATTGATGTTTCCGTGCACTAACAACGCAGCAGAGTATGAAGCATTGCTCCATGGTCTTCGAGTGGCAAAGGAGATGAGCTTGAGCCGGGTCAGATGTCTTGGTGATTCAGATCTAGTGGCTCAGCAGGTGTCTGGCAAGTGGGATTCCAAAGACCCTCTCATGGCGGCTTATCGCTGAGAGGTCGATGCTGTTGCAGGATATTTTAAAGGTTATCAGGTGGAACACATTGACCATTGAAAAAACGAAGTAGCTGATGCTTTAAGCCGGTTGGGGTCTCAACGTAAGCCGGTACCACCCAACACCTTTTTAGATGTTTTACATAACCCCTCTGTCAAGTTACCCACAGAAGAAGATTTAGCTGTTCCTGACCCAGAGGCGCAGTTGGTGGCGGCTCTTCATCTTATCCCAGATTGGACGGTGCCTTTCTTGGATTACATTACCCGGGGAGAATTGCCAGTGGATGAGACCCTAGCTCGACAGATAACCCGGTGGTCTAAGTCCATGACAATTTCGGATGGAGAGTTATTTCATCGCAGTGTTTCCGGCGCGTTTCAACGGTGTGTTTCCCCCGAAGAAGGTCAAGAAATCCTTCGTGAGATCCATGAAGGCGATTGTGGTCATCACACCGGGTCAAAATCCTTAGTGGCCAAGGCGTTTTGTCATGGTTTTTACTGGTTGACGGCTCACGCTGATGCAGAAGATCTAGTCAGTAGATGTGATGGATGTCAAAAATTCGCACGACGAGCGCATGTGCCGGCTCAAGAGCTTAGGATGATTCCAATCACTTGGCCGTTTGCAGTCTGGGGACTTGACATGGTGGGACCTTTCAAAAGGTCTAAGGATAAGAAGACACATCTCTTGGTGGCTGTTGATAAGTTCACTAAATGGGTTGAGGCGGAGCCTGTGAGTAAGTGTGATGCAGTCACGGCGGTTCAGTTCATGAAGAAAATAATCTTCCATTCCGGCTTTCCACACAGTATTATCACAGACAATGGCACTAATCTATCCCAAGGGGCTATGGAAGTTTTTTAGCGAGAGCACATCCAGCTTGATGTTTCTTCTGTAGCTCATCCTCAATCCAATGGTCAAGCTGAGAGAGCCAATCAGGAGATTCTGAGAAGGGAGTAAAGCACCCGTGCTTATGGTTCCTTTATAGCGAACGCCGGGATGTTGGGTAGAGTAGTTGCCTTCGGTGTTATGGAGCATCAATACGACACCCAACAGGTCTACGGGTTACACACCCTTCTTCATGGTTTATGGGGCAGAAGCAGTATTGCCCAGTGACATCCGTCATGACTCGCCCCGTGTGGCGGCTTATGTTGAAGCTAACAATGAAAAAGTCAGATAGGATGCGCATGACTTGTTGGATGAAGAAAGAGACTTAGTAGCAGCACGGTCAGCAATCTATCAATAGGCCCAACGTCGTTATCACAGCCGCCGGGTTAAGACCAGGACTTTTCAGGAAGGCGACTTGGTGCTCCGGCTCATCCAAGATCTTTCAGATGCACACAAGTTATCCCCACCTTGGGAAGGACCCTTTGTGGTCAGTAAAAATTTAAACAACGGGTCTTACTACCTCATTGACGTTCGAGAGCATGCAAACTCACGTAAGTCGGAAGAGGAGACCCGCCGGCCGTGGAACATTGCTCAACTTCGGTCGTATTATACCTGAGCCACCGGCTCTCATCATGTACATACGTTCACATTGTATATACGATGATAAGCAATAAAGTAAGACCATCGGTCTCTTTTCTTTTCAAAGATTATGCATTTTTATTATTTTTTCACAAATGACTATTAAGGAGCTGATCATATTTGAATCATAGCTTAACCCCTTTTGAGCCGACTTGGATCGTATTCGAATCAGGGTCGTTAAAAACCTCTCAAGGTCATTTGGGGGCTTCCTGTTCAAACATAGGTCGTGTGCGAACCAAAGAGAACATAGCTGTCATAACCCTCTTGATCGGCTCAAGGCCAAACTCACTTGGGGGCTTCTTGATCGTATCCGAATCATAGCTTAACCCCTTTTGAGACAACTTGGATCGTATTCGAATCAGGGTCGTTAAAAACCTCTCAAGGTCATTTGGGGGCTTCCTGTTCAAACATAGGTCGTATTCGAACCAAAGAGAACATAGTTGTCGTTACCCTCTTGATCGGCGCAACACCAAAGCCACTGGGGGCTATATGGTCGTATTCAAACCTTAGCTTAACCCCTTTGGTCCAGTTTACTGATCGTATTCGAATCAGAACCCATCTTCGTCTCTTTTTTTT
>NC_053027.1:30270533-30443120 GCF_003073215.2 Triticum urartu
TGTGAAGTAAGTACTAGCTAGGCTTACCCAAATGATCTTAAAATTTACCAGCGTATGACCATACCTAAGTAACTTACCTACACCAATTTTGAGCTCATTTCATTCATCCAATCTCTCTCACTAGTTTTCCCAAGTTTCTGTCCATAGAAGAGCATTGTGAAGGAAGTACTACTTTGGCATGTCCAAATGGTATCAATTTTCTACAATGCTTTCCTATGCCCAAATAACCATCCTCCACAAAATTTCAGCTCACTCCATTCATTATTTTGAGCCCAGCTTCAACATTCATATTTTTGTCCAGCATGGTACTTTGCAAAGCAAGTACCACCTAGGATCCTCCTTTTGATCTCAAAATTTGTGAAGACATTCTCCTTAGTAGATGATCATCCTCAGCCAAAACTCACGCCCATTGGCCATGTGCATTTCCCGTACCGCTAATCAAACACTTCGCTGCTAATTCATGTTTGAGCATCGATCGGTCTCCTCGTGAGAATCTTATGTTGTAATTTTCTTCCTAGCACCAACCTGGGGAGTGCCCAATCCACTAGACATGCCTAGGCCGCCCAGAACACATGGCAACATTACGGTCACGCGGTGACCACGCGACGGGCATGCGAGTTTACGTGCTCTAGAGTTGGGGCCCTCGGCCACCGCCCAAATCTCGACGTATCGCCACCAAACCATGTATTTATGATTAAATAGGTCCTTATGTAACTAGAAATGATTTTTGGAAAAAATAAATAGCAAACTATGAGGCAGCTGCAGTTCAAATTTGACCCGCTTCCAACTGAATCGGCGGAAATTTGTCTTTTTCACGAGAGGTGGATCAAAAACTTCTACACCCAATCATTTTGTCAATTGTGCATTAAATATGGCCTAGTATTTTATAAAAATGATTTGGTCCAATTTTGCAACAATTATTTGGTAGTTCCTTCACAAAAAACCTCCTTTCGGGCACTCGAAAAATGGAAAATGGTTTTTTTGTCCAACGAAAATGAAAACTTCCTTAGGAAACATTGTTTGTCGTTCCAATATGCACATTTGTGCACAATATGAGGTCATTTGAACAAACTATGCCATGAATGTGGCCATAAGACTGATCATTTGGCTTGAAAGCCATTGATCTCCACACACGATAGCTCGTTTCTGAGAACACTTTTTTAAAATAATTGCCGTATTACAAGTTTGTTATTTTTCCTAGGAACTTGGCCACATATGATGACACAATGCGAAGGTTTCCCAATTATTTGATTTTTTTTGAATTTTTTATGCCCGTTTCAAAATGCGGTCAAAACGGCGGGAATGACCGTTCCTAGCTAGTGGTTGAATCTTGAAATTTTTTTGGTGTTTCTATGATTAAATAGATACTTATGTACCTAGAAATGATTTTTGGAAAAAATAAAGAGCAAACTACAAGGCAGCTACAGTTCAAATTTGACCCGCTTCCAGCTGAATCGGCTGGAATTTGTCTTTTTCATGAGAGGTGGATCAAAACTTTTTACACCCAACCATTTGGTCAATTGTGCATTAAATATGGCCTAGTATTTTATAAAAATGATTTGGTCCAATTTTGCAACAATTATTTGGTAGTTCCTTCACAAAAAAATCTCCTTTCGGGCACTCGAAAAATGGAAAATGGTTTTTTCGTCCAACGAAAATGAAAACTTCCTTAGGCAACATTGTTTGCCATTCCAATATGCAACCTTGTGCACAATATGATATCATTTGAACAAACTATGCCATGGATGTGGCCATAAGATTGATCATTTGGCTTGAAAGCCATTGATCTCCACACGTGATAGCTCGTTTCTGAGAACACTTTTTTAAAATAATTGTCGTATTACAAGTTTGTTATTTTTCCTAGGAACTTGGCCACATATAATGACACAATGCGAAGGTTTCCCAATTTTTTGATTTTTTTTGAATTTTTTATGCCCGTTTCAAAATGCGGTCAAAACGGCGGGAATGACCGTTCCTAGCTAGTGGTTGAATCTCGGAACTTTTTTGGTGTTTCTTTAATTAAATAGATACTTTTGTACCTATAAATTATTTTTGTAAAAAATAAATAGCAAACTATGAGGCAGCTGCAGTTCAAATTTGACCCGCTTCCAACTGAATCGGCGGAAATTTGTCTTTTTCATGAGAGGTGGATCAAAACTTTTTACACCCAACCATTTTGTCAATTGTGCATTAAGTATGTCCTAGTATTTTAGAAAATTGATTTGGTCCAATTTTGCAGCAATTATTTAGGAGCTCCTTCACAAAAAAACCTCCTTTTGGGCACTCGAAAAATGGAAAATAGTTTTTTTGTCCAAAGAAAATGAAAACATCCTTAGGCAACATTTTTTGCCATTCCAATATGCACCCTTGTAGACATATAATCACACAATCCGAAGGTTTTTCATTTTTTTGTGAATTTCCTATGCCGATTTCAAAATGTGATCAAATTTGCCTGCATGACCCTTCTTAGTTAGGTGGTTAATAATGCAAAACTATTGGTTTGTCTATGATGAAATAACTACTTTTGTATCTAAAAATGATTTTTTTAGAAAATAAATAGCAAACTATAAGATACCTGTAGTTCAAAATACCTAGAAAGATCGGAAATGCAATCAAATTGATGATCATCCATGAAAGGTGGTCTAACTTAAGTGAAAATTTTAGTGATGCCATTTTGCAAAATATTTTTGGTAGCTGCCTCACAAACCTCTCTTGTTTTTAACACTAAGAAGAGTAATTTTTAATAGCTCATTTTCGAACAGATCAGGACGCAGCACATGGATCACCCCACTGTACACTGTATTCGATCTGAGCCGTTCGCCTCGTACTGATCCAGCGTCTCTCCCTTCCTCCCTCAAGCCCCTCCTTCCCGAGAAACCCTAGGTCAAGCGCTGCCGTCTCCCTCTCCCCGATCCAGTTTCCTCCTCCGCCGCCCCTCTCCTCGATCCAGACCCCTCCCCCGCCGCCCCTCTCCCCGATCCAGATCCCTCCTCCTCCGATGGCCTCCCCTCTGCTCCATCATCCCCTTGGGCAAGATCCGGCGTGCATGTCCCACACATCGGCCGCGCCCTCCCACCCACACATCACCGCCGCCACCCACCGTTGATGGAGCTTCTCACATGGATTGAGGCACCACCGCCACCCCCACCCACCACCGCCGCACTCCTCCCTCGTCCCCATCTCCTCGCTGCCGCCATCTCCTCCCCGTCCCCCATCGCGCCACACCTGATCCCTACGAGGACGTAGTAGTCGGCGCCCTTGCACGCGACAGCGGCGGCGAGGTCGGTGCCCTCATCGAGCAGCACGCGGCGCTGGCTGCGGGGTTAGACCAGCGACGCCAAGCTCCCTCCCTCTCATCGTCGCGCACATCTTCGGCGCCATCAACACCTGCCATGTCCATCTGATCTCATCTCATCCGCTCTCTTCTCTTTTGATTTTCTTGGCTTGCCATGCGCGCAGGTTAAAGGAGGAGGAGGCGGAGGAGCCGAGAGATCCATATCGCTGGCCGCCTCCAGGGCCAAGCTTGCCGCCACCACAGCCACCGCCACAAGCACCGCCAAGAAAGCTGCTACTACAGCTAGCAGCCGGGGCAAGGCCAAGGCCGCCAAGGTCTTCTCCCTCACTGGCCAGAAGTTTGAAACCCCAGAGGAGGTACTCTACTAATTCCCTATCTCTCGAATTCTTCTTTCATCATAGTATCATACTTGTATGCTTCCAGTTCAAGCATCTGATTTGGGAACCCTTTTGCAATGAATTTGGCTTTCCTGAATTCACAGAGGGAGCCCCTGAGGATCTTCTACGAATCACTCTCCAAGCAGATCCCATCCAGCGACATGGCCAAATTCTGGTATGTCTGTTAAGGCTGCAATCCCCACCCAGTTACTACTACTAGACTGATCGATCCATTGATTACTCTGAATGTCACTCAAATCCTTAGCTACCTAGCTAGCTTCCCTCCCTCCCTGCACACACCTAGCTAGCTAATTACACTAGTAGTGTTCAGAAACAACTTCACTCTGAATTACCAGTAGTTAATGTAAGTTGATTAACGCGTTGCATCTTACCTTGTGTTCATGTCGAATGCAAGCATCAGTAGTACCGTTCTTTCTTTTTCTAGGAATGACAGCTTCAGTATGCATCTCCTCTTACCGATTCAGCCTTAAACTCAAAGTTAAGTAATTAATGTCCCAAACACAACAGATCAATCTTATGTAGAGTAGTACGTGTGGAACTAAATATTGGAAACACATGCAATAATAGTTTGGTACTTGCTACTGAACGATATGTGTGTTTTCTTCAGTTTGAAAAATGTCCCCAATTCTGTGCATACGTCTGCTCACTAAGCCACTAAAAAGTTTTTGGCCTTAATATTGCCAATCATGTAAAATTTCTGAATATTGATTGTTTACCTTACACAAGCTCAATATTGACTATTGTCAATGATGTGATTCACCCTCCGAAAAAAGCATGTCCTTTACTGCTACTGCCCAGCAGTGACTGTGTCTCTGTATTGTTGCAAGTATGGACTGTTGTTTGTTAGTTCTTAGATCATATGCCATGATCATATGCCATGTTATTGGTTAGCAAACGATCGTTGACTTCGAACAACTTTTCATGCAAATGAGCGGGGTTAACAGGGGTCAGTCATGTTTTTTTTTACTAATATGCATCTTTCTTCTGTTTGGAATGTGTTCCCTTTTGTTGTTTGTGCAGAGAATTGATCCGCCCACTAGGAAACCAAAATGTTTTAGTGCTTAATATTGTCAATGATGTGACTTTCTGACTATTGAATGTGACTTTCTGACCATTGATTGTTTACATACCAGCTGACGGCCAACGTCCAATCAACATATGCTGCTACAAATGTGTGCTCCAGATGGGGTACTTTTGCAAGACCTCTCAGGTACAACCATCTTATATATCTTGGTTTATGCAGTATAAAATTTGGGGAAGATCCTTGCAGCATGCATATCTAACTAACTCTTTTGTGTGCTTTTATTCCTTAGTGCAAAGCCAACTGGAAATGAGGTTATTGGAATTCTGAGTGGGTGTTGTGGTAGGTACTGGTGCAGGCCGGGAGCGCCAAGGCGATGGCATTTGATGAGACCAACCTTGGTGCTTGCTGCTGACATGTGGAGGAGAAAGCCACAGGAATCACCATCTCAATGGTCCGGCCTTAGTGCTTGCTGCTGACATTTTGCTGCTATTGTTCTGCTAGACATGTTGCACTACCTGAGCTTGTGTACTAGAAGAAAGCACCCAAGTTTTCTGTCTGATTGAGTGCTTAGCGCGTGGATTTGCTTATGACAACCAACTGGATTTGTTAGATATATCCAAGTGAGATGTACTGCTACTATGGGAGTGAATTTTATCTATGTGAGATTAGAAATTGTGTGCCATCATTCATCTTATGCTATTTTGTCCTCCGTGATAACTGTTGACTTGCAAGATACAATGTTGAATTACTATATGATGCATGTTTGTGATGTTAGTATGAGTGCTTTGACTACTAATATTAGAACTCGCCTTTATTTAGGAATGGTGGGAGTAGTTACATATATTTAGGAACGTGGGGAGTAGTTACATGCTACTGTTGATCGCTGTTTTAAGTTTATTTCCCTTAGTATTAAAGATATTTTTTCACAATTTACTGTTATTGAACCTTTTTTTACAGTCCATTTACTCTGTCCATGTATGCCAGTATTTACTGTATGCGGTAGTCGGTTTGTTTTGTTGCCAATATAGTGCAGTGTAAATTTGGGTTTTGAGGACTGTAAGTCAGTAATTGGTAATGATTAGAGTACTGAGATATCAGCCTCTGCTGTTTATCTAGCCTATGTTCTCTGATCTTCTAGATCAGAGCACCATTTTCATGTAATTACAGTTCTTCTACTCATGTCTTTGAAGTTTTCTGAAAATTTAAAGTTAGTGTAAGTTTGATATGTACTAAGTAGCTTGTAATCTACACTAGTTGTACTCTATATCCACATAAGCAAGATCAAAGCACCCATTTTATGTAATTACAGTTCTGTTTGATCACGACTTACTGTACCTATCTTCTGGTTTTACAATTTTCTAAAAAATTTCATTCCTTGCTAGCTCTAGTGTACTTATGATACATAGTTGTGTGTAATCTGTACTAGCTGAAGTCCTATATGACCTAATTTTGCTGCCCCTTTTGATGTTTTTGGCGAATCTTGTGGATTTGTAGAGGGAAAGGCAAGGCCCCTGAAGTCCCAATCCCCATGAACAATGCTGGAGATGCGTAGACAAAGCAAAATTGGGGGCGAGGAGGAGGGGATGATCTGCAGCTGGAAGGAGGAGGAGGGGATGAAGTGCAGCAAACCACCACGGTGATTTGCTCTCTTCCTGACGCGACTGCAGCTGCAGGCTTAGATGCCACTGCTGCTGGCGATTCTGCTTCACTACCTGCTCCTGCCGCCACGGTGCCGGTGGCTGCTCCTACTTCCGGCGGAGTCGTCCCTTGCAAAAGTTGCAATGCTGCTCAGGCTCAGGCTCAGGCATGGTGGTAGAAGACCTGCTCCTTCCCGCGTCAAGATGGGAATGGGAATACCGGCACACAACCCCTCCTCGCCTTCCGCTTCGTCTTCGTCGCCGACAAACTGCAGATTCAGGAGGACCACCTCCACCTCAGCGGCCCTATACCTGAATTCGGCGACCACAGCCACACCCAGGTAACAACTTCCCTACCCCTGTTTTTCGTAGACTAGCTCTATATTAGACCGAAACTGTATTGCAGATACACACAGAAAAACTCACTCTGTTTTCTACTAATATGTCACGAGGAATAAATATATGTTGGTTGGTTCTGATGCTTATTGGTTGACACTACTATCTAGTACTATTGTTGCTGCTGCTGATTAGTACGTACTAGAGCAATAATAATACATCTGCAACCAAGAGTTGCATTGAAATGAAATGACCTGACAGTAAAGTAATGGGTAAACTAACTGTACTGTTGGTAATGGATCGGCGAGTCAAGTGGCGTATAATCCTGTTATGTGTCTATGTATGTCTGCTGCATCATACCATTGTACCCGTATGCTTTGCTTTGCTCGCTTGTGAATAACCTTTGCTGGGAATTACTTTTACTTGGTGCACAACCTTTGGTTGCTGCAAATTTGCAAATGCCGTGCCCATGTTGTGAATTCACAACCTTTGGTATTTGGCTTCTATGTGCTAATTAAACTTGATCAGTATGTATACTTCTTTGATGTTGTATAATATTGGTGTCAAAGGAGTTAATTTAAACCGGATATGATCTACTGGAACAATTTTTTTGTTGTTCAAACGGTTAAATTCTGGTTCTTTGTTTCAAACATCTAAATGATGTTTAATATGTCCTTCTATGCTTACATGATAAAAATGTCGCATTTATAGGATTGTAAACCTGATGTGATTGGAGTAGTATTTACTTGCTGCTGATAGTAACTACTTGTATCCACTGATTTCTATGCCTCATTTTGCTTGTTTTAGTTTATTTATGCACACATACTTCCTACAAGTTAATGTGCTTTTAGATTTGCCTTTATTTTGCTCCTTACCATATTGTTTGATAACTTGCAGATGCTGTACTTCATTCGTGTTTCGTCGTGGGCTCCAAGAAGTGAAGAAGCATTGAGTTCTAGCTCATTGGAGCTAGTTATACTCTGATAGATAGTTATATTTTGATATTTAGTTGTGTTCTTGGTGGCTGTAAACCTGATGTGAAGTATGTTTGATTATAAACGTGGTGTATGTTTGATTGTAAGGTCCCAAATTTGGTTGTTGAAGTATTACTTCTGTTTTCAGTCAGTTCTGATTTAAATATTTGTTTTTATTTACTGGAAAATCAAAATTTGAAGAACATGACTCTGACCATTGGGACCCACTCAAACCCATCTGACTATTGGATATGTCTTGAAAAAGAAATGTAACTAAAAAAAGAAATGTAACTGTTGAGTCAAAAAGGCCATGGCCCAAAAACAAAAGGCCCAATTGTTGGGTCAGGCCAATGTAGAAATCAAAACTATTAGAAAAAATAACCCATGTAGCTAGAGAAAATATACAGTAAAAAGGACGAATTGTTGGGCTAGGCCCATGTAGAAAATTGAATTGGACCGGGCTGAATCTGGTGCCACATCAGCTTGCCACGCTGGATGCCTACGTGGTCTGGGGAGGTTGTTAGTGACCAAAACGCCACAGTGGACTTATTTTGGTCATAAACGTTTGCGACCATTCCAGAAGAAAGGTCGCTATAGTCAGTTTACGACGCCCAGCTTTTGACCTTATGTTTTTGGTCACAAAAAGGTCATAAATGGAAATTTGTGACCTTTCAGTGACCAATAGTGGTGGTCATAAGTTGACATATTTCTTGTAGTGACACAAAGACAAACTCTGTCTCCCAGGGTCTCATATTTCTCCATTGTTCTCTTGTATGTCGCTCACACACACCCTCTCTCCCTAGAGATATCTTGCATTCCCTCGTATGTCTCTCTAGCTATCACTCTCGTTGTGAAATATCTTTCTCTCTCGCAAACACAAAACTCCGTCTCTCTAGATCTCATTTCTCTCTGATATCTGTTTGTATGTGACTGCACCCTCTCTCTATCTCTCTCACACCCACACACATAACCCAGCCTTCTGATCAACTCGACTCCTATCTCTAACGCACACTAGCTAGCATCTTTATCTTTCTATTTATCTGTTTCTCCATCAACCTTCTTTCTCGCCCTCACTCTTGATTCCTATCACACACACTACATATGTTTCTCTCTACATGCAGTTAAGTGCCCTCTCACACACATATATAACTTCACCCTTTGAACCACCCGACGGTCATCTCCAACACCCAAACTAGCGGATGTCCCTCTAGCTAGCACCTCCATCTTTGTATCTATCTGTAGTTTCTCCATCAACATTTCTTTCTTGCACGGAGTCTTGCTTCCTATCACCCACACTATATATGTCTCTCCATACATATGCATTAATAGGTTGGTCTCTTTTGCACAATCGTTGCGCCTCACTCCCTCTGCTCGCCATAGATGCATGCTCCAGCCCACGCCACTATCTCTTAAAGACAAAAACACATGCTCAATTGTCGGGCTTTCTTCCCTGCATTCTCACATGCATGCATATTGTCATACCGATCCGTCTCTCCCATGTCATTGATCTTATGACTTATGTCTTCTTTCTTTTATCTCGATCATGCGCGCGCACACACACACATCCCACGTATACATGTATACCTCTCACACATGCACGTTCAAGGTCTCTATGTCTCCATACGTAGTTAATTACCCTCAATCCTAACGCCACATCGAATCGTTCTCCTCTTTTGTGCATATAACTTCCGCCTGGATGGGTAAAACACACACTCACACTTAACAATCTCCTTCTAGCTACCCCCCCCCCCCCCCCCCCCCCCCCCCCCCCCCCCCCCCCGCCTCTAACTCTTCCCCTATATCCCCAAAACCAATAAGACCATCCCTTTGTTTAATTCCCGCCTACATGCACCATTGATATATAGTAGTCTTCCTCGGTGTCTGTCAAACAAACACGTTCTCTCGATGTCGACTACTCTCACGCGCACACACCTTCTCTTCCCTCTCTACGGGCATTTTCTCTCTCGCACCCCATCGTTGGTGGCCTCTGCCATACACATCACCTCTCTATTTTGAAGCCATGCACACTTAAATTACATCCGCCACAGAGGACCCCGCGACACACACACACGCGCGCACACACACGCACGCACGCACCCCCCCCACACACACACACTAAGACTCCATCTCTCTCTCACACACACACAAACACACACACACGCACGCACGCACGCGCACCCCCCCACACACACACACTAAGACTCCATCTCTCTCTCTCACACACACACACAAACTAAGACTCCATCTGTCTCTCTCCTCTCTCTCTCTCTCTCACACACACACACACCCCCACACACACACTAAGACTCCACCTCACACACACATGCTCTAGGCAGAGCATTTGTTCCTACCACCCTTCATCCAACCTTACCCGTATGATAAACAATCACCTTTATTTACTTGCATAACATGGACAAATTCCACTTTACTTTGGTAGTCAACAAACTTATCATCTGTACCCTTATAAAAAAAACGAGTTGGCGGTGATGGTGTGCCTGCCATCTTGTAATACAGACCGTATGATCTATATCTGAGGATAGAAAGCAAACTATGATAATTTTACAAAAGATACCCACACCTCTCTCCACATCATTATCTCCCGCAACCTCATTGCTCAACAATTAAAAAAGGAATACGTCTCTGGAACAATCTAGCATGCATGGTGGCCGTTGCCGCCTGCTGGCGCCGTCCATCCCCATGCCTCCGCCCATTCCGACCACCAGTCACCACCACGCTCCACTCCTCCTCGCCTTATCTATCATCTTTCATTTTTTCGATGACATTCTCGAGATACCAGTTTTCCGATAAAATTCTTGAGATATCATTAGTTTTACACATGTGATTACTCCTGCATGGGTCAATCACAACAGGTGTTTTGCAAAAAATGCATATTGATGTTCCCTGCAATGCACGAGAATCTTGCTTGTAATTATATAACACAAATCACAAGCAGGAAGTGACATTTTTTTGACACAACCACGTTAACATGGCCATGTAAAATCGCTAGTTAAAGTAAATACCATTATACTTATATCCCGATGCAAAAGGTTGAGTACATGTCCGAAGAGTAGAGTCGCACACACACACTTTGTCTCTCAGAATCTCTCTCTCACACACACCAGTTACGTGACGCCCACTTAAGCAGACACGTATGTAACAATTTGTGCACCCGCGGGTACACGTGATGCTGCGCATTTATTTAAGCCGGAAGGCGAACGCAAACAGTAGCTGCATTCATTCCCCTCCCGCCGCCTCTTCTTTGGTCGCCGTCGCCCGGTAGCCATGGGCCGGCCGAAGGTAACAACATATGCCATACTCCCGCCGGAGCGGCGCTTTAATATGGAAATTTTAGTGGTCATGCTTGCATCTTTTTGTGCTAGCACTCCTATATAAGGGTTGACCGGTCGCTTCCCACGGACGTGTGTGGGCAGTGGAAGAGGAAGGAGAAGGGAAGCGGGCTGTGGAGTAATGTTTTTACCACAATTTCTTAGGAAACTGAGTGCAATAATTGAGTAGTTTTGCAAACTACCAGTACTACACCTGAAACGGTTCAAAACCTATACTCCCTTGCCAGCGCGCGCTTCTCGCGTGAAACGGTCAGCGTCGCCCTGGAGCGTCAGTGCCGCATTAATGCCCAGCCAGAGCGGAGGCGACCTCTCACTGGCGCAGGCTTTGAAGTGGCGCGACGGCCGAGAGAGCGCCGCTTCCCGGTGCACGCGACTGCTCCGTGTCGAGAGTGGCCATAGGCCCTATTTGGATCCATGGGTTAGAGTTAGTTTGAGCTAGTTGGGGCTCAAATAGCCCTAAAGTATCCAAGCATGAGGGTTTAAATTGGAGCAAGTTGCACTGAACCCACCAAAAAAAACTATCCCACCCAAGAGGTGCTAACTGGAGATAGTTCTCATTGGGACCACTGAAAAATCACTTTTCTCTCTCCATGAAGTGCATTTATTGTCAATCTAACCCTGTCACCCAAACACCTCTTTGTCCACAGTTAGTTCAGGGTTAGTCATGAGTTAGTCTAACCTCTAGCTAAGTTAGAGTATCAAACAGGAGCAGTATAGGACATGCAAGTTGCTCAAAGCATACAGGCAAATTCATACGTGAAAGGATTTTTTTCTTTTTGAAAACGGAACGTGAAAGGAATTTTTTTAGAATGCTCTTGGCATGTCGCTAACATGTGATAGTTAACCGACCTCAATAGACTGCAGAAACGCCAGCCCGCCGCACTTTGATAGAGACGAGGAGGGAGAGGCGATACAGGCTGCTGGATTACTAGAGATAGGTGTCGCACGGAAGCCAAGAAATATGGTGATAGCGTGGGTTAGCCATGTACTAGTATGATGTAACTACACTGGGCTGCCGTGTTTCGTACTCTTCCAGTCCACTGTGGAGATGATTGGTTGATTTTATATCGCTGAATAATATTAAATATTATGAGTGCAGACGCTCCACCACGAGGTTCCTTGCTCCTTCTCGGTCGTCCGGAATCTCTGTTCTTCCACTCTATTTTTTTACGTGAGCTTTGTTCATCCTTTTGCCAACACGCGAGACATCTAGCATCAAGGTGCACGTGTTATGCAAGGATCGTTCCATCTATATGAAGAACACGTGGGACTGGAACTACGTGACGGACATGTACCCAGGAGTGGACGTACGAACCTGAGTAATGTAGCGCAGTAAGTGAAGTAGAAAGGCACAAATGGTATGAACATGTGTGGCATATAGGGTGTGTTTGGTTGCGTTCTCATCTCAGCATAGTTGTTCCCTCTTCATGCATGCTCAACTCAACACCCCTCTTCATGCTTGCTCTCTTCATGCATGCTTCTAGTGTATTTGTGCTAAACTAGTGTGGACTCATGCACCCTCCATACACTCTACCAAACACGCAAAAGTAGGTCGAGAAGGGAACTCTTGGGCGGCATTTGTCTCTTACTACGTACTACCACTAAATGTTGTACGTGCAATGCACGGTGATGTTATGGAGTACGTGCCTAAGTACTCTACAACTACTATATTAGTTGGAGGCACATATTAACTTTTATATTTGTATACGTGTATGCCCCGAGACCTTCCAACTAGACGTGTCTTTCTCTCCAGGTCGCACTTTGTATCGTTCATACTAGTAAGTACTAATACGTGTGGTCTCCGACCCAGAAGTGGAAGAAGTGGAGACGCTCTACCATGCTGTTTTTTTACGCTGGGCTCTACCACGCTGTTCATGTCCCACTCCTTTCGCTGACGTGTGGGACATCCAACACGTGCCGTGTTTGGCACCCTTCGTCGTAAGAGTTGAAACGCTAGCATTCATCAGAAATAAAAAATAATTATAAATCGGCAGTGATACTATTCTTTTTGCGAACCAATCAGCAGTGATACTATACCACGCGGTTCCCTTTCTCCTCGATATCGGAAAGAATACTTCCGTTCGCCAACATGTGGGACATCGACCATCCTGGTCCACTTGCCATGCACGCAGAACTCCAAGGGAGTCACCCAGGTCGTCGCGCCGCAGTAACAATGACTAATGAGCCATCAAATCACATGCCTACTTCCCACTTTGAAGTTGCTCGGACGAAGGAACCATCATGACTTCGTTGAATTCCGCTTCTTGAAGAAAGCTACTGTACCAGCAGTACTGCTAGCTACAGTAGTTACTCCAACAGAGGCCTCCTTTCGTTCATAGGATAGGAATATGAAAATCATAGGAAGTGAGATGACATGCATCACAATTCCTATAGAGAAAGAGATGCCATTTGATGCTTAGGATAGGAATTTTTCCATTTAGTCTAGGCTAATCTACTGGTAATTTGCTCTAAAAACTACAGTAGTAACTAGTAGTATTGGTACATGCTCGTACTCAGACACAAACACACACACTAACTACTAGTACTACTACTTCTCACATGCTGGCCAGACGCCGTCGTTCTCCTTCCCGGCTTTGTCGGCGACACCCCACCGTGCTTGGATCTCTGCCGACCTCTCCGCAGCAGCGCGTGCGTCCTTTTCTTTCTTGCGGAGGCGGGCCTCTCTTTTCTTGAGTGCTTTCTGACTATTCCGCTCCCTCTGTGCGGCTTTGGCCGCCTCTTGCTCTACCGCCCATTCGGCCTTGGCATCTTCAAATTCCTCCCACATAGTTGGGAGGTCGCGAGCGGCGATGAACTCGGCACGGAGGGATGCCATCACTTCCCTACCATTTTGTGTGCGGTCGTGGGCGGCGAGGAACTCGGCGCGGTGGGATGCCATCGCTGCCTTACCGGCCGGTTAGTGTGCGGCGCGGTGGCATGAACGACGCTCGGTGAGAGCTCTGGGGTGGAGTGGCCGGACAACCGTATAGTGCATTGGTTTGTCAAGAGCTCAAGGACAGAAGAGGAAGCAAATTTGGATTCCCCTTCAATCCTGGTCATTTATTACCGACTTGAATGATACAAAGTGAGGATACATTTGTTTCCATAACTCGACATCAAAAGCTGGTGGGGATACATCTGTTTCCATAACTCGGAGAGGGTTCGCATGATTCATCGCATGATTCACTATCAAACAAAAGTAGCAAGATCCGCCCACACAAGACAGTGCACTAGCCCTGAGATGGTTTGATAACACGCATCCTTCTGGTAATTAAACACAGGGCAATGCAAACTACCCTGAAGGATTAGCGTGACCAACTATTTCTTGTCATCGATCTCTCGGGCAATGACCACAACACGGACAGCGGCATGGGAATCGATTTCTGGGGCGATGTCCACAGGACTGACCGCGACATCGGAATCGATCTCTGGGGCGATGTCCACAGGATGGACAGTGGCATCGGAATCGATCTCCGGGGCGATGCCAACAGGATGGGCCACGACATCGGAATCATCAAGGACGTCCACCGGCACCTGCACAACCCTAACATATTAGCAAGCACATTGCAAATAATCAAAAACCACAACTATGGTAATAAGCCATTATTTTTTACCTTGTGCAGCTCACCGGGGGATCTCATCCCTCCGTCGGCCATCTCCTCGTCCTCGATGTGGGCCATCACCTTGCCAGGGGAATACTGCTTCTCAACGGCGACTATCTCCTCAAACTCGGTCTTGAGCCTCACATAGGTGGCAATCAGAGTTCCTGGGGTAGGCACGGTGGGCCCTTGCTATTCTTCCAACTTTCTTTGAGGAGTTCGTCCGCCAACGTCCTCAACTCTTTGGCTAGTGCTTGTTTCTTGGAGTTCTTCGTCTCCATGGGTTGGCCTGCCAACATGGTCAACTCGTTGGTTGGTGCTCGCTTCCTGGAGATCGCTGTCTCCAGTGGGTTGTCCGCCAGCAACTCTTTGCCTAGTGCTCCAGGATCCATCAATGAACTGACAAACAAAAAGCAATCGAAAGGAAACCACAATCGCAATGAAAAGGGAAAAGAATAGGATGTGAGAATTGGTCGGTGCTTCGCAAAAAGAAGATTCTTGGAATGAAAATATAGCTGCATAACTGATTCGCCCACCTTTCCTTCGTCGGTACAGAAGAAAAATGGCAGAAGTGAGTAGCCTGGAGTGAGGTTTTCTTCAAGAAAGGGAAGAAAGGGCTTGAACGAGCATTCCATTGAAATGATGGTTGCTTCGTCCAGTCCAACTTGGAGGCCACCTTACCACTGCTGGTAAAGGTGTGGGTTTTGTGATATGACGGGTCGTGACGGCCACACCGGGGTGACAGGTGAGTCTCGACTGTAGCACCTTGCTGTGATTTGGTGGATGGCATGCGGGCCTGGATGCTTTGGAGTGTCCCGCATGTGCACCGCGACCAAGGTGGAGAGGAAAACGAGAGAACTACGTAATTAATGCATGAGTTTAATTAGGGTAGTTTTGTAAAGTACGAGATACATTCCTCCAATCGCAAAATGCCTTGGTTCATGAGATTTGAGATTTGAGCCCTATAAACCGAAAGGGAGGGAGTACTGCACACGGTGTAGTCTAGTCACTTGTTGAAATCTCTAGAAAGGCAAATACCCCTTTCTGGTTTACAGGGCTATACTACTCCCTTCGTCTAGGTGTGTAAGTCATCTTACGAAAACCAAATAGTCCCAAAACACTTAGACGCGGCGCATTAACTTCTACCTTGTTTCTTGTTTCTTGACATATCAACCAATAAGAGATGAGAGGTGTGCATGCTTTTAATGACTTGCAATGGCTAGTTCATTGCATGCAATGCAATTAATTAGCAAATAAACATTGGTGACCCTAGGAGGAAACGGTGCTAAGCACGTGGACCTATGCAGAATGAGTATCAACCAATGGATAATGGAGTTTAATTGTTAAACAATAGCAATTTTGTCTCATGCAAGAGCCTGGCTAGCACTCCAAGGAACCGCACCACGTGAGCGTTTGCAACTGCCACATTCGGGTTGCGCTTGGCTCTTCGCCTCTTCGAGAAGACGAACAATGATGTTACTCCTACTTCTACAGTATCTAATCCACTGTTGCATGTCCGTCCACCTCATGCGGGAGGGATAGCGTGTAGCGAAAGCTTCTACTTACTGCTCCTGCCTTTGCATCTATGACAGGTAGGCCCAACAGGTGGTTGGCCCTCCTCTCATGCAGCCAAAGGCAGGTGTAGTTAAGGCACCGGAGCTCAGTCCGCGAGGGAGAGGGCGTAGTAGTAATCAAATTTCTCGGTCTTGTACGAGTTGAGGCGACACATCAAAGCACTGCACTCGATATAAGTCTTTTTACACATTTCAAATGGGCTACTTCGTATGTAGGAGTAGACATATTCTGCTTCGTATGTAGTCACTTGTTGCAATCTCTATTTGGAAACAGAGCGAGTACAACGCATGCGTGCATGCCGTGGCTTTCCTTTTGATACTTGCATGTGTTGATTTGATGCACCTTGCCAAATTTTGACTATAAATTTAACTAACCAAATATGCATGCATGTCACAAAAAATTACGGGGTTGTTTGGATTGTGACTATGTTTGTCTTATGCTGCCACATTATTTTTCCCACACTTGCCACACTTGCCTAACCTGAGTTGCTCAAATTGTTAGACACACTTTGGCTTGCCTAAGGGAATCTTGCCACAATTTTTGTGTCTATGACATGTGGGGTTCACTGCTAATAAAAAAAGTCTTGTCTTAGGTGTGGCTAATAAAAAAGACTTATATTTAGGAATGGAGGGAGTAGAAAATATAAATAATAATGCATGTTGGTGTTGGGGAACGGGAACGCAGTAATTTCCAAAAAATTTCCTACGCACACGCAAGATCATGGTGATGCAGCAACGAGAGGGGAGAGTGTTGTCTACGTACCCACGCAGACCGACTGCGGAAGCATTGACGCAACGTAGAGGAAGTAGTCGTACGTCTTCCCGATCCGACCGATCCAAGCACCGTTACTCCGGCACCTCCGAGTTCTTAGCACACGTACAGCTCGATGACGATCCCCGGGCTCCGATCCAGCAAAGCTTCGGGGAGGAGTTCCGTCAGCACAACGGCGTGGTGACGATCTTGATGTTCTACCGTCGCAGGGCTTCGCCTAAGCACTACAACGATATGATCGAGGTGGAATATGGTGGCAGGGGCACCGCACACGGCTAAGGAACGATCTCAAGATCAACTTGTGTGTTTAGAGGTGCCCCCCTGCCCCCGTATATAAAGGAGCCAAGGGGGAGGGGCGCCGGCCAGGAGGAGGGCGCAGGAGGAGTCCTACTCCTACCGGGAGTAGGACTCCCGCCCCAATACTAGTTGGAATAGGATTCCTTGAAGGGGGAAAGAGAGAGAGGGGGGCCGGCCACCTCTCCTTGTCCTAATAGGACTAGGGGAGGGGGGAGGCGCGCGGCCCACCTTGGGCTGCCCCTTTCTCCTTTCCACTAAAGCCCACTAAGGCCCATATGGCTCCCGGGGGGTTCCGGTAACCTCCCGGTACTCCGGTAAAATCCCGATTTCACCCGGAACACTTCCGATATCCAAACATAGGCTTCCAATATATCAATCTTTATGTCTCGACCATTTCGAGACTCCTCGTCATGTCCGTGATCACATCCGGGACTCCAAACTAACTTTGGTACATCAAAATGCATAAACTCATAATAACTGTCATCGTAACGTTAAGCGTGCGGACCCTACGGTTCGAGAACAATGTAGACATGACTGAGACAAATCTCCGGTCAATAACCAATAGCGGGACCTGGATGCCCATATTGGCTCCTACATATTCTACGAAGATCTTTATCGGTCAGACCGCATAACAACATACGTTGTTCCCTTTGTCATCGGTATGTTACTTGCCCGAGATTCGATCGTCGGTATCCAATACCTAGTTCAATCTCGTTTACGGCAAGTCTCTTTACTGTTCGTAATACATCATCTCGCAACTAACTCATTAGTTGCAATGCTTGCAAGGCTTATGTGATGTGCATTACCGAGAGGGCCCAGAGATACCTCTCCGACAATCGGAGTGACAAATCCTAATCTCGAAATACGCCAACCCAACATCTACCTTTGGAGACACCTGTAGAGCTCCTTTATAATCACCCAGTTACGTTGTGACAGTTACGTTGTGACGTTTGGTAGCACACAAAGTGTTCCTCCAGCAAACGGGAGTTGCATAATCTCATAGTCATAGGAACATGTATAAGTCATGAAGAAAGCAATAGCAACGTACTAAACGATCGGGTGCTAAGCTAATGGAATGGGTCATGTCAATCAGATCATTCAACTAATGATGTGACCTCGTTAATCAAATAACAACACTTTGTTCATGGTTAGGAAACATAACCATCTTTGATTAACGAGCTAGTCAAGTAGAGGCATACTAGTGACACTAAGTTTGTCTATGTATTCACACATGTATAATGTTTCCGGTTAATACAATTCTAGCATGAATAATAAACATTTATCATGATATAAGGAAATAAATAATAACTTTATTATTGCCTCTAGGGCATATTTCCTTCAGTTGGGGCAACCCACGTTTCCGCTAATTTTAGCCATGGGCTTGTTCACAATTTTTACGAGGGGGTGGTTGTTCTTTTAATGGAGGGACTTGTAGTACCAGACTTGAACAATACAAAGTGCGACCTGGCACACCGTAACACCACTTGGAACAAGCGGGTAGCTATCTCAAAAAACAATCAACAACTAAAAAACCGCAACCTGGCATGTAGTAGTACACAATTTTAAATGATTGTTTTGATGGAGTGAAAAAGGAAAACTACCCCACTACGTATATATAGGCCGGAGCCTCCGCGCTTGCTTGCTAGGGTTGCTCTATTCACACACTCTCATCCTCTCCAGATCTAAACAAGATAGGGGTAGTAACTCTGTCTTTCTCCCTTTAAAAAACACTGGCTTTCTATCCTCACCGCTGGTTACAGATCCGGACGTATCCCCCTCCGCCGGTGAAGGGGATGAGGGCAGCGTTTAGGCCGTCGTCGACAGTGAGGGAAGAGACCCACTGCCGGCCGCACCGTCATCTCTGGCCGAGCGCCGGCGCGGGAGGTCCTCCGATCCCTTCGTCGTTGCCTGTGGGCGGATCCGGCCTCCCGCCGCCCACCTATCCACATCCTGACGACCTTTAGGTATATCTTTGTTCGAAACCGCCTTAGCTCTACTTCCCCAGCTTGCTACGTCGCTGCATGTGCATCATTTTGTACCTCTCAGCCCCTCTCGATCGGATGGTCCAACGTCACATATATTTTTTTCTATTGTTAGAGGTAAAGCTACTTCATGGAGTCGAATCTTGTACTCCCTCCGTCCGAAAATACTTGTCATTGAAATGGATGTATCTAGATGTATTTTAGTTCTAGACACGTCCATTTTGATGACAAGTAATTCCAGACGGAGGGAGTACTTGGTTCAAACACGAAATAAAGTGGGGGTGGGGGAATTTAGTATGTACATCAGACTTGGTACAAACAGGAAGGAAAGGGGGTGAAAGTAGTACAGACTGGTCATCCAACCGGTCTCTTGGTCGAAAAGGGAAATATAGGGGTAACGTTGTACACAGTGGTATGACCAGGACTAGATTTGCTATCCACACATAGGAGTAGGTGGCTAGAGTGAACAAAAATGGGACCAACCCAGATATGTTTCTTGGATGTTTGTTTCTCAGGGCAACAAACTATGAATCACCACTTTATGCCCCTGTTTACGTACATGGTGCTGGACTGCTGGTGCACCCACTGCCCCATGCCCTTATACCAAATATTTAGGCTCCGTTCGGAATAAAGGGGCAGAAAACATAGATCTTGATGAAAATAGAGGAATAGGAAAGGAATGTAGGTATAAAACTATGGAACAGCGAACCGGAGGAAACTCTCAAGAGAATGTGTTCAGATGGACTACGAAATGTACAGATTTGTTTTTTTAGAGTGGCATGCTTGGCAGTATGAGATGTTATTTGTTTATTTAGCTGCACAGTGACTACTCTTGTCCTCACCTCACGTACCACACATAGGTTGATTTTTTTTATTCCGGCAACACAGCACAGCAACCTGTCTAATGCCTGCCTCGGGCTTCCGCCCAAAAATGAGCAGCGCGTGGATGTTTCTAATCCTATGGAATCAGTACTACCAGACCAGCTTTCCTATGAAACACTATTCACCTTTCCCGTTTTCTGAACGGTTGGAAGGGAAAGAATACTGTAGGAATTGTTTTCCTACGAAAATCCTGCACCAAACATGTGAACCGACCGCAGCCTTAGTTGTTCTTAATCTAATGTCCCTGGTAAAAATGAAGCCATGCCACTGTTATAAGCCATGACAAGTTTATCCAAATGTTTTTGCCTATAATTGTTTGAGACTCTGACTGTTTCCTCTGTGCCTTTTTGTGCAAACAGTGATATCCAATTCACCTGGTTGTTGTTGTGACCTTTTGGTGCACTGCACAAAACTCTTCTTAAAAGAAGTGACTTTTGTGCTGTTTAACTGGAATGTCACAATGGAACAGTTGGTTCATTTTGGTGGAACTGCACAAAGGGAGATCTGTGTTCCAATCCTCATCATCCATATTTGCGCCATAACCTTCCTTTAGGTAAGAATGATATTTAATGCATGTGTTCATCTCTATTTTCCGACTGCCATGAGAAAATAATGTTGTTTTTTACTAGTACACATGTACTCCCTCATGGACAAAACCAATTCTGAATTAGAAGGCCAATCATGTACTTGTTTTCACCAACTGGTGAGGAGAAAGAGAAACAGAGCATGAAGAGGAAGAGGAAGAAGAAGAATAAACAGTGCCATGGCGATCTTGCTGAAGCCAGAGGCCTCAGTCGAGGCCATTCAAGGGCTCCGGCAACGACTACCTTACATGTGAGACGATCCTCTAGGGAGCCCTTCCACTTCTGTTGTCTCACTTAATTAATTAGGAGTACTTAAGTACCACTGATTTATTACTACCTAATTTTCCTCTTGGAGTTAAACAAATCTTTAGTAGGACACTATGCTGAATCATGTACGTGTGTATGTCTGTCTATGGAGGTGAATCATGTGGTGGAGCAGGGAGGGAATATTATTAGTGTCATGACATAATAGTGCTATTGTTTTGCATGTCAATTTATTGCCATTGGTTCAATGAGGCAATGTTTTGCGTATTGTCCATCATGAATTTGATGCTACTATTTGAGTAATATGCTAATGTCTTCCTATCCTTTCTCACTAAGCTAATTAAGGTTTCACCTTGTTCCTACTTGTGCAAACAGGGATCATGTTGTGCCAATCATACATTTTAGTGGAACTACACAAGATAACACAACAAACTGTATCCCAGCCAGTGCTTTAACTATGCTGGAAGTTCTTGATAATCTTTCGATATAATCTCAGCACTGGTAAACAAGAGTGATTTCAACCATACATTTGAAGTGCACAAAAATATATACTATTGTGTGATTCTAGTGAGTGCTTTATCATCTCTTATGGGACTACATGAATAAGCTTTTTTCTCAGGTTGGTACGGGCCTAAGGCCTTCATCCATATTAGTTTGCTGTTATCTCTATTTGTATCATGCTACTGTCATGAGAAACTCCTTTATCTTTGCACGTTAAAGCTTTGCAACCTATGATAAATGGCAATGCTTTGAGTGTTGAGTTGAGCTAATTGGCACTGATTAAATAAACTAATACCTCTCTTTAAGCAAGACTACTATGTTGCTAACTTTACCCATTAAGATAATGAGGGTGCTTCTATTTGTTAGTGTATGTTTCATCAACTAGTCCCACTATTACAGTAATCTCACTCTCTCAATATATGTGCCAACAGGGATGCTCGATTTTGGTGGAACTGCACAAAAACTTTGGGTGCTTCATTGCCTCGACAGCTTCCGTCCTTTCCTGTCAGTCGCTAATCTCCGCTAGATTTCTTCCTTTGTTGTCAGTCGCTTGGCTTATCTCGGCTTCCAGTCAAAGGAAAGAGTAATTGATATGCTACCTCACACAGGTTGGTACTGGTCTTTATCCTGATTATTGTGCCTGTCATATGTATTGGTAATTTGGTATTGTGCTACTGTTTGCTGATTTCATAAAGGAGTAATTTGGAGCATGAACTCGCAGGCAAATCATTACATCGGGTGATTTCGGTAGAACTGCATAAAATGATCAGATGGACAGGTACTTATGCTGCTGCTATGTACTCCAAAGTTCACTCAGACAAGCATCGATGTTGACAAGAAGTGCCTATATTCATTCGAGTATCAACCGTCATCAACCAATTGTCAAACTCCAAGTATTAAGAGAGTGAACGCCAAAAATATTGCTTGGTGCATACCCAGAAAAACGCAGTCCAGTCTTTGGTCCCAACTTGTGCCTTTTGGTTATCGGCACATATGGTAGCGAACTATATGGCATGGAGTCTAAAGATTCCAGACAAGTTGGTTGACACATATATTCATCTGGCACTTAATCAGTCTGCACGCCAAGGATGCTCCATTTCAGTTGAACTGCACAAAAAATTTGGATGGTTCATTTTCTCAACCGCCTCCTTTCTCGTTTGCAATGTAGAATTTTGGCGAGATACAGGACCAAGATGAGCCAGTAAACTAGTTGGATGAAAGTAGTGGCCAAGTTGCTCAAACCTCCCTCGGCACGAGGCCACTATTTGAGGATAAACCTACAAGGAAAGTTCAGATTGTCTGTGTTGCCTCTTATGTACTCGAAAGTTTACTTGTACAAGAACTAATCTTAGCAAGAAGTACCTCCGATTAAACACATTTACCAGTCTGTACCCTAGGTAATTAAAGTTCGTCCATGGATCATATTGGCTGTGATCTCAATTATTTGGATGCATAAACATACTGAACATGTGTATATCTGAATCTTTTTATGAATTATGTATGAATATTGTCGTGTGATCTATCAATCATTTGGATGCATAGATATGTTGAGCTTGTGTATACATGAATCTTTTGAGTTGTTGATAGTGAATGTTGGCTATGAATATGATCGTGTCCTGTGAACCTGAGTTTGATATGAATGTTTACCTTTTCTGTTGTATCTGTGTGTGAACTTGTTAGTATGCCTACTGTGGGGTATAAACGCAAGTCTCTTATAAAAGTAAAGTTGTGTCCAAATTATGTTTTCCCTTCTAACCACATTATATATATTTATATTATTACTATTATCGTATATTTTATAGAGACTTATATATACATTATAAAAACATCCCACGTGTTATTAACTTATAAAAGTAAATGTTTAATAGAAGTTGGCAAGGAAAATTCTGGTTGTTTTTGACTCACAGGCAAGGAAAATCCTGGTGATTGCGTACAAAAGCTTGCGAAGATTTTATGGACCAATTTAATAATAACGCGCTCATTTTTATTTTGAGCAATAACTCGCTAATTTCTTAATTATATATATATATAAAATGTGCCTCTCCGGTTTATTCTTTGATATTAATTGCTCCTTCTAACATAACATTATATATAACGAGCCCACCTAATACGTGTATTTCACGGAAGTGCAAATGGGCTGGGATTTCTTAGAAAATATAAATGGGCCTGATTGACACGCAATTATTTGTTCACCTAGCCCAGCAAATGGACTGTACATTCTAGAAAACAAGGGTTAAATATATGCCACATTTTTGCAGGCTGGCATGTGGGCCAATAGGTCGAAGCCTACGCAGGGCGTTGTCAACTTGGTCAACAAATGATTGTGTCATCCACAACCATTGGATTTATATCCAACAGCCAGCATGCACCTTCAATCTCTCGTCTTCTTCCTCCAGCGTCGCCGGGACCGACTGGTCCGGCCTCCGGCGGCTAGCGGCTCTACTTAGCACGCATCGCTGTGAAGCGCTACCCCACCACCAGCCAGGCTATCCCTGCACCCCTCGACATCTCCTGTTATGCTCCACAGACTACAACCCCACGCCGCAACAGAACGAGTTATAACCCTTCTCCTCCTCTCAATCTGCGACTCCACTGCCGCGTTTTCCCATCTCCGAGTCGTTCCCGTCCGGGGCCTCGCCTTCGTCCACCGCCTCGCTGCGTTTGGTGTGGCGCGGTCAACAAACAAGAGTCATCGGAAGAGGACTGTACGTGGAGAGCCTGATGGCTGGGACCCATGAGGTCCATGGTCGCACGCAAGGAAAGTTCTTCCTTATTAAGCTAAAAATGTTTCCTCCACCTGACAGCTGGGACCCACCGGCTGTATCTTCGCACGAAAGGAAGTGCCTCCTTGTTTTGCGAAAAAAAATTATTCACCCCGTTGACAGCTGGGACCCGTCAGATTTGGTGACTGACTTGTGGGCCTACTAAGCGGACGTGTACGCATGGCTTTGTCAACTTAATCAACAAATGATTCTAGCAGCTGGACCATTGGATGTTAATCCAACAGCCGTGCTCCTTCTTCAACCTCTGTTCTTGCTCCTGTCTCCCGTGGGCGGCACCGCGGTTGTGCTGCCGCGCACCCGAACCAATGAAGTTTCCCACTCCTCTCCATCAGCGACTCCACTGCCCCGTCTTCCCCATCTCCGGGTCATTCCAGTCTGGGTGCGCTCGGCACGGTGTGGTCAACAACCGAGAGTCATCAGAAGATGACTATACGTGAGAGGATGATAGTGGGGATGCACCACGCCCATAGACGCATGCATGCAACGGAACGCGGCGAGGTCAACGTGGTCGAGGAACGACTTCCATCGGAAGTATACGGTACGTGGAGAGTCTCAGCTGGGTCCACGGCCGCAGCAAGTAAGTGCCTCCTTATTACACGGAAAATAATTATTCCTCCAACTGACAGCAGGGACCCACTGGACGGGCCACCGTATTTTGCGAAAAAACGTTTGCCCCCTGACTGCTAGGACCCACCTGACGGGCCACCGTATTTCGTGAAAAAACGTTCCCCCTGCTGTCAGCTCGGACCCACCGGAAGCTCCTCCTTATTACGCACAAAAAAATGAATACTCCCCTGGCTAGGTGGGACCCACCTTGGTGGGAGGCTGACTTGTGGGCCTACTAAGTTGACGGGGACGAAGGGCTTTGTCAACTTAGTCAATATGAACGATTCTAGCTCCAGTGACCGTACGATGTCCATCCAACAGCCGTAGTGCTTCTTCAACCTCTGGTCTTCTTGCTCTAGCCGCCCAAAGTAGCGTCGGTCGTGCCGCATGCTCCTGCCTCCCGTGGCCGATTGTGCTGCCACGGAGGCCTCACCGCCCCCTACTATTACCACCGCTAGCCAGGCCCTGTGGCGACGGCAGCCTCACACCGCAGCCGAACCAGTGAACCCTCGTACTCCTCTCCACGCGGGCATCCACTGCCGCATCTTCCCCGGCTCCGCGTCATCCCCTTCCTAGGCCTCGCCGTCATCCACCGCCGTGGTGCTCTCCGTGCGGCGTGGTCAACATTGTCAAGGAACGACTTCCATCGGAAGAGTATTGTACGTGGAGAGGCTGACAGCTGGGTCCATGGCCACAGCCCAGTTTTTTTTGTGATTTGCCAAGTAAGTCGCTTTGTCAGGCCTGTTGGGCTGCAAATCTTTCAAGACGAGGAGAGCTTTCATTCGGCTGGCCGAGAAAATGGCCCATCAGTAATGAGAAATGGGTTGTACATTTTATAAACACATCAAACCGGCAATTAGTTTCAAATATCTTTTTTTCATTTCGAGATTTTAAATTACATTAATTTTTATGCGTAGAGAATTTGTTGGATTTTATATTGATATACATTTATTTTTAAAATCAGTTTGAATGTGAGTCGAAATTTCAGGATTAAAAACAGTTCGGACCGCACCGAAGTATGAAAAATTTCGTATAATTTTTTAACCGTGGCCACAATATGGGCTGTAATGCTAACAAAAAGAATATGGGCTCCAAAAACCCTTAAGAATTAGCAAATGGGTTGTAAATTATTAGAAATAATGGCAGATGGGATGTATGTTGTTTTCCACAGATTTGAGGCTTTCCTAAAAAAAGGTTGACGCACAAGCAGTGACTATTGGATGTCCATCCAACGGCCGTCGTGCTTCTTCAATCTCTGCTCTTCCTGCTCCAGCCGCTCAAACAAGCGCCGGCGGGACTGCCTGATCCCTCCTCCCCGCGGCCGGCTGTGCTGCCGCGCAGGCCTCACCGCCCCACCGTACTCCCATCGCTGGCCTAGCCATCTCTCTACTCACCCACACCTGCTGTTATTCTCCGGTGACGGCAGACGAACCAGTAAACCCTCATACAGTCATACTCCCCTCCGTGTGGGAAACAACTGCTGAGTCTTCCCTGCCTCCATGTCGTTCCCTTCCTAGGCCTCGCCGTCGTCCACCGCCCTGGTGCTCTCGGCGCGGCCAGGTCAACATGGTCAACGACCAACATGCATCTGTAGTGGACTGTACGTGGAGAGGCTGACAGCTGGGTCCACGGCCGCACGCAAGGAAATGCCTCCTTATTACGCGCAAAATAATGATTCCTCCACCTGACATCAGGGACCCACAGAAAGGGCCTCTGTATTTCACAAAAAAAACGTTACCGCCGCTGACAGCTCGGACCCACCAGCTATATCTTCGCACGCAAGGAAGTGCCTCCTTATTACGCACAAAAAAATGAATACTCCCCCTCTTAGTTGGGACCCGGTATAGTGGCAGGCTGACTTGTGGGCCTACTAAGTTGACGGGGACGGAGGGCTTTGTCAACTTAGTCAATATGCACGATTTTAGCTCCAGTGACTGTACGATGTCCATCCAACGGCCATAGTGCTTCTTCAACCTCTGGTCTTCTTGCTCCAGCCGCCCAAACCAGCGTCGGTCGTGCCTCATGCTCCTGCCTCCCGTGGCCGGCTACGATGTAGCGGAGGCCTCATCGCCCCCTACTACTCCCACCGCTGGCCAGGCCATCCCTCTACTCACCCACACCCCCTGTTATTCTGCGGCGACGGCAGCCTCACACCGCAGTGAACCAGTGAACCCTCGTACTCCTCTACGCGTGGGCATCCACTGCCGCGTCTTCCCCGGCTCCGCGTCGTCCCCTTCCTAGGCCTCGTCGTCGTCCACCGCCCTAGTGCTCTCGGCGCGACGTGGTCAACGTGGTCAAGGAACGGCTTCCATCGGACGTGGACTGTACGTGGAGAGGCTGACAGCTGGGTCCACGGCCGCAGCAAGGAAGTGGCTCCTTATTACGTGCAAAATAATTATTCCTCCACCTGACAGTGGGGACCCACCGGACGGGCCACCGTATTTCGCAAAAAAAACGTTTGCCCCTGACTGCTGGGACCCACCAGCTACATCTTCGCACGCAAGGAAGTGCGTCCGGGCAAAAAAAATGATTCGCCCCCCTGACTGCTGGGACCCATCAGCTACATCTTCGCAGGCAAGGAAGTGCCTGACAGTCGGGACCAACCTGGTCGAAGCGTACGTAGCGTTCTCATTCTGGTCGCGAACGTGTACATACATATATACTAGTGGATGTAGAGGCGCGCGCGTGTCGTAGTAGAGCCACGTATGTGTCGTAGTAGAGGCGCGCACGTAGCATCTACACGTACGTACAGCGGCCAGGGTGCAAGAAAGAAAATACGGCCACGTATGTGTACATACGGGCGGGGTCTCGAACGCCTACTCGCGCATACGTACGGCCAGGGCTCGTGTACATGGTTGGGTCGGAACGGAGAAACAGCGTCGTCGTCGTGTTCATGGGGAGGCAATGGAATGCGTCGTGTTCATGGGGAGGCAACGGAATGCGTCGTGTTCATCGGGAGGCAACGGAACGCGTGGGAGCCAACCGGCTGGGTTGGAACGGAATGTGTGGTCGTCTTCATCGGGAGGGCTTGGATGGAATAGGCGATGGAAACGAGGCCTGGCGTACCACACAACGGAGGAAAGGGACCTCCTACATTCGGAACGGGGTCCTGTTGATCGGGAGGGGTCTGGCGTACCGCAAAACGGTGGAAACAGACCTCCTACGGTCGAAACGGGATCCTGTTGATTAGGAGGGGTGTGGCGTATCGCAAAACGGACGAAATGGACCTCCTACGGTCGAAACGGGGGTCCTGTTGATCGGGAGGGGTGTGGCGTATCGCAAAACGGACGAAACGGACTTCCTACGGTCGAAACGGGGGTCCTGTTTATCGGGAGGGGTGTGGCGTACCGCAAAACAGGACTCCACGGGATACTGTTCATCCCCACCGTCGACCTCCTCTAGCCTCCACGGGCTACCGTCGACCTCCTCCAGCCTCCACGGACTCCTGTTCATCCAGGCTCCACCGCGCGCTACTCCATCGGCTACTGTTCAACCACCCCTCCACCGTCTACTGTTCATCCAGCCCTCCAAACCACGGGGTCCTGTTCAACCACCCCTCCATGGGCACCCCTCCACCATCTACTGTTCATTCAGCCCTCCACCACACCACGGTGTCCTGTTCATCTAGAGGCAACACCACCGCTCACTGTTCATCCAACCCCCCCCCCCCCCCCCCCCCCCCCCCCCCCCCCCCGGCAACGCTCACTATTCATCCCAGAGCGAAGAAATCGCTCGATGGGGTTCGGTTAACAACCATTGATCGATCGCTCAGGCTCAGTTAGAGCCCAACGCCTCGCACACACGTGCGTACGTGTACGAGATAAACGCGCATCGCTCGGCCCCCGACCTCCCACCGTAACCGGGAACTCCCCGAAATTTTCCTCGCCCTCGCTTCTACCACGGTTTTTTCCGTCATGGACGGCCAAAGAATGTCATGCAGCTGCGTCTCCGGCCCGCCTAGGATGAAAAGCCCATTTTCTGTCATGATTTTTTGTCATAGAAGTAGGAGCCCACCACATCTATGATGATACCGGGTTTTGTCACAATTATTGTCATAGAAGTGTCATATGTATGACAGGAAAAAATTCGTTCGGCCCAAAATGTCACGGATGTGTCTTTTTTTTGTAGTGTGCGTCGGTAGCTTCATCATCACCGTCATCATGCCGTCGTGCTGACGAAGCTCTCCCTCAACACTTAGCTGGATCGAGAGTTCGTGGGACGTCACCGAGCCGAACGTGTGCAGATCGTGGAGGTGCCGTACTTTCGGTACTAGGATCGGTCGGATCGTGAAGACGTACGACTACATCAACCGCGTTGTCATAACGCTTCCGCTTACGGTCTACGAGGGTACATGGACAACACTCTTCCCCTCTCATTGCTATGCATCACCATGATAGATCTTGCGTGTGCATAGGATTTTTTTTGAAATTACTGCGTTCCCCAATAGTGGTATCAGAGCCAGGTCTATGCGTAGATGTTATATGCACGAGTAGAACAGAAAGGAGTTGTGGGCGTGGGTATATTCATATTTCTTGCCGTCACTAGTTGATTCTTGATTCAGCGGTATTGTTGGATGAAGCAGCTCAGACCGACATTACACGTACACTTACGCGAGACTGGTTCTACCGACGTGCTTCGCACACAGGTGGCTGGTGGGTGTCAGTTTCTCCAACTTTAGTTGAATCGGATTCAATGAACAGGGTTGTTTCTAAAGATCAAAAAGCAATCACTATACCGCGTTGTGGTTTTTGATGCGTAGGTAAGAACGGTTCCTGCTAGAAGCCCGTAGCAACCACGTAAAATTTGTAACAACAAAGTAGAGGACGTCTAACTTGTTTTTGCAGGGCATGTTTGAAGGAAATATGCCCTAGAGGCAATAATAAAGTTATTATTTATTTCCTTATATCATGATAAAGGTTTACTATTCATGCTAGAATTGTATTAACCGGAAACATAATACATGTGTGAATACATAGACAAACAGAGTGTCACTAGTATGCCTCTACTTGACTAGCTCGTTAATCAAAGATGGTTATGTTTCCTAACCATGGACAAAGAGTTGTCATTTGATTAATGGGATCACATCATTAGTTGAATGATCTGATTGACATGACCCATTCCATTAGCTTAGCACCCGATCGTTTAGTATGTTGCTATTGCTTTCTTCATGACTTATACATGTTCCTATGACTATGAGATTATGTAACTCCCGTGTGCCAGAGGAACACTTTGTGTGCTACCAAAGGTCACAACGTAACTGGGTGATTGTAAAGGTGCTCTACAGGTGTCTCCAAAGGTACATGTTGGGTTGACGTATTTCGAGATTAGGATTTGTCACTCCGATCGTCGGAGAGGTATCTCTGGGCCCTCTCGGTAATGCACATCACTTAAGCCTTGCAAGCATTGCAACTAATGAGTTAGTTGCGGGATGATGTATTACGAAACGAGTAAAGAGACTTGCCGGTAATGAGATTGAACTAGGTATTGGATACCGACGATCGAATCTCGGGCAAGTAACATACCGATGACAAAGGGAACAACGTATGTTGTTATGCGGTCTGACCGATAAAGATCTTCGTAGAATATGTAGGAGCCAATATGGGCATCCAGGTCCCACTATTGGTTATTGACTGGAGACGTGTCTCGATCATGTCTACATTGTTCTCGAACCCGTAGGGTCCGCATGCTTAAGGTTTCGATGACAGTTATATTATGAGTTTATACGTTTTGATGTACCGAAGGTTGTTCAGAGTCCTGGATGTGATCACGGACATGACGAGGAGTCTCGAAATGGTCGAGACATAAAGATTGGTATATTGGAAGCCTATGTTTGGATATCGGAAGTGTTCCGGGTGAAATCAGGATTTTACCGGAGTACCGGGAGGTTACCGGAACCCCCCGGGAGCTATATGGGCCTTAGTGGGCCTTAGTGGAAAAGAGAAGAGGTGGCCTGAGATGGGCCGCGCGCCCCTCCCCTCCCTTGGTCCGAATAGGACAAGGAAAGGGGGCCGGCCCCTCTTTCTCCTTTTCCCCCTCCACGAATCCTATTCCAACTAGGATTGGGGGGAATCCTACTCCCGGAGGGAGTATGACTCCTCCTGGCGCGCCACCTCTAGGACAGCCGCACCCCCCCCCCCCTTGAGCCTTTATATACAGGGGCAGGGGCACCCAGAGGAACACAAGTTGATCCACATGATCATATTCTTAGCCGTGTGCGGCGCCCCCTGCCACCATAGTCCTCGATAATATTGTAGCGGTGCTTAGGCGAAGCTCTGCGACAATAGTACATCAAGATCGTCACCACGCCGTCGTGCTGACGGAACTCTTCCCCGACACTTTGCTGGATCGGAGTCCGGGGATCGTCATCGAGCTGAACGTGTGCTAAAACTCGGAGGTGCCGTAGTTTCGGTGCTTGATTGGTAGGGCCGTGGAGACGTACGACTACATCAACCAAACGCTTCCGTTGTCGATCTACAAGGGTACGTAGATCGCAATCTTCCCTCTCGTTGCTATGCATCACCATGATCTTGCGTGTGCGTAGGAAATTTTTTGAAATTACTACGTTCCCCAACAATGTTGTGATGTGATATGGTCAAGACGTGATGAGATATAAATTGTTGCATGAGATGATCATGTTTTGTTAAAGTTATAGGCAACTGGCAGAAGCCTTATGGTTGTCTCTTTATTGAATAAGATGCAAGCGACATACACTTTCTTTACTTTATCGCTATGCAATAGCAATAGTTGCAAAAGCAATAGTTGGCGAGACGACCATGTGACGACACGTTGATAGAGATCAAGATGATGGAGATCATGGTGTCATGCCGGTGACGATGGAGATCATGACGGTACTTTGGAGGTGGAGATCAAAGGCACAAGATGATGATGGCCATATCATGTAACATATTTTGATTGAATATGATGTTTATCCTTTATGCATCTTATTTTGCTTAGTTCGGCGGTAGCATTATAAGATGATCTCTCACTAAATTTCAAGGTACAAGTGTTCTCCCTGAGTATGCACCATTGCTACAGCTCGTCGTGTCGAGACACCACGTGATGATCGGGTGTGATAAGCTCTACGTTCACATACAACGGTTGCAAGCCAGTTTTGCACATGCAGAATACTCGGGTTAAACTTGACGAACCTAGCATATGCAGATATGGCCTCGGAACACTAAGACCGAAAGGTCGAGCGTGAATCATATAGTAGATATGATCAACATAGTGATGTTCACCATTGGAAACTACTCCATCTCACATGATGATCGGACATGGTTTAGTTGATATGGATCACGTGATCACTTAGATGATTATAGGGATGTCTATCTAAGTGGGAGTTCTTAAGTAATATGATTAATTGAACTTAAATTTATCATGAACTTAGTACTGATAGTTTTTGCATATCTATGTTGTAGATCAATTGCTCGCGTATAGCTTCCCCGTTTTATTTATGATATGTTCCTAGAGAAAACTATGTTGAAAGATGATAGTAGCAATGATGCGGATTGGATCCGTGATAGGAGGATTATCCTCGTTACTGCATAGAAGAATTATGTCCTTGATGCACCGCTAGGTGACATAACTATTGCAGGAGCAAATGCAGACGTTACGAACATTTGACAGAGCTCGGTATGATGACTACTTGATAGTTTAGTGCACCATGCTTTACGGCTTAGAACCGGGACTTCAAAAATGTTTTCGAACGCCACAGAGCATATAAGATGTTCTAAGAGTTGACATTGGTATTTCATACTCATACCCATGTAAAGAGGTATGAGACCTCTGACAGTACTTTGCCTACAAGACGGAGGAGAATAGCTCAACCAGTGAGCATGTGCTCAGATTGTCTGGGTACTACAATTGCTTGAATCAAGTGGGAGTAAATCTTCCAGATAAGATAGTAATTGACAAAGTTCTCTAGTCACTATCACCAAGTTACTAGAACTTCATGATGAACTATAATATGCAAGGGATAACGAAAACAATTCCCAAGCTCCTCGCGATGCTAAAATCGGCGAAGGTAGAAATCAAGAAAAGCATCAAGTATTGATGGTTGACAAGACCACTAGTTTCAAATAAAAGGGCAAGGGAAATAAAGGGAACTTCAAGAAGAATGGTAAGCAAGTTGCCACTCCCATGAAGAAGCCCAAAGCTAGACCCAAGCCTGAAACTAAGTGCTTCTACTACAAAGGAAATGGTCACTAGAAGTGGAACTGCCCTAGATATTTGGCGGATAAGAAGGATGGCAAAGTGAACAAAGGTATATTTGATATATATGTTATTGATGTGTACTTTACTAGTATTTATAGCAAACCCCACGGTATTTGATACTAGTTCAGTTGCTAAGAGTAGTAACTTATAAGGGGAGTTACAAAATAAACAAAGACTAGTTGAGGAAAAGGTGACGATGTTTGTTGGAAATGGTTCCAAGGTTGATAAGATCACCATCGCACACCCCCTTTACCTTCGGGATTAGTGTTGAACCTAAAATAAATATTATTTGGTGTTTGCGTTGAGCATAATATGATTGGATCATGTTTATTGCAATGCAGTTATTCATTTAAGTCAAAGAATAATTGTTATTCTGTTTACATGAATAAAACCTTCTGTGGTCATACACCCAAGGTGAATGGTTTATTGAATCTCGATCGTAGTGATACACATATTCATAATATTAAAGCCAAAAGATGCAAAGTTAATAATGATAGTGCAACCTATCTGTGGCACTGCCGTTTAGGTCATATTGGTCTAAAGTGCATGAAGAAACTCCATGTTGATGGACTTTTGGAATCACTTGATTATGAATCACTTGATGCTTGTGAACCATGCCTCATGGGCAAGATGACTAAGACTCCGTTCTCCGGAACAATGGAGCGAGCAACTGACTTATTGGAAATAATACATACTGATGTATGCGATCCGATAAGTGTTGAGGCTCGCTGCGGGTATCGTTATTTTCTGACCTTCACAGATGATTTGAGCATATATGGGTATATCTACTTAATGAAACATAAGTCTAAAACATTTGAAAAGTTCAAAGAATTTCAGAGTGAAGTGGAAAATCATTGTAACAAGAACATAAAGTTTCTACGATCTGATCGCGGAGGCGAATATTTGAGTTACGAGTTTGGTCTTCATTTGAAATAATGTGGAATAGTTTCGCAACTCACGCCACCTAGAACACCACAGCGTAATGGTGTGTCCGAACGTCGTAACCGCACTTTATTAGATATGGTGCAATCTATGATGTCTCTCACTGATTTACCGCTATTGTTTTGGGGTTATGCTTTACAGACTGCTGCATTCACGTTAAATAGGGCACCATCAAAATCCGTTGAGACGACACCTTATGAACTGTGGTTTGGAAAGAAAACCAAGTTGTTGTTTCTTAAAGTTTGGGGCTGCGATGCTTATGTGAAAAAGCTTCAACCTGATAAGCACAAACCCAAATCGGAGAAATGTGTCTTCATAGGATACCCAAAGGAAATTGTTGCGTACACCTTCTATCACAGATCCGAAGGCAATATATTCGCTGCTAAGAATGGATCCTTTCTAGAGAAGAAGTTTCTCTCGAAAGAAGTGAGTGGGAGGAATGTTGAACTTGATGAGGTAATTGTACCTTCTCCCGAATTGGAAAGGAGTTCATCATAGAAATCAGTTCTAGTGATTCCTACACCAATTAGTGAGGAAGTTAATGATGATGATCATGAAACTTCAGATCAAGTTACTATCGAACCTCGTAGGTCAACCAGAATACGTTCCGCACGAGAGTGGTACGGTAATTATATTCTAGAGGTCATGTTACTTGAACATGATGAACCTACGAACTATGAGGAAGCGATGATGAGCCCAGATTCCGTGAAATGGCTTGAAGCCATGAAATCTGAGATGGGATCCATGTATTAGAACAAAGTATGGAGTTTGATTGACTTGCCCGATGATCGGTGAGCCATTCAGAATAAATGGATCTTCAAGAGGAAGACGGACGCTGATAGTAGTGTTACTATCTACAAAGCTCGAATTGTCGCAAAAGGTTTTCGACAAATTCAAGGTGTTGACTACGATGGGATTTTCTCACTCGTATCGATGCTTAAAAGTCTGTCTGAATCATGTTAGCAGTTGTCGCATTTTATGAAATCTGGCAAATGAATAACAAAACTACATTCCTTAATGGATTTACTAAAAAAGAGTTGTATATGATGCAACTAGAAGGTTTTGTCAATCCTAAAGATGCTAACAAAGTGTGCAAGCTCCAACGATCCATCTATGGACTGGTGCAAGCATCTCGGAGTTGGAATATACGCTTTGATAAGTTGATCAAGGCATATAGTTTTATACAGACTTGCGGTGAAGTCTGTATTTACAAGAAACTGAGTGGGAGCACTACAACCTTTCTGATAAGTATATGTGAATGACATATTGTTGATCGGAAATGATGTAGAGTTTTCTGGAAAGCATAAAGGAGTGTTTGAAAGGAGTTTTTCAAAGAAAGACCCCGGTGAAGCTACTTACATATTGAGCATCAAGATCTATAGAGATAGATCAAGACGCTTGATATATTTTCAATGAGTACATACCTTGACAAAATTTTGAAGTAGTACAAAATGGAACAGTCAAAGAAGGAGTTCTTGCCTGTGTTGCAAGGTGTGAAGTTGAATAAAGACTCAAAACCCGACCACGGCAGAAAATAGAAAGAGAATGAAAAGTCATTCCCTATGCCTCAGTCATAGGTTTTATAAAGTATGTTATGCTGTGTACCGGACCTATTGTGTACCTCACCATAAGTTTCACAAGAGGGTACAATAGTGATCCAGGAGTGGATCACTGGACAGCGGTCAAAAATATCCTTAGTGGAATAAGGAAATGTTTCTCGGTTATGGAGGTGACAAAGAGTTCGTCGTAAAGAGTTACGTCGATGCAAGCTTTGACACCAATCTGGATGACTCTAAGTCTCAATCTAGATACATATTGAAAGTGGGAGCAATTAGCTAGAGTAGCTCTGTGCAAAGCATTGTAGACATAGAAAATTTGCAAAATACATACAGCTCTGAATGTGGCAGACCCGTTGACTAAATTTCTCTCACAAGCAAAACATGATCACTCTTTGGGTGTTAATCACATAGCGATGTGAACTAGATTATTGACTCTAGTAAACCCTTTGGGTGTTAGTCACATGGAGATGTGAACTAATCACATAAAGATGTGAACTATTGGTGTTAAATAACATGACGATGTGAACTAGATTATTGACTCTAGTGCAAGTGGGAGGCTGAAGAAAATATGCCCTAGAGGCAATAATAAAGTTGTTATTTAGACTTCCTTATATCATGATAAATGTTTATTATTCATGCTAGAATTGTATTAACCGGAAACTTAGTACATGTGTGACTACATAGACAAACAGAGTGTCCCTAGTATGCCTCTACTTGACTAGCTCGTTAATCAAAGATGGTTAAGTTTCCTAGCGATGGACATGTGTTGTCATTTGATGAACAGGATCACATCATTAGAGAATGATCTGATGGACAAGACCCATCAGTTAGCTTAGCATAATGATCGTTCAGTTTTATTGCTATTGCTTTCTTCATGACTTATACATGTTCCTCTGACTATGAGATTATGCAACTCCCGAATACCAGAGGAACACCTTGTGTGCTATCAAATGTCACAACATAACTGGGTGATTATAAAGATGCTCTACAGGTGTCTCCGATGGTGTTTGTTGAGTTGGCATAGATCGAGATTAGGATTTGTCACTCCGTCTATCGGAGGGGTATCTCTGGGCCCTCTCGGTAATGTACATCACTATGAGCCTTGCAAGCAATGTGACTAATGAGTTAGTTGTGGGATGATGCATTACGGAACGATTAAAGAGACTTGCCGGTAACGATATTGCACTAGGTATGATGATACCGACGATCGAATCTCGGGCAAGTAACATACCGATGACAAAGGGAACAACGTATGGTGTTATGCAGTTTGACCGATAAAAATCTTCATAGAATATGTAGGAACCAATATGAGCATCCAGGTTCCTTTATTGGTTATTGACCGGAGATGAGTCTCGGTCATGTCTACATAGTTCTCGAACTCGTAGGGTCCGCACGCTTAACGTTCGGTGACGATCGGTATTATGAGTTTATGTGTTTTGATGTACCGAAGGTAGTTCAGAGTCCTAGATATGATCACGGACATGACGAGGAGTCTCGAAATGGTCAAGACATAAAGATTGATATATTGGACGGCTATATTCGGACACCGGAAATGTTCCGGGTGATTTCGGAGAAAATCGGAGTACCGGAGGGTTACCAGAACAGGACCTCCTATGCGCCGCTCTTTGCGTCCGATTCGCACGCGCCACACAGGTACAGCCCCCCGAATGGGCCGGCCCATCATCGCGACGAAACTGCAAAATGATAACCTAAAATTATAACGCGGGGCGGGGGATCGATCCCTGCATCTGGAGCTAGTATACTCTTGTCACTAACCACGCGAGCTAACTACCTCGTTCGGTCATATGTAACGCGGGTACTTTAAAAGATCATCTACTACATATCTAACACCCCCACCTAGAAACCTTAAACATTGGATATGTTCAAAAAATTTAAAAATTCAAAAATTGTTCGCGTTTGCTGAATGCTAGAAGAACAACTAAAAAACTTGAACAAAGTTTTGATAAAATGAACACTTTTTAAAATCCCGAACATTTTTTGAATTTAGAGAACAAAATTTTGTACGCGAACGTTATGTTTGAGAGAAAAAGTTAAGTTCATATGAAATATGTGAACATTCTTTAAAACTCCCGAACAAAATTTGAAATATGTGAACAAGTTTTTGAAATGGGAACATTTTATGAAACTCACGAACAAAAATTTCAAACACGAACATTTTCTGAAAAAATGCAAACAAAATTTGAAAAGGAACATTTACTAAAACTCACGAACAAAAATTGAAAAAATGAACATTTTTCTTAATTTGCGAACAAATTTTGCAAAGTTGTGAAATTGTGAAAAAAACATAAAAAAGAAAAAGAAACTAAAAAAGAAAAGAGAAACAAAATTTGAAGATGAGAACATTTTTTTTAACTTTGAATAATTTTTTGAAAGCATGAACATTTTTTCAAGTCAGGAACAAAAAATGAAAATGAGAACATTTTGTGAAGTTTTGAACAATTTTTTTGAAAGGATGAACAAAATTTGAAAATGAGAACATTTTGTGAAGTTTTGAACAATTTTTTAAAAGCATGAACAAAATTTGAAAAATGAGAACATTTTGTGAAGTTTTGAACAATTGTGAGCAACACAAAAAAATTGAAAAAATAATAATATAACTTTGAAAAGAGAAAAACCAAAATGAAAAAGAAACAGAAAACGGGAAAAAATGAAACATAAAAACGAAAAAAAGATAAAAAAGAAAACAGAAAAAGAAAAAAGAACATTAAAACGAAAAAGAAAAAGAAACAGTAAAAGAAAAGAAACAAAAAGGGGTAAATGGGGAAATAGAAAAACCGGTTCAGGAACCTTCTAGAAGGTTCCCAAAACCAGAAAAACCAGCTGGGAACTACCTAGAAGATTCCCAAAACCGGATTCGCTTTAACGTTTGAACGGGCCGGCCCATCCTAACGCGCTCATCAATCTGCCTGTGCGTCCGGTCGACTACTTGCCGCAAAGAGCGGCAAATAGGAAATTCCTACCAGAACCCCCCCCCCCTGGGGGGGAAACTAATGGGCCACATGGGCCTTAGTGGAGAGAGAGAGAGGGCCAGCCAGGCCAGGCCGCGCGCCTCCTCCCCCTCTAGTCCGAATTGGACTAGGGAAGGAGGGGGGCGGCGCCCCCCTTTCCTTCTCCCTTCTCATCCTTCCTTTCCCCCTCCTAGTAGGACTAGGAAAGGGGAGTCTTACTCCTACTAGGAGGAGGACTCCTCCTCTTCAGGCACGCCACAAGGGCCGGCCGGCCTCCCCCCTTGCTCCTTTATATACAGGGGTAGGGGGCACCCTAGAACACACAAGTTGGTTGCTTTTAGCCGTGTGCGGTGCCCCCTCCACCATAATCCACCTCGGTCATATCGTCGTAGTGCTTAGGCGAAGCCCTGCGCCGGTAGTTTCATCATCACCGTCATCACGCCATCGTGCTGACGAAGCTCTCCCTCGACACTCAGCTGGATCGAGAGTTCATGGGACGTCACCGAGCCAAACATGTGCACATCGCGAAGGTACCATACTTTTGGTACTAGGATCGGTCGAATCATGAAGACGTACGACTACATCAACCGCGTTGTCATAACGCTTCCGCTTACAGTCTATGAGGGTACGTGGACAACACTCTTCCCCTCTCGTTGTTATGCATCACCATGATAGATCTTGCCTGTGCGTAGGAATTTTTTTGAAATTACTGCGTTCCCCAACAGATACTTCGCGACGAGGTTGGTGCCATCATCTTCTCGGCATGTCGTGAGCTGCATATATGTGATAATGCTCTCCAAGCGGAGCTTGAAGCGTGCAGAGAAGGGATCCAGTTGGCTCTTCAATGGATAACCAAACCTTTCATCATTGAGCTCGATTGCGCCGAGGCGGTCAAAATGACCCAAGACCCCGCTTGTGACCGTTTGAGGTATATGCCTTTGATTGGCGAGATTAAGTCCTTGATTTCTCATAACAGGGAGATTGCTATTACTTCTATCAAGCGTGCATAGAATAGGCCCAGCCATGAGCTGGCGAGATATGGCCATGTTACACCCAGCGCTTGTGTATGGCTGGGTGCTAGTACTGATGAAGTTGTAACTCTGTGTACGAACGATTTTGCACCACCATGAGTAATACGATATCTCTTTACCCGCAAAAAAAGAAAGCCGGAGATTGTGGCGTTGGTCCTTCTGCGTCTGGAGATTGTGGCGTTGGTCCTTCTGCGTCTGCCAGAATGTCGGCACTAGCGGCGTGGGCTGCTCTTCCTCCATGGCTGACATGATTGTGCAGCAACCACTTCAACAAAAGAAGGTGTGGGCACGGGTGAGGTTTTGGATAGGTCCGGGGTGTCGGATACGTAAATGGCAACAATTCAAACGCCTGTATAGCACCCTGGTTTGTGATATTATGGACAACCGAACAAATTCACAGATCGATGGGTACTGGTTAGATGGACAACTACTTTCGGACAGCTACGTCCGGACGTTTGGAGGGTCTGTATTGAAGATGCCCTTACATAATCTTGAGTATCTACAGTACGGTTTGTACCATTCTGCGTTATCAACTTTTGTTTTGCAAAGAACTCGGATCTATTATAAGAATTCATCAGAAATACAAAGCATCGCATATATAATCATATTTATATTGAGGTCCTTGGACCACCATCGCAAAGTATGTTGAGAGTAGCAGCAATTCCCGACATTTAGCAAGAACGGAAGTAACTTACAGAGATCAACAAGTATGAAAACCGTAGGCATGGAAGTGAATAATTGATGTTGCATGGATAGAAAAACTATGTAATATTTGTAACACAAGATGGCAACAAACTAGTTCCAATATATTAATTACATGTAGGCATGTGTTTCGTAGGTGTATGTGCTTGCAGTAAGAACTTGCACAACATCTTTTGTCCTATCATCCTGTTTCAACAGGATCCTAATGAAAATTAAGGGTAATTGAAATACTCTTCTAAAAATATATCGGAGCGAAGCATTAGCAATCTATGAATACATATAATTCTCAAATCCTAGCAATCATGTCTGATACCCTGATTATTGTCACTTTAAGGCATCATGTTCAGAACTATATATAATAAGTGCATACAACTTACAGATATCATCAAAACACACATATATAATTATGAAAACATTCAGATCTGAAATCATAACACTCATACCTTAGTGTCAGGCATTAAGTATGAAAAAATCATAACAATATCAACCTCAGAACATACAGAGTACTAGGCATCAAACCCGATTCAAATTAGGCATCTATTACATCAGGGATCATGCAATTCCCATCCACCCCAAGTGCCTGCAGAGGAATTACTCAAACATTAGTACGGAGATCATGATGGTGATGATGGATAAGTTGGTGGTGGCAATGGCGAAGAATCCCCCTCTCAGTAGGCCAGATCAACCTCCGGATAGCCCTTCGGGAAGGTGAACTGTGGTGGCAGCAGCTCTGTGTCGTAGAAAATTCTGAAAAAATTCTTTCGCAACAGGAGAATAATATAGGCATCGTGTAACGCCCTCGATGCGGCTATATCTCCTACGTGTCGAAGCACGACTTAGAGGCATAACCGCATTGAAAGCAATGTCGCAAGTAAGGTAATCTTCACAACAACCCATGTAAATAAATAAAAGGGGAAAAGATACATAGTTGGCTTACACTCGCCACGTCACACAAATACATGAATAACATTACATTCATCCAATACACTCATGGTCCGACTACGGTACCAAAATAAAGATCAACCCCCACATGCGACAAAGTCCCCGATCGCCCCAACTGGGCACCACTACTGATCATCTGGGAAAGACACGTAGTAACGGCGAGAGTCTTCATCGAACTCCCACTTGAGCTCAAGCGCATCGTCTGGAACCGACCATGGGCCTTGAGCCCTCCTCTGTCTTCTTGGGTTTTAACATACTTAACTACTGACGAAGTTAACCCGGCCCAGATAGGCCGGTTTACGCCCAGTAGTAATATCCCCAACATTAGTCCCCAGATTGATTTGAACGGGTTCATGTCAATCCTTTAATAAAAGCTTCATCTTCCACATCTTTTTATAAATTGGTAAACCGCCATGATGTCATCTTCTCTGATTGCTGTAAACCAGAGTGACGCCACCTGTCATAACGAAGCTATCCATTATGCTTCTTTGTTTAATAGATCGGCGGAAATCGAGGCGACGGCTCTGTTTTGTGGCCCCTTGATTGTCGCGCCTGACTCATGTTCTTTCTCCTTATAAATAGGACCGAAGAGTCATTTCTTTTCTCCTTCCGTGCCTTCTTCGTCTTCCTCGCGTCGCCAGCCTCGGAGCTCCGCCGCAGCCGTCGACCTCTACCTCATCCTTGGCCGCTGCATCAACCTGAGCGCACCAGAACATCGCGGCAACCTTCCGCATCTTCCTCAGCTCCGGTAAATCTTCTATCCTTTCCCCCACAGATCTGGCCTAGGGTTTCGCAGTTCTTCAGTGTTCATCGTCTGCATCTTGCTCATACGATAGATCTTTAGATGAATCCGCAAATCTTTACTCTGTGCAATGATAGTTGTTCGACCTTCGCCTTCACTTATGCATCTGAAACCATAGATCTATATGAACGTTTTGCTCATTGGTTCGGTACTGCTCCTTTGAACCTCTAAGCATTTATCTCTTTTCTGAACTTGCTTCAGATCTAATGTTGTAAAGAAATCTTGTGAAACCTGTTTCTGCATACTTGTCCATCCGCAATCTCAGCTTTTCAATGCTTAGATCAGGCGGTTTAACCTTTATAGAAAATTTTCCAAACCGGTATATGCCATTAGTCCCCTTGTTGAACCGCCAGATGTTGGTTGCTTCATGAAACTCCAGTTCAGATAGTTCTGTCTCCGGTTTAACAGTGCACATACCAACGCACCTTGATCAAATGCATTTTTGAACCGGGATCTTCTACCTTGTAGATTCCATCATGGCCAAGCAAGTATATGAGTGCAATTGGGTTCCTTCTCGTGTCACAGAGGATCAACTGGACGATTTAGTCCTGATTGGCGCTTTAGGCAGCAAAGATACCATCCATTGGAGGGCTCCTGGCAAAGAATGCCCTCCCACACCTCGAGAAGGAGAGGTTGTTGTTTTCGTAGATCACTTAGCCCGGGGCTTTAAGCCGCCCGGTTCTAAATTTTACCAGGATGTTTTAGCCGATTTCCAACTCCATCTGCAAGACACTGGCCCCAACTCTGTTACAAATATGTGTCACTTCCAAGTGCTCTGTGAGGTGTTCTTTCAAGAGGAGCCCATAGTGGAATTGTTCAGAGACCTTTTCCATCTAAACCGCCGTACTGAGTTTACTGATGGCTCTAATACAGAGTTGGGTGGCGTGGCGATTCAGAAAAGGAAAGAGGTCACATACCCTCACGCCAAGCTGCACAGTCACCCCAAGGAGTGGAATCAGACATGGTTCTACTGCAAAGAGACCTCCCCTGCTGGTGAGAATCCCTTGCCTGGCTTTCGTCCGGAGCGGCTCAGCAATACACACCCTTTTTCTCAAAGATTGACTGCCCAGGAGAGAAGCAAATATGCTCCCCAACTGTCAAAGCTCAGAGCCTTTATGGCCAACGGTTTAACAGGGGTTGATCTCGCTCGCTGTTGGATATCATGGAGCATACTTCCCCTTAGTCAGCGCTCCGGTTTGATGTGCGAGTATACTGACAGTGTTGATGACCCACTGCGACATTCAAAAATCCAGCTCTCCGATGAAGAAATCATAGAGGCTGTGAATAAGATGATGAATGAACCGGAACACGTCTGCGCTAGAACCGGCCTGCTTCCCTTCTGTGCCACCAATAAACCGCCAGCTGTAAGACTTTGATTTTCCTCTTTGTTGAATCTGTTATTGATATGTCTGGTCATTGTTTAATATCAATGTCAACATAATTAGGGCAATGATCCGTTTTGGAGCAAAAAACTGCCGCAGGAAAAACCAGAAAAACCAGACAAACCGGAAAGAGCAACCCAGCAAAAGACTAAAGCTGTGAAGAAGACTGCCCACAGGAAAAGAACCATTGCATCTTCTAATCCAGCCCCTGATGATGATGTGGATAATCCGGACTTTGAGGTAGAGCTTGACTCACTTGGTTTATTTTTCATGCGTCTTATTGATGATGATATTTGTCAGGATGATGCCGAAGCCAGCCACGCGGATGTTGCAGAGGTAATTATTCTCTCTTCCGTTTCAGAAACTTTGCCTTCACAAAAAATCCGCCAGGCAAACCAGAAAGTTAAATTTTCTCATCCTCTTGCTTATTTGGATCCTAAATTTCTTATGAAGACCCAACAACATGAAGCTCGTCGCACAACCTGGCACAGCGGCCAGGTAGTTACCTCCGCCGGTTTACCGAATAGTCTGGTTCGGAAACGCCATTCAAAGGTCTCTAATTTGCTTGTCAGTGCTTGTCCTAAAGTGGGCTGCTTTCGTCAACCTATTAATCCGTCTGACTCCGATTACCAGGTTACTTCCCACTCATCTTCTGGCGTGTCATCGGCTACTCAGCTCCCACCGCTTAAAACGGTGCTTGGGTAAGCTATACTTATTGTGATGTTTGCAGTACATCGCCTTAGAACATATGTTGTATTTGATTTATTATTCTTCTCAGGGCCAAACCTAGGCAAAGCAAGAAGGCCCGCCTGGACAAAACGGCCGAAGAAGATGTCGTTCTTGAAGCAGGCAAGACACCCAATGCTGAAGCGGCTATTCCTGAGGATATTCCCAACGATCCACCGCAGCAAGATGATGATCTTATTGCTGAAGAGAGACCTACTAGTACCTCAGGTCCTATCCATCAGCCCACAGGTTCCATCCGGATTGAAAGCTCCATCGGTCCAGCAAAACCTACTGACAAGCCAACAGCTCCAGTGCAAACCGGCAGTACCAAGGATGATGAGGTTGTCATTACTGGCACTGGCCATACTGAGCCAAGCAATCCTGTCGCTTTATCCAAACATTCTGCCAAGGAAGAATTTGCTGCCTTTGGCAAAGGCAAGTGGAACGCTGATCTGACGACTTACGCTGCTCTGAACGCCCAAGATATCCATTCCGGCTATCTGAACCGGTTGTATACCAATCGTGACTATGAAGCCGGTCTGGTTAATATGATGAAAGATAAATATGAGGTAACTTCCATACGCTCCTTTCTGCTTGTATGCTTCCATTCTTGCTGACTCTCCTAGCCCCCAAGGGCCGGTTTGAAATATTCTTTCAAACCGGGACTTAATAATATAAATCTTGATGCTTTGAAATTCGCTGATGTAGCCCCCAAGGGCCGGTTCAACTTAGCGTAGTTAAACCGGTACTTTAAGTAATTGAAACTGCCGCATCAGAATATATATGATCAAATAGCCATTAGCCCCCAAGTGCCAAGCTGAATACTTGTATTGATCTTGGGACTTTGTAAACCATTGAAAGATGAAGATCGAATATGCATTAGCCCCCAAGTGCTAAGCGCATAACTTGTTATGTGGTTGGTACTTGAATCCTTATACCGATTTGTTGAAGCATATATCTGTATGCATGCAGGCGGAGCTGAAGACGAAAGAAAACCAAGTCATCGATCTTCAAGAAAACCTAAAAACCCAACAGGCTGAAACTTCCAAAGCAAAAGAGGAATTGGCCAGTGCTTTAAGCGCCATGGAACAACTTAAGGAGAACTTCAAAAAGAAACGGGCGGATTGGGCCACTGAAAAGTCCGCTTTGATCAAACGAGCAGAGGATGCCGAGGCTGCACTAAAACCAGTGACGGATGAACTGACCAGCATAAAGCGGCACGTGCATGCCATGACCACTGCTATCTTTGGTAAGCCAGCTTGCCTTCTGAATTTGTCTCTGCCTTCTTACAGAGTCGCCGGTTTATTAACCCTTTACGGTATTTTAGGGACACACATTGGTCACTTGGGGTCAGATGTGCGGAAGAAATTGAAAGCCGCCTATACATTGGTTGAACAATTGTATACTGGTGCCCAGCGGATCATCTATACCGCGTCTCATAACAAACCGGCACCCACTTTGATTCAAGATACTCTGATGAAACTGTCAGTGCTTCCTGCCCGGGTTGAAGAGCTGAAGAAATCTGCTGCTCGAACCGGTGCAATCAATGCCTTAATCCGGGCAAAAGCCTGGGTGCCAGATTTTGATCCTATTGAAGCGGCTCGGGGCTATACCAGCTTGAAGGAAGACGGGTCAGAATTTGGTGAAGCGGATCTGCGAGCAATAAACCGGGAGGTACGTCTGCTAGCTTGTCAGTTGGCTGAGCAAGCAGACTTGTCTCATTATCAAGCGCAATATGACAGTCAGAACAAGCGAATAGCTGCACCAATCCATGAATCAGAAAATCTGATCCCTCCAATCCGTAAGCATACTTACGCTCCCGATATTGACCCGTCATTGCTGATCCATGATGAAGCTGTTTTTCAAGCATTAATGGGAATCGACTAGACAACTATGGATTTCCAGCCACTGGGTAGAGAAACGGAGGCTGAAGCGGCGCAGGATGACCCACAACCATCAGGCCAGGCTGGTGACCAAGCTTGAACCGGAAGCCGGTTTTAAAACTGCCTCTCCTTTGTGAAAAACAATTATATGATTATGGGCACCGTGTTGCCTTGTAATAGGCTAGCTGATACCTTTGATGTTGATATGCCTTCGTGCATAATTTGTTCTTGTGGCAATGAACTTTCCAAAACACTTTCTGAAATGAGAAATTCGTCAAGTGCCACCGCGGTTGTACCGTCAGGCGGAATATGATGTCTGTATATATGAAATCAAAACATCCAAAACAAAATTTTAAGTATATGATCAAATTTTTGAGATACATAATACCTGCCATCATTGAATGTGAAGTTGGCTTGGCCAATCTTGAAGCGGAGTTTTGCAAACCCACACTGTTGGAGGAAATAACAGCTCCTGTATATATATATGACGCTGGTTTACCATGTAAACCGTGCTGGGTTATAATAAACACCATGTTACTCCATAAGAGGATGTTAACAACAAGGATCAAACCGGGCAAATAGTCTCCGGATTGACGTGAACTGTGTTCCGTCAATTGATTGGTTAAAAAACTTTGTCGGTTTAAAAACGAAAAAAAAAAAAAAAAAAAACCTTCAAAGAAAAGTGTGAAGCAAAAGCAATGAAAAAAAACTGTTTGCCAAAAAAGGTTTATTTAAGCTGATCAAATGGTGTTACCATGGCCAAACACTACCAAGCTCCCGTTAGGTGTAACTATGGTTCTAGTCAGCCAGGTCCCCAAATGAAAATGTGGCATTTATGCCGACCAAATGGCATGGTCATGGTTTGGGTTCGACCAAGCCCCCAAGTGATTCTGTGGCCTTAGGCCGATCAAGAGGCATGACTGGTTCAGACATGACCAAGTCCCCAAGTGATCTGGTGGCTCTCGCATATCAAGAGGCATGGTATTGGTTCGGACACGACCAATCCTCCAAGTGATATAACACGATGCTTTTAGCAAAGCGAACTCAAGGGGTAAACCGGAAGCCGCTTTAAAACAACTCCGTGTAACCACACATGATGTAAAAGAACAGATACCCCGCTTTAGCTGAGGTTCCGGTTTATTATAGTTAATATATACATCGCTGTAATATGTACATAAGTAGAACCAATGGCTCAGGTATAATAAGGCCAAAGATGAGCTATGTTCCACGGCCTGTTGGTCTCCTCCTCTGATGTACATGAGTCCTTATGTTCTCGAATATCGATCAGATAGTATGACCCGTTGTGCAGATTCTTGCTGACCACGAAAGGCCCCTCCCAAGGTGGGGATAACTTATGCATACCAGTCTGATCTTGGATGAGCCGAAGCACCGAATCTCCCTCCTGAAAGGTTCTGGTTCTGACCCGGCGACTGTGATAACGACGAAGATCCTGCTGGTAAATCGCCGCTCGGGCGGCTGCGATGTCACGCTCTTCATCCAACCGGTCCAAAGCATCTTGCCGTGTTGTCTCGTTGTCTGCTTCAATATAAGCCGTTACACGAGGTGAATCATGACGGATATCACTGGGGAGAACCGCCTCCGCCCCATAAACCATGAAGAACGGTGTGTATCATGTTGATCTGTTGGGTGTTGTATTGATGCTCCATAGAACAGATGGTAATTCTTCTATCCAACAACCCGGCGTTCTCTGCAAAGGAACCATGAGCCGGGGCTTGATGCCTCTCAGGATCTCTTGATTAGCTCTTTCTGCTTGACCATTGGACTGTGGATGTGCCACTGATGAAACGTCGAGCCGGATGTGCTCCCGCTCGCAGAACTCCTTCATAGCACCTTTGGACAAATTGGTACCATTATCTGTGATAATACTATGCGGAAAGCCAAACCGGAAAATCACCTTTTTGATGAACTGAACCGTCGTGGCCGCATCACACTTGCTAACAGGTTCTGCCTCCACCCACTTTGTAAACTTGTCAACCGCCACCAGGAGGTGGGTCTTCTTATCTTTGGACCTTTTGAAAGGCCCAACCATATCCAGCCCCCAAGTCGCAAACGGCCAAGTAATTGGAATCATTCTCAATTCTTGAGCTGGTACATGAGCACGTCTTGAAAACCTTTGGCAACCATCACATCGTCTGACTAGATCCTCCGCATCAGCATGAGCAGTTAACCAATAGAAGCCATGGCGAAACGCTTTAGCCACCAGAGACTTTGAACCGGCGTGGTGACCACAATCTCCTTCGTGGATCTCACGCAAAATTTCACGGCCTTCTTCAGGGGACACGCAACGTTGAAAAGCTCCTGATACACTCCAATGATGCAACTCGCCGTTGATGATAGCCATGGACTTAGATCGCCGGATTATCTGCCGGGCCAGAATCTCATCCTCTGGCAACTCACCCCGGTTCTTGTACGCCAGGTAAGGAAGCGTCCAATCCGGAATAACATGAAGAGCTGCCACCAATTGAGCCTCCGGACCAGGAATAGCCAAATCCTCTTCACCAGGGATCTTCACCGACGGGTTGTGCAGCACATCCAGAAAAACATTGGACGGGACCAGTTTGCGCTGAGAGCCCAGCCGGCTTAAAGCGTCCGCCGCTTCATTTTTCCGCCGGTCCACGTGGTCCACCTGATAGCCTCTGAAATAACCTGCAACAATATCCACCTCACGACGATATGCTGCCATGAGTGGGTCCTTGGAGTCCCAAGTGCCAGACACCTGCTGAGCCACAAGGTCCGAGTCACCGAAGCACTTAACTCGACTTAGATTCATCTCCTTAGCAATCCGGAGACCATGGAGCAAGGCTTCATACTCAGCTGCATTGTTAGTACAAGGGAACATTAAGCGGAGAACATAACAGAACTTATCACCTCGTGGGGAGGTTAATACGACTCCAGCCCCCGAGCCTTCTAATTGCCTGGATTCGTCAAAATGGATGGTCCAATATGTATGATCCGGCTTTTCTTCAGGTGCTTGCATTTCCGTCCAATCATTGATGAAATCAACAAGTGCTTGAGACTTAACCGCTGTCCGAGGCACATACTTCAAACCGTACGGCCCCAGCTCTATAGCCCACTTTGCAATCCGGCCAGTTGCTTCCCAGTTCTGGATGATATCTCCCAAAGGAGCAGAACTGACCACTGTAATTGGATGCCCTTGGAAGTATTGTTTAAGCTTCCGCTTGCCATAAAAACTCCATACATCAGCTTCTGCCAATGCGGATACCTTTGCTTGGACTCAATGAGCACCTCGCTGATATAATAGACCGGACGTTGAACCAGATGCTCCTTACCTTCCTCCTTTCGCTCTACCACAATAGCCACGCTGACCGCCCAAACATTAGCAGCAACATATAGCAGCAACGGCTCCTTGTCAATGGGAGCAGCGAGCACAGGCGGATTGGCCAATTGCCGTTTTAAGTCCCCAAATGCTTCATCAGCAGCAGAACTCCAGACAAACTGATCCATCTTTTTCAACATCTGATACAAAGGGATTGCCTTCTCACCGAGGCGACTGATAAACCGGCTTAACGCAGCAATCCGGCCTGCCAGGCGCTGAACATCATTGATACACTTCGGTTTAGCGAGGGAGGTGATGGCTGTGATCTTCTCCGGATTAGCCTCAATTCCCCTATTGGACACCAAGAAGCCTAATAACTTGCCCGCCGGTACACCAAAGACACACTTGTCCGGATTAAGCATCATCTTGTATGTCCTCAAGTTATCAAAGGTTTCCTTCAAATCATCAATCAGAGTCTCCTTCTCCCTGGACTTAACCACGATATCATCCACGTAAGCATGTACATTACGGCCAATCTGCTTGTGAAGTCAATTTTGTACGCACCGTTGGTAAGTCGCTTGGGCACTCTTGAGCCCGAAGGGCATAGACACATAGCAAAAGGCTCCAAAGGGAGTTATAAATGTCGTCTTCTCCTGGTCCTTAACTGCCATTTTGATTTGATGATAGCCAGAATATGCATCCAAAAAACTTAAACGCTCACAGCCCGCCGTAGCATCAATAATTTGATTAATACGGGGGAGAGCAAAAGGATCTGCTGGACAAGCCTTATTAAGATCTGTGTAATCCACACACATGCGCCAGGTGCCGTTTTTCTTGAGGACCAGCACCGGATTGGCAATCCACTCAGGGTGAAAAACTTCAACAATAAAGCCAGCTGCTAAGAGCCTGGCTACCTCTTCTTCAATTGCCTTGCGTCTTTCTTCGTTAAACCGGCGGAGGAACTGTTTCACCGGTTTATATTTAGGATCCACATTAAGTGTGTGCTCAGCGAGTTGCCTCGGTACACCTGGCATGTCAGAGGGCTTCCATGCAAAAATGTCCCGATTCTCACGGATGAACTCGATGAGCGCGCTTTCCTATTTCGGATCCAAGTTGGCACTGATGCTGAACTGCTTGGACGAATCACCAGGTATGAAGTCAACAAGCTTAGTTTCTGCTACAGATTTGAACTTCAGGGCCAGATCATGCTCCATAGTTGGCTTCTTCAACGGATTCATGTCCGCCGGATCAACATTGTATTTATAGTACTTCAACTCTTCGGTGGCACAAACCGACTCTGCATAAGCCGCATCTCCTTCCTCACATTCCAAAGCGATTTTGCGGTTTCCGTGAACCGTTATTGTCCCCTTGTGACCCGGCATCTTGAGCTTCAAATACACATAACAGGGCCGAGCCATAAACTTGGCGTAGGCCGGTCGCCCAAACAGGGCATGGTATGGACTTTGGATTTTCACCACTTCAAACGTCAATATCTCCGACCTGGAATCATGATCATCCCCAAAGGCCACTTCCAGAGCTATCTTACCAACGGGATATGCTGATCTGCCAGGCACTACACCGTGGAATACTGTATTAGACGGTTTGAGATTCTTATCTGTTAGTCCCATACGACGGAAGGTCTCACAGTACAGGATGTTAATGCTGCTCCCTCCATCCATGAGCACCTTGGTGAACTTGTAACCTCCCACCTGAGGCGCCACCACCAAAGCCAACTGACCCGGATTATGAACCTGGGGAGGGTGATCTTCTCTGCTCCATATGATTGGCTGTTCAGACCAACATAGATAACGGGGTATGGCCGGTTCAACAGAGTTGACCGCCCGCCTCTGAACTTTTTGGTCTCGCTTGTCCAGACTAGTGGTGAAGACATGATACTGCCCATTACTCAACTGCTTTGGGTTGCTCTGGTAACCTGACTGTTGCTGCTATTGGTTGTAACCACCCTGGTTGTTCTAACTATTTTGACCATTATGTCCGCCCGGATTACCATTGAATCCTGAACCGGAACTTCCTCCTCCGTAACCCGGCCCGGATCCCGAGCCACCGCCAGACTCGTGATCATACCGGAAATTATTAGAATTCTTGAACTCCTGCATAATAAAGCAATCTTTCCAAAGGTGGTTTGCCGGCACCTCCTTCGTCCCATGTCTTGGACAGGGCTGGCTTAGCAGATAGTTTAGGCGGTTTGGGTTAGGGTTGGGCGCTCCATTACGATTTTTCGGCCTACCCTTGCGTCGCTGGCCATTGTCCTGTGCGTTGGTATTAGCCACAAAGTCCATGTTACCATCCGCTTTACGCTTGCCTCCTCCACCATTGCCTGCCCAGTGATGTTGCTGACCTTTGGAGCTGCTGTTCTTCTTCCCTTTCCCTGTCTTGTCATCATCAGATTCGGGGTCCTTGGTGCTATCAGAATCAGCATATTTCAGCAAAGCGGCCATGAGGGTCCCCATGTCGGTGCAATGACGCTTCATCCGTCCCAACTTCAGCTTCAGGGGTCCAAACTGGCAGTTGCCTTCTAGGGTTAATACTGCGGTGTCAGCGTTGATGCGGTCTGAGGAGTGCAATACTTGTGAAACCCGGCGCACCCAATGAGTCGTTGATTCTCCTTCCTCCTGGACGCATGCAGCTAAGTCCACTATCGACATAGGTTGTTTACAGGTATCTTTGAAATTGCTGATAAACCGGGCTCGTAATTGGGCCCATGAACTGATAGAATTAGCTGGCAAGCTTTTTAACCATGTATGAGCCGTTCCTTCGAGCATCATGGTGAAGTATTTCGCACACGCCGCGTCATCCACATCAAGCATCTCCATGGCCATCTCATAGCTCTCCACCCATGTCTCTGGAGGTTGATCCGACGTGTAATTTGGTACCTTGCGTGGGCCTTTGAAATCCTTGGGCAGGCGCACATTGCGTAAAGCGGGGATAAGGCAAGGCACCCCCAAAGAACTAGAAGTAACACCAGGTTCAGTCAAGGTGGTTGGACGAACCGGCGTGAGCTGCTGAGCCTGATGCTGTGTGGCTAACTCGGCCTCCCTGCGCGCGCAGGCCCGGTCCACCACTCCCTGAGCGTCATCAGCACCAGCCGCCAGGTTGTTGTCATGAGGTGCCCCACGTCGTTCATTACTCGACACTACCGGTTCATCCATGTGTCTGCTATAGCTCCGGCTTGGATGGGGGGTCGAGTGGATCCAATCGCGGCTGTACGAGTATGCTTCCTGTTGGGCCAAAGCTGTCCTCAGAAGTTCCTTGACTCGTCACGTCTCTACTGCCTGCGGCGAGTCACCTTCAATTGGAATGGCCTCCAGCCGTGCAGCAGCGGCAACAAGATTGTCCATTGGGTTGGAGTAGTGACCCGGAGGTGTTAAAGCAGCCTGAGGTACAACGGTGTTTTGACGAGGCGGGTCCATCTGACGAGGCTGAACCGCTGCACCGATCCCAGGGGCTTCTACTCGGTTTCCCTCCAGCGGATTGCCGGCTCTTGGTCCTGGAGTGTTGAAAAGGTCTCTGGCCTCGAAAACCGGAGGTAAGCGGGATCGGTGCTTCCTCCTCATGACTTCATGCGACGCGCTCTGGTCCAACATAAGCTTGTAGGCCTGTACATCTAAAGCGGCCCGCTCTGCGGCCATCCTGGTGTCCTCAGCCGCCAGATTCGCCTTGGCCTGGGTGATCTGTTCCTTTACCTTTGCAATCTCCGCGTTGTGAACATCCTGATCCGGCGGATTAACTTCCGCCATAAGCACAGCCAACCCATCAAATAGTTCGAATAGAACCTGAGCCGGCGGGCGCACAGGGCCTCCTGCCCCGGCAGCCGTCGCCGTTGCTGAACCGGAGACCGTTGCCGCAGCTGTCGAAGAATGAAGCGATGCTTGTGTTCCGGCCATGAATATTCCAACCCGGTTGGGCAGATCAGAGGGGTCCGGAATACTATCGCCATCGGAACAACTCCCAATCCAGCCATCTTGTAGCTGATAAAGAGATTCGATTTCTCCGGTCAAAGATTCGTCACCGGAACAAACGACGGTCGCGCCGCGAAATTCCGATCCGTCCTCATAACTTCCTCCATGGATGACTCCCACGAAGGCATGCTTCATGGCCGGTTTAACCCGGGCGGATCACGCACGCTGAGCCGTCTCGATGAGGTCGGTGCAGATGTCCAGCTCAGGGCCCGGTTCACCGATCTTGCCAATGAAAACGTGAATGCTACCAAAGGGGACCCGGTACCCGTACTCAATTGAGCCGGCCTCGGGGCCCCAGCCTGCGTCGTCGATGTAGAGCTTACCGCGACGACTCTTAGTCATCCGGCCTACAGTGTAGCCCTCGAGTCCTTCAAAGCGGCCCTCCAAGAACCGGAAACCATCGTGCGACAGCCCCACGGTGGACGCCAACTGTCGTGGTTTTGTCACGGCAGATGTCCTAGAGAAAGGACTTAGTCGTGGAGCCATCGCGACTGGTTAGCTTGAAGGGGTTAAAGCGGACACAAGGACGCAAGAGAGTTTATACTAGTTCGGCCCCTTCGATGAAGGTAAAAGCCTACGTCTAGTTGTTATGGAATTGATGGGGCTTCGATGACTAGGGAGCAAACAAGCTTCGCCTATGTCTCGAGTTGTTGTCTCTTGTCCTTGAACCGCCGCCGGGTCGTCCCCTTATATACACGGGGGACTCCCGTCGGCTTACGGAGTCCCAATACCGGCTCATAGATGTGTCCGGTTTGGTATCTACTTATTCCTAACTTACAATACAGGTTAACTACTAACGCCGGTTTATGGCTACAGGACTTGAACCGACCATGGGCCTTGAGCCCTCCTCTGTCTTCTTGGGTTTTAACATACTTAACTACTGACGAAGTTAACCCGGCCCAGATAGGCCAGTTTACGCCCAGTAGTAATATCCCCAACATCCGGGGTGTTACAACACTCCACCACTACGAAAGGATCTCGTCCCGAGATCTAGGACTGGAAAAACTCCGGGTACTCAGAACAGAGGTGATCCTCGCATTCCCAGGTGGATTCACGGTCGGAATGGTGTGACCACTTGACTTTGAGGAATTTGATTGACTTGTTGCGAGTCTTGCGCTCAGTCTCTTCAAGAATAGCAATTGGGTGCTCATGATAAGAAAGGTCTTCTTGGAGATCAATGCATTCGAAGTTGACGGTGCGGTCAGGAGTCTTGAAGCACTTGCAAAGCTGAGAGACATGGAACACGTCGTGCACATTTGCAAAGTTGGAGGGAATCTCAAGTTGATAGGCGAGATCGCCTCTCTTACTGACGATATTGAAAGGACCCACGTACCTAGGGGCAAGCTTCCCTTTGATACCGAAGCGATGAGTACCTTTCATTGGAGAGACGCGGAGGTAAACATGGTCTCCGATCTCGAAAGCTAAATCACGATGCTTAATATCATAGTAGCTCTTCTGGCGTGATTGCGCTGCTTTGAGGTTATCACGAATGACTTTGCACATCTATTCTGCCTCTATGATCAAGTCATTGCCAAGAAGTTGATGTTCACCAATCTCTGACAAGTTAAGAGTAGTACGGCACTTCCTGCCATAGAGAATTTCAAATGGGGCCTTGCCCGAACTCGCTTGGAAGCTGTTGTTGTAGGAGAACTCGGCATATGGAAGACAATCTTCCCACTTCATACCGAAAGAGATAACGCAAGCCCTGAGCATATCTTCAAGAATCTGATTGACACGCTCGACTTGGCCGCTGGTTTGAGGATGAAAAGATGTGCTGAAACAGATGTTGGTGCCCATGGCCTTCTGAAAAGAATCCCAAAACTTCGAGGTGAAGATGCTGCCACGATCTGAAGAAATCAACTGCAGAATACTGTGCAGAGAGACAATCCGAGAGATATCAAGCTCTGCCAATTGAGCTGCTGTGATAGACTCTTTGATAGGAAGGAAATGAGCCACTTTAGTGAGTTTGTCGATGACAACGAATATAGCATCATTACCACGCTTGGACTTTGGAAATCCAGTCACGAAGTCCATCTCAATGTGGTCAAACTTTCATTCTGGAATGGCAAGAGGTTGGAGGAGACCAGCTGGTCATTGGTGTTCTGCCTTCACTCTTCTACAGACATCACATTCATTCATGAACTGAGCAATCTCGCGCTTCATTCGAGTCCACCAATATGCCTGCTTGAGGTCATGGTACATTTTCGTACTCCTATGGTGGATGGAGAGGAGTGAATTGTGAGACTCACCCATAATGACTTTACAAAGGTCACCTTTAGGCACAACAATGCAATCATAGAGTATCCTTGTCGTCAAGGCGATAGCACTTGTACTTGGATTGACTCTTGGCAATCCCAATCTTCACCTTCTTCACCATAGCATCAAGAAGTTGAGCCTCGCGAATCTGATCTTCCAAAGTAGGAGAGACTTGGAGGTTGGCGAGGAAACCTTGAGGAACAACTTGCAGATTGAGTTTGCGGAAAGCTTCACAAAGCTCGGGTTGGTAAGGCTTGAGAATCAGACTGCTGCAGTAAGCCTTCCTGCTCAATGCGTCAGCAATTACATTGGCCTTGCCTGGAGTATATTCGATACTCGGATTATACTCTTGAATCATTTCGACCCAACGAGTCTGCCTGAGGTTGAGATTAGGCTGAGTGAAGATGTACTTGAGACTCTTGTGGTCATTGAAGATGTCCACTTTTCTTCCCAATAAGAGATGTCTCCAAGTCAAAAGAGCATGCACAACTGCCGCCAACTCGAGGTCATGAGTGGGGTAGTTCTTTTCATTGACCTTCAATTGGCGAGAAGTATAGGCCACAACTTTCTTCTCTTGCATCAACACTGCACCAAGACCTTGAAGAGAGGCATCACAGAAGACCTCGAACGGTTTGGATTCATCGGGAGGAGTCAGAACTGGAGCAGTGACTAATTTCACTTTCAGGGTGTTGAAAGCGATGTCACATTCTGGAGACCAAACGTACTTGACGTGCTTCTGGAGAAGGTTGGAAAGCGGCTTCGCGATCTTTGAAAAGTTCTCAACAAACCTTCGACAACAGCTTGCGAGACCAAGGAAGCTGCGGAGTTGCTTCACGTTCTGAGGTGGTTCCCAATTCACAATTGTAGACACCTTCTCAGGATTCACCGCTATGCCCTTGGCAGATATGATATGCCCAAGGTAGAGAACCTCATCGAGCCAAAACTGGCACTTTGAAAACTTGGCATAGAACTTATGTTCTCTGAGCTTATCCAGCACCAAACGCAAGTGCTTGGCATGATCCTCCTTGTTCTTGGAAAAGACCAAAATGTCATCGAGGTAGACCAAGATGAAGTCATTTGTGTAGGGGTTGAATATGAAGTTCATCATGCGAGAGAATGTCGGAGGAGCGTTGACGAGGCCAAAAGATATGACAGTGTATTCATATGAACCATAGCTTGTTCTGAATGACGTCTTGGGGATATCTTGATCATGAATTCGAATCTGGTGATAGCCCATACAAAGATCAAGCTTGGAGAATACTTGAGCACCTTTGAGTTGTTCAAACAGCTCGTTGATGTTGGGAAGTGGGTTCTTGTTCTTTATAGTCTTCTTGTTCAATGGACGATAGTCAACACAGAGTCGGTCCGTTCCATCCTTCTTCTTCGCGAAAAGAACTCCACAACCCAACGGAGAAGAACTAGGTTGGATGAGACCCATTCGCTCTTGAATATCGAGTTGCGTCTTCAGCTCCTTCAACTCTTCAGGTCCAAGCTTGTAAGGACGTTTGCAAATAGGTTCCGTGCCAAGCTCAAGATCGATGACGAATTCAACTGGCAGGTGCGGAGGCATTCCTGGAAGCTCTTCTGGAAAGACGTCTTGATATTCGCAAACAATTGGAATTTGAGAGATGGCATCCAGTTCACCCTTCTCATTGAGAGAAAACAAACGGATGGTTTCATCACGAGCGGCAAAGACAATTACATCCTCAGACGAATGAGTCAATTGAATCTGCCTGGCAGCACAATCAAGATGAGCCTTGTGCTTAGAAAGCCAATCCATTCCAAGAATAAGATCGATATCCGAGTCGCCCAGAACAATAGGAGAAGCTAGAAATTTGTAGTCGCCCAACGTGATAGTAACATCCGGGACGCGGATATTAGCTGTCATTTGCTTGCGCGGGGACACGATTTGCAAAGGTCTTTGCAAATGCTGATAATCGCACTCATACTTTGATGCAAAAGGTTTAGAAATGAAGCAATGTGATGCACCAGTGTCAAAAAGAACTTTTGCAGGAACATCGTTAACAGGAAGGTTACCCATAATCACATCTGGCGAGTCCTCTACCTGAGGTGCATTCAACAAGTTGACCTTGGCGTGCTTGGGGTTATGCTTGACCACTCCAGTACTTGCCGATCTCACAGGAGGAGGAGGAGGGAGACACCTCTGATTGAAGCATTTGTTGGCATAGTGACCCTTCTGTTGTCACTTGTTGCACGTGACCTCCGAGAGCGGACGGTGATACGGAGCACTCGATCTTGGAGCTTGAGACGAAGTCTTGTTCTGAAAGCCAGAGTTGGGTGGGTGGGAAGATCCACTGCCACCTTTGCTCTTCTGCTGATAAGGCTGACGGAACGGAGGAGGAGGAAGCCAATACTTTTGCTACTTAGCCACTTGAGTTGAGGAAGAAGGAGTTGCATCTCTGACTCGCTTCTTGGAAGCATCGCACTTCAGTTGAGTAGTCTCTTGCTTCATTGCCATATTGTAAAACTCATCGTACTTCTTGGGCTCAAAGAGGACGAGAGCTAGCTGGAGTTCTTCTCTGAGACCACCCCTGAACTGGTATATCATGCTCTTCTCGTCAGGGACGTCTTTCTTAGCAAAACGGGCGAGCTTCTGAAACATGATGGTGTACTGGTAAACAGACATAGTGCCTTGCTTCAGGTTGCGAAATTCCTCACGCTTGCTCTCAACCACACTCTGAGGAATATGATGAGCTTTGAAGTCTTGACGGAATTCATCCCAGGTAATCGCACGGGCTCCTCTGGAATCTTTGTACTGCTGAAACCATTCAGCAGCTTGGTCTTTGAGTTGGAAGTAGGCAAACTTGACAAAGTCCTCAGGCCTGACGTTACTGCACTCAAAATGCTTGCATATGTCCATGAGCCAATCATCAGCGTCTGAGGCCTCGACACAGTTGCTGAAGGTCTTTGGCTGGTTAGCAAGGAACTGGTTGAGTGTAGCGAACTGATTCTGATTGTTGCCATGGCCCTGGTTCCCTTGGTTGCGCTCTTGAAGAAGTTGCATGATCATCTACGTGTTTGCATTGGTAGCGGCCATCACAGCTTGCCATGCCTCCGGAGGTGGAGGTGGTGGTGGCAGATCAGGATTCAGAGTCGTGCGCGTTGGAGGAGCCATCCTGAAGAGGTTGACATCCATTAGCATCTTGACAGACAAATATTTAAGTTGAATCAAGCGGGTTGAAATTGCAACATAAAGTCTTCACATCCGAACAAAATGAACGAATGCATTCCAATTGAAATGGTCACATATCCATAAATTGAGAAGCCACTTAGAATTGAGGTAGAAGAAAAACAACAAGGTACGGACACGGACAAGAACAAATACTTGGTGAGGATTACCCAATCCCAAACCAAATATCGCGGAAGAAGAACTAGAGCTACAAGAATTCCCACCTATGAAACTCCCGAACCTTTCCGGTTATGCAATCAGGTGTTGGGGATACAGGGGAAGCATAATATCTCACCCAAATCTAGCAAATCCTACATCCAGCTGTATCCATCCTTCAACACATAACCAAGAAACCTTCGGAAATCATCTACCTCAACCTTCGAAAAGCATCCGTTATACGAGTTATGGCAATACTCCCGAACTCCCGCCCCAGTACTGGGTGGCGTCGAGGTTATCTCACCAACAACTGCATAAAAGAGATTTTCGATGTTGGCGAAACTCAGGTATTCCAGAACTGCAACGATAAAATTGTGACGACAACACCTCGGAGCTCAACTCCCCGGGACACTGCCACAACCCCTAAATGACAGGAGGCACCAAGAACAATGTTCTCGTCACAAAACCATCGGAACGATTCCAAGATACCCGCGTGATCCTAAAAAAATTAGTGAAATTTGAGAAGAGAAGAGTTAAAACTCTACGTCAGGATGCCTACCAGAGCGATGAAGGGACTGGGAGTAAAAAGAATTCCTAACTCTCGATATATATAATCCTAAATGACTCAAAACATTTTTCTAGACTCAACAACGCCAGCGATTCGATCAAGCAGGGGGCTCCTAAGGTCGGGGAAGGCTCTGATACCAACTTGTAACGCCCTCGATGCGGCTATATCTCCTACGTGTCGAAGCACGACTTAGAGGCATAACCGCATTGAAAGCAATGTCGCAAGTAAGGTAATCTTCACAACAACCCATGTAAATAAATAAAAGGGGAAAAATACATAGTTGGCTTACACTCGCCACGTCACACAAATACATGAATAACATTACATTCATCCAATACACTCATGGTCCGACTACGGTACCAAAATAAAGATCAACCCCCACATGCGACAAAGTCCCCGATCGCCCATCGCCCAACTGGGCACCACTACTGATCATCTGGGAAAGACACGTAGTAACGGCGAGAGTCTTCATCGAACTCCCACTTGAGCTCAAGCGCATCGTCTGGAACGGTATCATCGGTCCCTGCATCTGGTTTTGGAAGTAAACTGTGAGTCACGGGGACTCAGCAATCTCGCACCCTCGCGATCTAGACTATTTAAGCTTATAGGTAAGGCAAAGGTATGATGTGGAGCTGCAGCAAGCGACTAGCATCTATGGTGGCTAACATACGCAAATGAGAGCGAGAAGAGAAGGCAAAAGCACGGTCGAACAACTATGATCAAGAAGTGATCCTAGAACAACCTATGTCAAGCATTACTCCAACACCGTGTTCACTTCCCGGACAACGCCGAGAAGAGACCATCACGGTTACACACGCGGTTGATTCATTTTAATTAAGTTAAGTTTCAGGTTATCTACAACCGGACATTAACAAATTCCCATCTGCCCATAACCGCGGGCACGGCTTTCGAAAGTTCAAATCCCTACAGGGGAGTCCCAACTTAGCCCATCACAAGCTCTCACAGTCAACGAAGGATATTACTTCTCCCGAGACATTCCGATCAGACTCGGCATCCCGGTTACAAGACATCCTCGACAATGGTAAAATAAGTCCAGCAACACCGCCCGAATGGTCCGTCAAATCCCGATAGGAGCTGCACATATCTCGTTCTCAGGGCACACTTAGATGAGTGCTCCATACAACTAAAACCAAACCTCGAGTTTCCCCGAGGGGGCGCTGCACAGGGCTCTAGTTTGGACCAACACTCAGAGGAGCACTGGCCCGGGGGGTTTAAATAAAGATGACCCTCGGGCTCCGGAAACCCAAGGGAAAAAGAGGCTAGGAGGCAAATGGTAAAACCAAGGTTGGGCATTGCTGGAGGAGTTTTACTCAAGGCGAACTGTCAAGGGGTTCCCATTATAACCCAACCGTGTAAGGAATGCAAAATCCGGGAACATAACACCGATATGACAGAAACTAGGGCGGCAAGAGTGGAACAAAACACTAGGCAAAAGGCCGTGCCTTCCAACCTTTACCAAGTATATAGATGCATTAAGATAAACAAGATAATATGGTGATATCCCAACAATAAACAATGTTCCAACAAGGAACGATCTCCAATCTTCACCTGCGACTAGCAACGCTATAAGAGGGGCTGAGCAAAGCGGTAACATAGCCAAACAACGGTTTGCTAGGACATGGTGGGTTAGAGGTTTGACATGGCAATATGGGAGGCATGGTAAGCAAGTGGTAGGTATCGTAGCATAGGCATAGCAAAAGAGCGAGCATCTAGCAAGCAAAGATAGAAGTGATTTCGAGGGTATGGTCATCTTGCCTGCAAAATTGTCAAAGTTGACTTGATCCTCGTAAGCGAACTCAACGGGCTCCTCGTTCACGAACTCATCTCCCAGCTCTACCCAAACAAGAACAACAAGCAAAAGGAGCACAATCAACCACGTGCAATGCTCAAGCAACATGATGCAAACATGGTATGATATGCGGGATGCGGTATGTGATGCATATGCAAGATTTGACAAGGAAAGATAGAACCTGGCCTCAACATGGAAATCCAAGAGTGCCACTGGAAAGGTGAGGTAATTTCGGTTGAAATCGATATAAAGCTCACCAGAATCGGATGCACGGTTTGGAAATGGCAAGCAAAACAAATATGGCACCGGTCTGCGATAATCAGCAAGTGACCAACTAAATGCATCAAGATAAATATGCTACAGCACTCAAACATGACAACAAAATACATGGCAGGGATCCACTCATGAAGCCTGACAAAAGATGAACACTGAGCTACGGCTAGTTCATCCATTAATAGGTTCAAACAAGCATGGCAAAAGTGCAAATGATAACAGGTTCCAGACTTGGTGAAATTAACACAAGTCTGGAATTTATCATCAGGAAGCACACTTTAGAGCATGAAAACTACATTCTACAGGAACTTAACATGGCAAAGCAAGGCATGGCATGAAGCTACTCAAAGCACTTAACAAAAGTCCCTTAGTGACCTTGAGCCAAAAAGGGATCAAAAAATACAATTGCAAGCATGTGAACATAGCAAAAACACAAACAGATTCAGACTTAGTGAAAAACTAGAGCATGCAAAACAGTTGACGAGTAGGCATGCTTATGAGCTCGATGCACTCACTACAGAGCAAGGCATGACAAACTAAGCATACACTCATCAAGAAGACATAGCATAGAAGCTATACATGGCAAGAACAACAACATAGCATGCACGGATCAATAGCAACATCCTCGGCAAAATCGCTAAACATGTCAACAATCTGCCATGATCATTTTATAGCAAAAGTAGAGCTCGATTGACTCAAGCTAGTCTGCTCCATAAATTCAAACAAAGACATGGATGGATAGAGCACCACAATGTAAACAGAACATCCTTACTGATCATCCTCAAAAGAGGCACGGATCACTAGGAAACAACATGAACATATGGCATAACAACAAAAATAGAACAAGGACTTGGTGAAATTCTAATTCCCTGAAATCAGCATTGCCGATTACGCTACTTTGCAAGCTTGTGCTAGTCACCACAAATATCACAAAAATACATGGCAAGCACCCATGTAAAGATGACATGGCATATAACAAAACACATGTAGAGCTCAGGATCATAGCATGCACACATTAATCATGGCAAAAATGACAAAAGGCTATTTGCTGAAACAGATCTGACAAATTCATCACATAGCCCTCTTCCAACAGCATTTCGGGCATTAAGATGAGCTCAAATGAAAATGATGCAATGAGATGAAATGATGTACTTGTCGAGGCAAATATTTTGATATGCTACACGCACAAATCGGATCTATGATGAGAGAGTTATGACATGCCAAAGTTTGCAAAACAATTAGGGTTCGAGGATGAAAAAGTCGACCCTCAAACTCAGATCTGGATCCAGATCGGCACGGTCGACGAGGTGGCGGCGGAGCTCGCCGGAAATGGACAGGCAACGGCGGCCGGCGAGGCTCTCCGGCGCGGGGAAGTCGGGGAACCGGAGGGACGGCGAGGGCGCGGCGATCGTCGGGCGCGGCGCGGTGCTCGCCGGCGCGGTGCGGGGCGGCGGAGGCGAGATGAGGCGGCGGTCGCCGGAGCTGAGGCCGGCCGGAGCGGGCGGCGGTGGCCGTTGTCGACGCCGGCGAGGGATGCGGCAGCCATCGCGGGCGGCGTCGGGCGGAGGTAGGCGGCGGGGCGCAGGCGAGGCGGCTCGGCCCGGTTGCTGGCCGGGAGGGCCAATCGTGGGCCGGGCGGGCCGTGGCGGCGGAGGGACAGGTGGCGAGGCCTCAGTGGCCACGGGCGGCGGCGGCGACTGTCCGAACCGGGACGGACATTGTCCGGCGTGGAGATGGGATTTTTAGGGTTTCGGGGAAGAGGAGACCCGGGATTTTGGAAGGGGTCTATTTATAGAGGTAGAGGGAGCTAGGAAGCTCCAAATGAGGTGCGGTTTTTGGCCACACAATCGTGATCGAACACTCTAGATGATGGGAGAGGTTTAGGTGGGTTTTGGGCCAGTTTGGAGAGGTGTTGGGCTGCAACACACACGAGGCCTTTTTGGTTCCTCGGTTAACCGTTGGAGTATCAAACGAAGTCCAAATGGCGCGAAACTGGACAGGCGGTCTACCGGTAGTAAACCAAGGCCGCATGACAAGTCTCGGTCCAATCCGGAAATGTTTAACCCCCACACACGAAAAGAGGTAGAAAGGACCACCGGAGGACATAGGAGCGCCGGAATGCAAAACGGACAACGGGGAAAATGCTCGGATGCATGAGACGAACACGTATGCAAATGCAATGCACATGAAGACATGATATGAGATGCATGAAAAAGACAACAACACACGGAGACAAAAACCCGACACCGAGGAAATAAAATAACTTAGTGCCGGAAACGGCAAGAGTTGGGATACATATAAGGTAAATTACATCCGGGGTGTTACAACACTCCGCCACTACGAAAGGATCTCGTCCCAAGATCTATGACTGGAAAAACTCCGGGTACTCAGAACGGAGGTGATCCTCGCGTTCCCAGGTGGCTTCACGGTCGGAATGGTGTGACCACTTGACTTTGAGGAATTTGATTGACTTGTTGCGAGTCTTGCGCTCAGTCTCTTCAAGAATAGCAACTGGGTGCTCACGATAAGAAAGGTCTTCTTGGAGATCAATGTCTTCGAAGTTGATGGTGCGGTCAGGAGTCTTGAAGCACTTGCGGAGCTGAGAGACATGGAACACGTCGTGCACATTTGCAAAGTTGGAGGGAAGCTCAAGTTGATAGGCGAGATCACCTCTCTTGCTGACGATCTTGAAAGGACCCACGTACCTAGGGGAAAGCTTCCCTTTGATACCGAAGCAACGAGTACCTTTCATTGGAGAGATGCGGAGGTAAACATGGTCTCCGATCTCGAAAGCCAAATCATGATGCTTAATATTATAGTAGCTCTTCTGGCACAATTGCGCTGCTTTGAGGTTATCACGAATGACTTTCCACATCTCTTCTGCCTCTGTGATCAAGTCATTGCCAAGAAGTTGACTTTCACCAGTCTCTGACCAATTAAGAGGAGTACGGCACTTCCTGCCATAGAGAATTTAAAATGGGGCCTTGCCCGAACACGCTTGGAAGTGGTTGTTGTAGGAGAACTCGGCATATGGAAGACAATCTTCCCACTTCATACCGAAAGAGATAACGCAAACCCTGAGCATATCTTCAAGAGTCTGATTGACACGCTCGACTTGGCCGCTAGTTTGAGGATGAAAAGTTGTGCTGAAACGGATGTTGGTGCCCATGGCCTTCTGAAAAGAATCCTAAAACTTCGAGGTGAAGATGTTGCCACGATCTGAAGAAATCAACTGCGGAATACCGTGCAGAGAGACAATCCGAGAGATATAAAGCTCTGCCAATTGAGCTGCTATGATAGACTCTTTGATATGAAGGAAATGAGCCACTTTAGTGAGTTTGTTGATGACAACGAATATAGCATCATTACCACGCTTGGACTTTGGAAATCCAGTCACGAAGTCCATCTCAATGTGGTCAAACTTCCATTCTGAAATGGCAAGAGGTTGGAGGAGACCAGCTGGTCATTGGTGTTCTGCCTTCACTCTTCTGCAGACATCACATTCATTCACGAACTGAGCAATCTCGCGCTTCATTCGAGTCCACCAATATGCCTGCTTGAGGTCATGGTACATTTTCATACTCCCAGGGTGGATGGAGAGGAGTGAATTGTGAGACTCGTTCATAATGACTTTACGAAGGTCACCTTTAGGCATAACAATGCGATCCTCGAAGAATAGAGTATCTTTGTCATCAAGGCGATAGCACTTGTCCTTGGATTGACTCTTGGCAATCCCAATCTTCACCTTCTTCACCATAGCATCAAGAAGTTGAGCCTCGCGAATCTGATCTTCCAAAGTAGGACAGACTTGGAGGTTGGTGAGGAAACCTTGAGGAACAACTTGCAGATTGAGTTTGCGGAAAGCTTCACAAAGCTCGGGTTGTTAAGGCTTGAGAATCAGACTGTTGCAGTAAGCCTTCCTGCTCAATGCGTCAGCAATTACATTGGCCTTGCCTGGAGTATATTCGATACTCGGATTATACTCTTGAATCATTTCGACCCAACGAGTCTGCCTGAGGTTGAGATTAGGCTGAGTGAAGATGTACTTGAGACTCTTGTGGTCAGTGAAGATGTCCACTTTTCTTCCCAATAAGAGATGTCTCCAAGTCAAAAGAGCATGCACAACTGCAGCCAACTCGAGGTCATGAGTGGGGTAGTTCTTTCCATTGGACTTCAACTGGCGAGAAGTATAGGCCACAACTTTCTTCTCTTGCATCAACACTGCACCAAGACCTTGAAGAGAGGCATCACAGAAGACCTCGAACGGTTTGGATTCATCAGGAGGAGTCAGAACTGGAGCAGTGACTAATTTCTCTTTCAGGGTGTTGAAAGTGATGTCACGTTCCGGAGACCAAACGTACTTGACGTGCTTCTGGAGAAGGTTGGAAAGCGGCTTCGCGATCTTTGAAAAGTTCTCAACGAACCTTCGACAATAGCTTGCGAGACCAAGGAAGCTGCGGAGTTGCTTCACGTTCTGAGGTGCTTCCCAATTCACAATTGCAGACACCTTCTCAGGATTCACCGCTATGCCCTTGGCAGAGATGATATGCCCAAGGTAGAGAACCTCATCGAGCCAAAACTGGCACTTTGAAAACTTGGCATAGAACTTATGTTCTCTGAGCTTATCCAGCACCAAACGCAAGTGCTTGGCATGATCCTCCTTGTTCTTGGAAAAGACCAAAATGTCATCGAGGTAGACCAAGACGAAGTCATTTGTGTAGGGGTTCAATATGAAGTTCATCATGCGAGAGAATGTCAGAGGAGCGTTGACGAGGCCAAAAGACATGACAGTGTATTCATATGAACCATAGCTTGTTCTGAATGCCGTCTTGGGGATATCTTGCTCACGAATTCGAATCTGGTGATAGCCCATACGAAGAACAAGCTTGGAGAATACTTGAGCACCTTTGAGTTGTTCAAACAGCTCGTTGATGTTGGGAAGTGGGTACTTGTTCTTTATAGTCTTCTTGTTCAATGGACGGTAGTCAACACAGAGTCAGTCCATTCCATCCTTCTTCTTCACGAAAAGAACACCACAACCCAACGGAGAAGAACTAGGTTGGATGAGACCCATTCGCTCTTGAATATCGAGTTGCTTCTTCAGCTCCTTCAACTCTTCAGGTCCAAGCTTGTAAGGACGTTTGCAAACAGGTTCCGTGCCAGGCTCAAGATCGATGACGAATTCAACAGGCCGGTGTGGAGGCATTCCTGGAAGCTCTTCTGGAAAGACGTCTTGATATTCGCAAACGACTGGAATTTGAGAGATGGCATCGAGTTCACCCTTCTCATTGAGAGAAAACAGACGGATGGTATCATCACGAGCGGCAAAGACTATTACATCCTCAGACGAATGAGTCAATTGAATCTGCCTGGCAGCACAATCAAGATGAGCCTTGTGCTTAGAAAGCCAATCCATTCCAAGAATAAGATCGATATCCGAGTCGCCCAGAACAATAGGAGAAGCTAGAAATTGTTGGAGATCGTAGCAGAAATTTAAAATTTTCCACGCATCACCAAGATCAATCTATGGAGTAATCTAGCAACGAGGGGAAGGAGAGTGCATCTACATACCCTTGTAGATCGCTAAGCGGAAGCGTTCAAGTGAACGGGGTTGATGGAGTCATACTCATCGTGATCCAAATCACCGATGATCCTAGTGCCGAACGGACGGCACTTCCGCATTCAACACACGTACAGCCCGTGACGTCTCCTAAGACTTGATCCAGCAAGGGGAGAAGGAGAGGTTGGGGAAGACTCCATCTAGCAGCAGCACGACGGCGTGGTGGTGGTGGAGGAGCGCGGGACTCCAGTAGGGCTTCGCCAAGCACTACGAGAGACGAGGAGGAAGAGGGGTAGGGCTGCGCCAACAGGGGAGGAACTTCATGTGTTGGGCTGCCCCTTTGCCTCCACTATATATAGGGGGAGAGGGAGGGCTGCGCCCCCACCTAGGGTTTACTCCCTAGGGGTGGCGGCAGCCCTAGATCCCATCTAGGGTGGCAGCCACAAGGGGGAGAGGGGGAGGCGCACCTGAGGTGGGCCTTAGGGCCCATCTGCCCTAGGGTTTGCCCCCTTCCCCTCTTGGAGGCGCCTTGGGCCTTGGTGGGAGGCGCCCCAGCCCACCTAGGGGCTGGTCCCTTCCCACTATTGGCCCGTGTAGGCCTCCGGGGCTGGTGGCCCCACCTGGTGGACCCCCGGACCCCTCCGGTGGTCCCGGTACACTACCGGTGATGCCCGGAACACTTCCGATGGCCAAAACCATACTTCCTATATATTAATCTTTACCTCCGGACCATTCCAGAACTCGTCGTGACGTCCGGGATCTCATCCGGGACTCCGAACAACATTCGGTAACCGCGTACATACTTTCCCTATAACCCTAGCGTCATCGAACCTTAAGTGTGTAGACCCTACGGGTTCGGGAGTCATGCAGACATGACCGAGACAACTCTCCGGTCAATAACCAACAGCGGGATCTGGATACCCATGTTGGCTCCCACATGCTCCATGATGATCTCATCGGATGAACCACGATGTCAAGGATTCAATCAATCCCGTATACAATTCCCTTTGTCTATCGGTACGATACTTGCCCGAGATTCGATCGTCGGTATCCCGATACCTTGTTCAATCTCGTTACCGGCAAGTCTCTTTACTCGTTCCGTAACACATCATCCGTGATCAACTCCTTGGTCACATTGTGCACATTATGATGATGTCCTACCGAGTGGGCCTAGAGATACCTCTCCGTTACACGGAGTGACAAATCCCAGTCTCGATTCGTGTCAACCCAACAGACACTTTCGGAGATACCTGTAGTGAACCTTTATAGCCACCTAGTTACGTTGTGACGTTTGGTACACCCAAAGCACTCCTACGGTATCGGGGAGTTGCACAATCTCATGGTCTAAGGAAATGATACTTGACATTAGAAAAGCTTTAGCATACGAACTACACGATCTTTGTGCTAGGCTTAGGATTGGGTCTTGTCCATCACATCATTCTCCTAATGATGTGATCCCATTATCAATGACATCCAATGCCCATGGTCAGGAAACCGTAACCATCTATTGATCAACGAGCTAGTCAACTAGAGGCTTACTAGGGACATGGTGTTGTCTATGTATCCACACATGTATCTGAGTTTCCTATCAATACAATTCTAGCATGGATAATAAACGATTATCATGAACAATGAAATATAATAATAATAACTAATTTATTATTGCATCTAGTGCATATTTCCAACAGTCTCCCACTTGCACTAGAATCAATAATCTAGTTCACATCGCTATGTGATTAACACTCACAGGTCACATCGCCATGTGACCAACATCCAAGAGTCTACTAGACTCAATGATCTAGTTCACATTACTATGTGATAAACACTCAAAGAGTTTTGGGTTTGATCATGTTATGCTTGTGAGAGAGGTTGTAGTCAACGGGTCTTGCCATATTCAGATCCCTATGTATTTCGCAAAACTTTATATCATAGATGCTGCTACCACGTTCCACTTGGAGCTATTCCAAATTGTTGCTCCATTATACGTATCCGGTATATCTACTCAGAGCTATCCGTATAGGTGTTAAGCTTGCATCGATGTAACTCTTTACGTCAAACTCTTTATCACCTCCATAACCGAGAAACATTTCCTTATTCCTCTAAGGATAATTTTTGACCGCTATCCGGTGATCTACTCCTAGATCACCTTTGTACCATCTTGCCAAACATGTGGCAAGGCACACATCAGGTGCGGTACTTCAGCATGGTATACCGTATAGAGCCTATGACAAAAGCATAGGGGGACGACCTTCGTCCTTCCTCTTTCTTCTGCCGTGGTCAATCTTCGAGTCTTACTCAACTTCACACCTTACAATTCAGGTAAGAACCCCTTCTTTGACTGATCTATTTTGAACTCCTTCAAAAACATGTCAAGGTGTGCGTTCTTTGAAAGTATCATCAGGCATCTTGATCTATTTCTATAGATCTTGATGCCCGATATGTAAGCAGCTTTATCCAGGTCTTCCTTTGAAAAACACTCTTCAAACAACCGTTTATGCTTTCCAGAAATTCTACATTATTTTGGATCAACAATATGTCATCCACATATACTTATCAGAAATGTTGTAGTGCTCCCACTCACTTTCTTGTAAATACAAGTTTCTAGCAAACATTGTATAAACCTAAAAGCTTTGATCACTCCATCAAAGCATATATTCTGACTCCGAGATGCTTGCTCTAGTCCATAGAAGGATTGCTGGAGCCAGCATACCTTTTAGCATCCTTAGGATCGACAAAACTTTGATTGTATCACATACAACTTTTCTTACGAAAAGTGGTAAGAAAACTTGTTTTGACATCCATCTGTAAGATTTCATAATCGAAAAATACAGCTAATGCTAACATGATTCCGACGGACTTAAGCATCGCTACGGGTGAGAAATTCTCATCGTAGTCAACTCCTTGAACTTGTGAAAAGACTCTTTCCCACAAGTCGAGCTTCATAGACGGTAACATTACCGCCCACGTCCGTCTTTTCTTAAAGATCCATTTATCTCAGTGGCTTGCCGATCATCGGGCAAGTCCACCAAAGTCCATACTTTGTTCTGATACATGGATCCTATCTCGGATTTCATGGCTTCTAACCACTTGTCGGAATACGGGCCCACCATCGCTTCTCCATAGCTCGTAGGTTCATTGTTGTCTAACAACATGATATCTAAGACAGGATCACCGTACCACTCAGGAGTAGTACATATCCTTGTCGACCTATGAGGTTCGATAGCAACTTGATCCGAAGCTTCATGATCACTGTCATTAACTTCCTCTTCAACAAACGTAGGTGCCACAGAAAACATCTTTCTGTGTTGCATCACTCTCTGGTTGAAGTAAAGATTCGACAACCTCATCAAGTTCTATCTTCCTCCCACTCAATTCTTTCGAGAGAAACTCCTTCTCGAGAAAGGACCCGTTCTTAGCGACAAACAAATTGCCCTCGGATCTGAGATAGAAGGTATACCCAACTGTCACCTTTGGGTATTCTATGAAGATGTGTTTGTCCGCTTTTGGGTTCGAGCTTCTCCGGCTGAAGCCTTAAGCATCGCAGCCCCAAACATTAAGAAACGACAACTTTGGTTTCTTACCAAACCAATGTTCATATGACGTCGTCTCAATGGACTTAGATGGTGTCCTATCTAAAGTGAATGCAGCTGTCTCTAACGCATAACCTCAAAATGAAAACGGTAGATTGGTAAGAGACATCATAGATCGCACCATATCTCATAGGGTTCGATTACGACGTCCGGACACACCATTACCTTGTGGTGTTCCAGGTGGCTTCAACTGTGAAACAATTCCACAATGTCTTAAGTGATTGCCAAACTCATAACTCGGAAAATCCCCTTTTGATCAGATCGTAGGAACATGATCTTATTGTTATGATGATTCTTAACTTCACTCTGAAATCGCTTGAACTTTTCAAACGTTTCAGACTTGTGCTTCATTAAGTAGATATACCTATATCTACCCAAATCGTCAGTGAAGATGAGAAAATAGCGATATCCACCGCACGCTTCAATTCTCATTGGATCACACGCATCAGCATGCATGATTTCCAACAAGTCACTTGCCCGTTTCATTGTACCTGAAAACGGGGTCTTAGTCATCCTGCCCATGAGGCATGGCTCACATGTGTCAAGTGATTCAAAATCAAGTGACTCCAAACATCCATCGACATGGAGTTTCTTCATGCATCTTACGCCAATATGACCTAAGCGGCAGTGCCACAAGAAAGTGGTACTATCATTATTAACTCTACATCTTTTGGCGTGAACATGTGTATTACCACGACCGAGATTCAATGAACCATTCACATAGGGTGCATGACCATGAAAGGTATCATTCATGTAAACAGAATAACCATTATTCTCTAACTTAAATGAATGACCGTATTGCACTGAACATGATCTAATCATATTCATGCTCAACGTAGACACTTGATAACATTTATCTAGGTTCAATACTAATCCCGAAGGTAGATGGAGCGTGCGATGGTGATCAACTTTGGAAACACTTCCAACACACATCGTCACCTCGCCCTCAGCCAGTCTCCGTTTAGTCCGTAGCTTTTGCTTCAAGTCACCAATAATAGCAACTGAACCGGTATCCAATACCCAGGTGCTACCAGGAGTACTAGTGAGGTACACATTAATAACATGTATATACTCTGTTGAAGTTGCCAGCCTTCTTATCTACCATGTATTTGGGGTAATTCTGCTACCAGTGACTGTTCCCCTTACAATAGAAGCACTTAGTCTCGGGTTTGGGTTCAACCTTGGGTTCCTTCACTAGAGCGGCAACTGGTTTGCCATCCATGAATTTTCCCTTCTAGCCCTTGCCCTTCTTGAAACCAGTGGTCTTGTCAAACCATCAACACTTGATGCTCCTTCTTGGTTTCTACCTTTTACGGTCTTAAGCACCGCGAACAGCTCCGAGATCAACTCCATCCCCTGCATGTCATAGTTCATCACGAAGATCTAGTAGCTTAGTGATAGTGGCTAGATAACTCTATCAATCACTATCTTATCTGGAAGTTTAACTCCCACTCGATTTAAGTGATTGTAGCACCCAGACATTCTGAGCACATGCTCACCAGTTGAGCTATTCTCCTCCATCTTGTTGGCTAAAGAACTTGTCAGAGGTCTCACACTTCTCAACACGGGCATGAGCCTGAAATCCCAATTTCAGCTCTTGGAACATCTCATATGTCTTATGGCGTTCAAAACGTCATTGGAATCCCGATTCTAAGCCATAAAGTATGGTGCACTAAACTATCAAGTAGTCATCAGGATGTGTCTGTCAGGTGTTCACAACATCCACAGACGACGTTGTAGGGGTTTGCACATCGAGCGGTGCATCAAAGACATAAGCCTTCTGTGTAGCAGTGAGGACACTCCTCGGACTACGGACCTAGTCCGCATCATTGCTTACAATATCTTTCAACTTAATCTTTCTCTAGGAACGTATTGAAACAAGGAGCTACAACGTGAGCTATTTATCTACAACATATTTGCAAAGACAATTTAGACTATGTTCATGATAATTGAGTTCATCTAATCAAATTATTTAATGAACTCCCACTCAGATAGACATCCCTCTAGTCATCTAAGTGAAACATGATCCGAGTCAACTAGGCCGTGTCCGATCATCACGTGAGATGGACTAGTCAACATCAGTGAACATCTTCATGTTGATCGTATCTTCTATACGACTCATGCTCGACCTTTCGGTCTTCCGTGTTCCGAGGCCATGTTTGTACATGCTAGGCTCGTCAAGTCAACCTAAGTGTATTGCGTGTGTAAATCTGGCTTACACCCGTTGTATTCGAACGTTAGAATCTATCACACCCGATCATCACGTGCTGCTTCGAAACAACGAACCTTCGCAACGGTGCACAGTTAGGGGGAACACTTTCTTGAAATTATTACGAGGGATCATCTTATTTAAGCTACCGTCATTCTAAGAAAATAAGATGTAAAACATGATAAACATCACATGCAATCAAATAGTGACATGATATGGCCAATATCATTTTTGCTCCTTTTGATCTCCATCTTCGGGGATCCATGATCATCGTTGTCACCGGCATGACACCATGATCTCCATCATCATGATCTCCATCATCGTGTCTTCTTGAAGTTGTCTCGTCATCTATTACTTCTACTACTATGGCTAACGCTTTAGCAATAAAGTAAAGTAATTACATGACATTTATGTTGACACGCAGGTCATAAATAAATTAAGACAACTCCTATGGCTCCTGCTGGTTGTCATACTCATCGACATGCAAGTCGTGATTCCTATTACAAGAACATGATCAATCTCATACATCACATATATCATTCATCACATCCTTTTGGCCATATCACATCACAAGGCATATGCTGCAAAAACAAGTTAGACGTCTTCTAATTGTTGTTGCAAGTTTTTACGTGGCTGCTATAGGTTTCTAGCAAGAACGTTTCTTACCTACGCGAAAACCACAACATGATATGCCAATTTCTATTTACCCTTCATAAGGACCATTTTCATTGAATCTGATCCGACTAAAGTGGGAGAGACAGACACCCGCTAGCCACCTTATGCAACTAGTGCATGTCAGTCGGTGGAACCAGTCTCACGTAAGAGTACATGTAAGGTCGGTCCGGGCCGCTTCATCCCACGATGCCGCCGAATCAAGATAAGACTAGTAACGGCAAGTAAATTGACAATATCGACGCCCACAACTGCTTTGTGTTCTACTCGTGCATAGAAACTACGCATAGACCTAGCTCATGATGCCACTGTTGGGGATCGTAGCAGAAATTTAAAATTTTCTACGCATCACCAAGATCAATCTATGGAGTAATCTAGCAACGAGGGGAAGGAGAGTGCATCTACATACCCTTGTAGATCGCTAAGCGGAAGCGTTCAAGTGAACGGGGTTGATGGAGTTGTACTCGTCGTGATCCAAATCACCGATCATCCTAGTGCCGAACGGACGGCACCTCCGTGTTCAACACACGTACAGCCCGGTGACGTCTCCTAAGCCTTGATCCAGCAAGGGGAGAAGGAGAGGTTGGGGAAGACTCCATCCAGCAGCAACACGATGGCGTGGTGGTCGTGGAGGAGCGCGGGACTCCAGCAGGGCTTCGCCAAGCACTACGAGAGACGAGGAGGAAGAGGGGTAGGGCTGCGCCAACAGGGGAGGAACTTCATGTGTTGGGATGCCCCTTTGCCTCCACTATATATAGGGGGAGAGGGAGGGCTGCGCCCCCACCTAGGGTTTCCTCCTTAGGGGTGGCGGCAGCCCTAGATCCCATCTAGGGTGGCGGCCACAACGGGGAGAGGGGGAGGCGCACCTGAGGTGGGCCTTAGGGCCCATCTGCCCTAGGGTTTGCCCCCTTCCCCTCTTGGAGGTGCCTTGGGCCTTGGTGGGAGGCGCCCCAGCCCACCTAGGGGCTGGTCCCTTCCCACTATTGGCCCATGTAGGCCTCCGGGGCTGGTGGCCCCACCTGGTGGACCCCCGGACCCCTCCGGTGGTCCCGGTACACTACCGGTGATGCCCGGAACACTTCCGGTGGCCAAAACCATACTTCCTATATATTAATATTTACCTCCGGACCATTCCGGAACTCGTCGTGACGTCTGGGATCTCATCCGGGACTCCGAACAACATTCGGTAACCGCGTACATACTTTCCCTATAACCCTAGCGTCATCGAACCTTAAGTGTGTAGACCCTACGGGTTCGGGAGTCATGCAGACATGACCGAGACAACTCTCCGGTCAATAACCAACAGCGGGATCTGGATACCCATGTTGGCTCCCACATGCTCCACGATGATCTCATCCGATGAACCACGATGTCAAGGATTCAATCAATCCCGTATACAATTCCCTTTGTCTATCGGTACGATACTTGCCCGAGATTCGATCGTCGGTATCCCGATACCTTGTTCAATCTCATTACCGGCAAGTCTCTTTACTCGTTCCGTAACACATCATCCCGTGATCAACTCCTTGGTCACATTGTGCACATTATGATGATGTCCTATAGAGTGGGCCCAGAGATACCTCTCCGTTACACGGAGTGACAAATCCCAGTCTCGATTCGTGCCAACCCAATAGACACTTTCGGAGATACCTGTAGTGAACCTTTATAGCCACCCAGTTACGTTGTGACGTTTGGTACACCCAAAGCACTCCTACGGTATCCGGGAGTTGCATAATCTCATGGTCTAAGGAAATGATACTTGACATTAGAAAAGCTTTAGCATACGAACTACACGATCTTTGTGCTAGGCTTAGGATTGGGTCTTGTCCATCACATCATTCTCCTAATGATGTGATCCCGTTATCAACGACATCCAATGTCCATGGTCAGGAAACCGTAACCATCTATTGATCAACGAGCTAGTCAACTAGAGGCTTACTAGGGACATGGTGTTGTCTATGTATCCACACATGTATCTGAGTTTCCTATCAATACAATTCTAGCATGGATAATAAACGATTATCATGAACAATGAAATATAATAATAATAACTAATTTATTATTGCGTCTAGTGCATATTTCCAACAGAAATTTGTAGTCTCCCAACGTGATAGTAACATCTGGGACGCTGATATTAGCTGTCATTTGCTTACCCGGGGACACGATTTGCAAAGGTCTTTGCAAATGCTGATAATCGCACTCATACTTTGATGCAAAAGGTTTAGAAATGAAGCAATGTGATGCACCAGTGTCAAAAAGAACTTTTGCAGGAACATCGTTAATAGGAAGGTTACCCATAATCACATCTGGCGAGTCCTCTGCCTGAGCTGCGTTCAACAAGTTGACCTTGGCGTGCTTGGGGTTATGCTTGACCACTGCGGTACTTTCCGATCTCACAGGAGGAGGAGGAGGGAGACGCCTCTAATTGAAGCATTTGTTGGCATAGTGACCCTTCTGTTGGCACTTGTTGCACGTGACCTCCGAGAGTGGACGGTGATACGGAGCACTCGATCTTGGAGCTTGAGACGAAGTCTTGTTCTGAAAGCCGGGGTTGGGGGGGGGGGAAGATCCACTGCCACCTTTGCTCTTCTGCTGATAAGGCTGACGGAACGGAGGAGGAGGAAGCCAATACTTTTGCTGCTTAGCCACTTGAGTTGAGGAAGAAGGAGTTGCATCTCTGACTCGCTTCTTGGAAGCATCGCACTTCAGTTGAGCAGTCTCTTGCTTCATTGCCATATTGTAAAACTCATCGTACTTCTTGGGCTCAAAGAGGACGAGAGCTAGCTGGAGTTCTTCTCTGAGACCACCCCTGAACTGGTATATCATGCTCTTCTCGTCAGGGATGTCTTGCTTAGCAAAACGGGCGAGCTTCTAAATCATGATGTTGTACTGGTAAACAGACATAGTGCCTTGCTTCAGGTTGCGGAATTCCTCGCGCTTGCTCTCAACCACACTCTGAGGAAAATGATAAGCTTTGAAGTCTTGACGGAATTCATCCCAGGTAATCGCATGGCCTCCTCTGGAATCTTTGTACTGCTGAAACCATTCTGCATCTTGGTCTTTGAGTTGGAAGGAGGCAAACTTGACAAAGTCCTCAGGCCTGACGTTACTGCACTCAAAATGCTTGCATATGTCCACGAGCCAATCATCAGCGTCTGAGGCCTCGACACAGTTGCTGAAGGTCTTTGACTGGTTAGCAAGGAACTGGTTGAGTGTAGCGAACTGATTCTGATTGTTGCCATGGCCCTGGTTCCCTTGGTTGCGCTCTTGAAGAAGTTGCACGATCATCTACGTGTTTGCATTGGTAGCGGCCATCACAGCTTGCCATGCCTCCGGAGGTGGAGGTGGTGGTGGCGGATCAGGATTCGGAGTCGTGCGTGTTAGAGGAGCCATCCTGAAGAGGTTGACATCCATTAGCATCTTGACAGACAAATATTTAAGTTGAATCAAGCGGGTTGAAATTGCAACATAAAGTCTTCACATCCGAACAAAATGAACAAATGCATTCCAATTGAAATGGTCACATATCCATAAATTGAGAAGCCGCTTAGAATTGAGGTAGAAGAAAAACAACAAGGTACGGACAAGAGCAAATACTTGGTGAGGATTACCCAATCCCAAACCAAATATCCGCGGAAGAAGAACTAGAGCTACAAGAATTCCCACCTATGAAACTCCCAAACCTTTCCAGTTATGCAATCAGGTGTTGGGGATACAGGGGAAGCATAATATCTCACCCAAATCTAGCAAATCCTACATCCAGCTGTATCCATCCTTCAACACATAACCGAGAAACCTTCGGAAATCATCTACCTCAACCTTCGAAAAGCATCCGTTATACAAGTTATGGCAATACTCCCGAACTCCCGCCCCAGTACTGGGTGGCGTCGAGGTTATCTCACCAACAACTGCATAAAAGAGATTTTCGATGTCGGTGAAACTCAGGTATTCCAGAATCTCAACGATAAAATTGTGACGACAACACCTCGGAGCTCAACTCCCCGGGACACTGCCACAACCCCTAAATGACAGGAGGCACCAAGAACAATGTTCTCGTCACAAAACCATCGGAACGATTCCAAGATACCCGCGTGATCCTAAAAAAAATTTAGTGAAATTTGAGAAGAGAAGAGTCAAAACTCTACGTCAGGATGCCTTACCAGAGCGATGAAGGGACTGGGGAGTAAAAAGAATTCCTAAACTCTCTGATATATAAATCGTAAATGACTCAAAACATTTTTCTAGACTCAACAACACCAACGATTCGATCAAGCAGGGGGGCTCCTAAGGTCGGGGAAGGCTCTGATTACCAACTTGTAACGCCCTCGATGCGGGCTATATCTCCTACGTGTCGAAGCACGACTTAGAGGCATAACCGCATTGAAAGCAATGTCGCAAGTAAGGTAATCTTCACAACAACCCATGTAAATATAAAAGGGGAAAAATACATAGTTGGCTTACACTCGCCACGTCACACAAATACATGAATAACATTACATTCATCCAATACACTCATGGTCCGACTACGGTACCAAAATAAAGATCAACCCCCACATGCGACAAAGTCCCCGATCGCCCACAACTGGGCACCACTACTGATCATCTGGGAAAGACACGTAGTAACAGCGAGAGTCTTCATCGAACTCCCACTTGAGCTCAACGAAGGATATTCCTTCTCCCGAGGCATTCCGATCAGACTCGGCATCCCGGTTATAAGACATCCTCGACAATGGTAAAACAAGTCTAGCAACACCGCCCGAATGTGCCGACAAATCCCGATAGGAGCTGCACATATCTCGTTCTCAGGGCACACTCAGATGAGCGCTCCATACAACTAAAACCAAACCTCGAGTTTCCCCGAGGGGGCGATGCACAGGGCTCTAGTTTGGACCAACACTCAGAGGAGCACTGGCCCGGGGGGGTTAAATAAAGATGACCCTCGGGCTCCGGAAACCCAAGGGAAAAAGAGGCTAGGAGGCAAATGGTAAAACCAAGGTTGGGCATTGCTGGAGGAGTTTTATTCAAGGCGAACTGTCAAGGGGTTCCCATTATAACCCAACCGTGTAAGGAACGCAAAATCCGGGAACATAACACCGATATGACGGAAACTAGGGCGGCAAGAGTGGAACAAAACACTAGGCAAAAGGCCGGGCCTTCCACCCTTTACCAAGTATATAGATGCATTAAGATAAACAAGATAATATGGTGATATCCCAACAATAAACAATGTTCCAACAAGGAACGATCTCCAATCTTCACCTGCGACTAGCAACGCTATAAGAGGGGCTGAGCAAAGCGGTAACATAGCCAAACAACGGTTTGCTAGGACATGGTGGGTTAGAGGTTTGACATGGCAATATGGGAGGCATGGTAAGCAAGTGGTAGGTATCGTAGCATAGGCATAGCAAAAGAGCGAGCATGTAGCAAGCAAAGATAGAAGTGATTTCGAGGGTATGGTCATCTTGCCTGCAAAGTTGTCAAAGTTGACTTGATCCTCGTAAGCGAACTCAATGGGCTCCTCGTTCACGAACTCATCTCCCAGCTCTACCCAAACAAGAACAACAAGCAAAAGGAGCACAATCAACCACGTGCAATGCTCAAGCAACATGATGCAAACATGGTATGATATGCGGGATGCGGTATGTGATGCATATGCAAGATTTGACAAGGAAAGATAGAACCTGGCCTCAACTTGGAAATCCAAGAGTGCCACTGGAAAGGTGAGGTGATTTTGGTTGAAATCGATATAAAGCTCACCGGAATCGGATGCATGGTTTGGAAATGGCAAGCAAAACAAATATGGCACCGGTCTGCGATAATCAGCAGGTGACCAACTAAATGCATCAAGATAAATATGCTACAACACTCAAACATGACAACAAAATACATGGCAGGGATCCACTCATGAAGCTTGACAAAAGATGGACACTGAGCTACGGCTAGTTCATCCATTAACAGGTTCAAACAAGCATGGCAAAAGTGCAAATGATAATAGGTTTCAGACTTAGTGAAATTAACACAAGTCTGGAATTTATCATTAGGAAGCACACTTTAGAGCATGAAAACTACATGCTACAGGAACTTAACATGGCAAAGCAAGGCATGGCATGAAGCTACTCAAAGCACTTAACAAAAGTCCCTTAGTAACCTTGAGCCAAAAGGGATCAGAAAATACAATTGCAAGCATGTGAACATAGCAAAAATACAAACAGATTCAGACTTAGTGAAAAACTAGAGCATGCAAAACAGTTGACGAGTAGGCATGCTTATGAGCTCGATGCACTCAGTACAGAGCAAGACATGACAAACTAAGCATACACCCATCAAGAAGACATAGCATAGAAGCTATACATGGCAAGAACAACAACATAGCATGCACGGATCAATAGCAACATCCTCGGCAAAATCGCTAAACATGTCAACAATCTGCCATGATCATTTTATAGCAAAAGTAGAGCTCGATTGACTCAAGCTAGTCTGCTCCATAAATGCAAACAAAGACATGGATGGATAGAGCACCACAATGTAAACAAAACGTCCTTACTGATCATCCTCAAAAGAGGCACGGATCACTAGGAAACAACATGAACATATGGCATAACAACAAAAACAGAACAAGGACTTAGTGAAATTCTAATTCCCTGAAATTAGCATTACCGATTACGCTACTTTGCAAGCTTGTGCTAGTCACCACAAATATCACAAAAATACATGGCAAGCACCCCTGTAAAGATGACATGGCATATAACAAAACACATGTAGAGCTCAGGATCATAGCATGCACACATTAATCATGGCAAAAATGACAAAAGGCTATTTGCTGAAACAGATTTGACAAATTCATCACATAACCCTCTTCCAACAGCATTTCGGGCATCAAGATGAGCTCAAATGAAAATGATGCAATGAGATGAAATGATGTACTCGTCGAGGCAAACATTTTGATATGCTACATGCACAAATCGGATCTATGATGAGAGAGTTATGACATGCCAAAGTTTGCAAAACAATTAGGGTTCGAGGATGAAAAAGTCGACCCTCAAACTCAGATCTGGATCCAGATCGGCACGGTCGACGAGGTGGCGGCGGAGCTCGCCGGAAATGGAGAGGCAACGGCGGCCGGCGAGGCTCTCCGGCGCGGGGAAGTCGGGGAACCGGAGGGACGGCGAGGGCGCGGCGATCGTCGGGCGCGGAGCGGGGCAGCGGAGACGAGATGAGGCGGCGGTCGCCGGAGCTGAGGCCGGCCAGAACGGGCGACGGTGGCCGTTGTCGACGCCGGCGAGGGACGCAGCGGCCGTCGCGGGCGGCGTCGGGCGGAGGTAGGCGGCGGGGCGCAGGCGAGGCGGCTCGGCCCGGTCGCTGGCCGGGAGGGCCGACCGTGGGCCGGGCGGGCCGCGGCAGCGGAGGGACAGGTGGCGAGGCCTCAGTGGCCGCGGGCGGCGGCGGCGGCTGTCCGGACCAGGACGGACATTGTCCGGCGTGGAGATGGGATTTTTAGGGTTTCGGGGAAGAGGAGACCCGGGATTTCGGAAGGGGGTCTATTTATAGAGGTAGAGGGAGCTAGGAAGCTCCAAATGAGGTGCGGTTTTCGGCCACGCGATCGTGATCGAACGCTCTAGATGATGGGAGAGGTTTAGGTGGGTTTTGGGCCAGTTTGGAGAGGTGCTGGGCTGCAACACACACGAGGCCTTTTCGGTTCCTCGGTTAACCGTTGGAGTATCAAACGAAGTCCAAATGGTGCGAAACTTGACAGGCGGTCTACCGGTAGTAAACCAAGGCCGCATGACAAGTCTCGGTCCAATCCGGAAATGTTTAACCCCCACACACGAAAAGAGCTACAAAGGACCACCGGAGGACATAGGAGCGCCGGAATGCAAAACGGACAACGGGGAAAATGCTCGGATGCATGAGACGAACACGTATGCAAATGCAATGCACATGAAGACATGATATGAGATGCATGACAAAGACAACAACACACGGAGACAAAAACCCGACACCGAGGAAATAAAGTAACTTAGTGCCGGAAACGGCAAGAGTTGGGATACATATAAGGTAAATTACATCCGGGGTGTTACACATGGGGAGGCACTACAGTGGTACCCCATGGGCCCCGTGCAACAAGGGTGGGCCCATGGGCCCCACAAGCACCTCTGGCTCCAGTTTTATTCAAATTATGCAAGTTAGAGGACAAAACATATCATAAGTGCTCGGGGTAGTCGATATGTATGAGATGCATCAGCTCCCTCAAACTTGCTTCTTGTCCTGCAGCAATTCGGTTCATAAACTGATGCGATAAAGAAAACTTTTACGAACACTTCTGTAGGTGTATGCACAGAAATTTAGTCAATGATTACTTTACATCTATCTTATGAGAGTAACCGCATGAATAACAAAAGCTTAACAATTATGTTCTCTTATGATAAGATTTTAATCAACTAGCAAATTATAATAAATCGTCTCAAACACCAACATGATCAAAGTGGGCATGATGCAATATAACAATATATCATCCCGCTGTACTTTTGTGAAGCAATCCATAAATGCAAGACACGAAAAAAGTTCAAGTAGTGACTATATATTATGATTTAGCATAAAAGATCATATATTGATGCATCACCTAATGTTGCTTAGACAGAATCCATGTTAAACTAAGAATGATAACTATTGTCCCTAAGTTGGTGCTCTAGGAAGATGATGACACAATGTAAAAGTAAATAGATAGACCCTTCGGCCATTGTCATTTCATCTGCATAATCCTCCTTTCATTTCATCTACACAATCGTTCTCGCTGGACAAGTCGTCGAACACCTCAATGTAGTGGTCGTACACATGCACGAATCCATTATTTCAAAGAAGGGACAAAAAAATAGCGCTTGAATTTCACCAAACACTTGTTGGGTGTGGACACGTGGTGACCCCCCATAAGGGCCGATGATACATACACAACGGACTGACGACAGGTGTGGACCGACGGCGCGGGCGAAGCCGCATGGCGGCCGGGTGGAGCGACGAAGATACAGGGAAGGGCTTGGCGGGAAGCCAGGGTGGTAGAGTTGCGGCGACGATTAGGGAGGAACCGGATGCCGAGAAAGAAGGAAGGGGTGAAGACATGGGTCCGAGTGCGGTTTTGGGTGGGTCGGAGGTCTCAGAGTACTACTTGGCGGCGATCCACACTCCCACGAAGCCTCTAGTTTGCTTTCGGTTAGTGGGAAAACAGACAAGCGACTGGTATGAGGCCAATGTGGGACGGCGTTGGATGCCAAACTGCGTTCGGACAATGTGGTCTGAACGTTTTGTGAAGATGCCTCTGGTATATAGACAGGGTAAATTGCCAAAAACCTCCATAATTGCGTCTGGCGGTACCAAAAACCACCGTTTTCATAAAAGTTTGTGAAAAAACACCGATTTTGAGTAGTTGTTTGCTTAAAACACTAAAATGACGATTGATCATGTTTTGACATGAAATCTGACCGGTGGGCCGCATCATCAGTACTGATGTGGGAAATGTCACACCATTTGATTGCTCCGTTAAGTTGGATGAAGGGATAACCTGTCAGATCTTCATTTTCCCTCTCTCTCATCTCCTTAGTGGCATTCCATGGAGCATCTCGTGTGCATCATCCCACAGGTGCGCCGCCAGGCATGATAGATGCTGCCGTGGAGGCGGGAGTCGCCTAGGTAGAAGCAGCGCCGTCGTCGTGCGTGCCCAGGGCACTGGGGGAGCTACGTTCAGCCCTGCAGGGGCCGTCCCCCCCCCCCCCCCCAAATCTTAGGTAAAAGCTATGAAGAAATTTCTTTAAAGCCAGCTTAGATTAGAAAAATTAGAGCCTTTAGCCCCTCCAAACATGCATAATTTGTGTTTGGCCCCCCTGAATATCCTGTCTAGCTTCGCCACAGGCCCAGGGTGCAGTCGAGCGCGCACAAGCATGACGCGTCTCCCGCCTATGATGGATTCACTCTGCCCGGGGAGGAATGGCGGAACAAGGAGAGACCAACAAGACAAGGCTTAGCTTTAAATAAAAAATGACAAGGCTTACTATATATGACACGTGGAGCAGACTAATGCCACGTCAGTTTTAACTGGGTGCTCCTCTCGTCCGCTCTCGCCCGCTCCTTCCCTCTCGTGTCCAGCCTGGACCCACCGGGCAGCGACCCGTACTTCCTGCCATATGAGGACTCGAGGTGCAGGCCACAGCGGGATTGCGGCGGCCGGCCGGCCGGTGGTGCAGGCCACGGCGGCGGAGGAGCGCAGCGGGTAGTCGGCCGGTGGCGGAGGAACGCGGCGGGCCGGTGGGCTGGTGGCGGAGGCCCGCATGACCACCACCACCACGGCATCCTCGTCGCTCTTCTCCCTACCCATACACCGCTCGCCCCACCACCACCACCTCCTTCCTTCGCCTCCACTTCCCCAGCCAGCCCAGTTCGCCGTCGCCGCAGGCAACCTCGAGCTCGTCTCCGGCCCCCGTCCGGCCTCTCGTGCGCCTCTGTGTCTCGCCGCGTCCGGGCTCCCTCCCTTTCCTCGGTGCCTCGCCTGGCCTCGCCGCGCCCGACCCCGGCAGCACCCGGCGACGCGCCGGCAGCGCCTGGCCTCGCCGTGTCCGCCCCGGCAGCGCTCGGCCTCGCCGCGCCCGACCACGCGCCGGCAGCGCCTGGCCTCGCCGCGGCCGACCCCGACAGCGCTCGGCCTCGCCGCGCCCGGCCACGCGCCGGCAGCACCTGGCCTCGCCGCGCCCGGCCACGCGCCACGCTCGGCCTCGCCCCAACCCGCCAGGCCTCGCCGCGCCATGCTTGTGGCGCTCGCCGTGCCGCCCCTGCCGTGGGGTTCGAGCTTGCCCAGCGGCCTCCTCGCGCGCTGTGAGCTCCCTTGCCCTGCCTGCAATGTGTTTGAGGAAATGTCAGGACGGACATGTCAAATGGGTCTAGCTACCGTTGGGCGCACTCGCAGACCCAAATGAAAAAACGGGCACGGATGCGCGGACGGGCAACCCAAACGGACAAAAAGCAGACAAAACCGGTGTCCGTTTGGGTCGCCCCGTTGGAGTTGCCCTAAATTCATTATATTTTTGGCATATTTCAACTAATAAGCAGATGGCATTTTTTAACCCGGTCCAGATCTAAATATTCGCACGCCGTCTGCGTTTCACGTGATTCATCCGGGAGCTGATCGCGCAATTGTGTACACTTTATATGAAATTTGAATAAACAGGACAACTCTTGCAAACCAGATGATTTTTATTTAAATCGGATCAAATTTATTATATTCGACATATTTCAATTTTGAGAAAAGCAGATGACATATTTATATCTAGTCTAAATCTTCGTCGACCATGTAGGCGTCGTGTATGTGCAGCTGTGCACAGTGATACTGATCATGCAACTGCATACCTCAAACGTGCGCATACATTTCAAATGAAATTACCTCATCTCTAATTACCTCAAATCTCTCAAATAAAATTACAAACAGAACAAGCGTGAACGTCCTCATATATTTCAAATGAAATTACAAACAGAACAACTTTTATGCAAATCTAATGATTTTTATTTAAACAAGATGAAATTCATTACATTTTTAACATATTTAACTAAACAAAAAGCATATCACATTTTTTATCTAGTCTAAATCTTCGTCCGTGGTGTAGGTGTCAGTGTTTTACGTCCTTTCTTCGCCCGCCAAAAGTTGGAGATTGTGGCGTTGGTCCTTCTACGTTTGCCAGAACATCGGCACTAGCGGCGTCTTCCTCCATGACCTACATGAATGTGCGGCAACCACTTCAACAAAAGAGGGTATCTTCACCACTGGCCCAGGGTGCAGTCGAGCGCACACAAGCATGGCGCGTCTCCCGCCTATAGTGGATTCACTCTGCCCGGGGAAAAAAGGCGGAACAGGGAGAGACCAACAAGCCAAGGCTTAGCTTGAAATAAAAAAGACAAGGCTTACTATGTATGACACGTGGGGCAGACTAATGCCACGTCAGTTTTAACATGGCAAACATGATTCGGCCGTCTCCAGTCAACTGCCACATCAGCACTGACAACGGCCCCACCGGTCAGGTTTTGCGTCAAACACGCTTAACTGAGCATGTTTTCGGCAAAAAAAATCCCAGAAAACGGTGTTTTTCATGAACTTTCATGAAGACGATGGTTTTTGGCATTGTCGGAGGCAATTGTGATGATCTTTGACAACTTATTGTAGACTACATAGACGCAGATCCGGACAAACAAAACACGTGTGGGCTCGTGGCCCAGAAACAGACTACAGAGTACGGACTACTACCTACGGGGTCTGACACGGGACTTCACAGCGACAGGATGTGGTTCACCAGCTTGTCGACGCTGAGCCGGGACGACCCGCCATCGGCGACGGCCGCGGCCGCCCTGCTCCGGAGCTCCCGGGCACGGCCCCTCATCCCCTCCCCCTCCTCGCCCCGCATCAGCCGCCGGACGGCCGCCTCCACCGCGCCCCGCTCGAGCACGCCGCCGCCGTCCAGCGCGATGCCCGCGCGCCACACGTGCTCCACGTGCCTCGCGTTGCCCATCTGGTCGCCGAAGCAGGGCCGGCAGAGCATCGGCACGCCCCCGCACGCGCCCTCCAGCGCCGAGTTCCACCCGCCGTGCGTCCAGAACCCGCCCACGGCGCGGTGCGCCAGCACCTCCTCCTGCGGCGCCCAGCCCACCACCAGTCCACGGTCTCCGGTCGCCGCGGCGAACCCGTCGGGCAGGGCGGCGCCGCGGGCGAGGCCCGGCCGGAGCGCCCACAGGAACGGCTGGCCGCTGTCGGCCACGCCCCACGCCGCCTCGGCCAGGTCCTCGCCGCTCATGCTCGCCAGGCTGCCGAAGCTGATGTAGAGCACGGACGCCGGGGCCTGCGCGTCCAGCCAGTCGAGGCAGGAGAGGTCCTGCTGCAGGAGGCTGCTGGACGACGCCGGGGAGAGCTTGTGGAGCGGGCCGACGTCGAACACCGGCACGCCGGCGAGGTCTCGCCGGATCGTCGCCAGGTCGGCGGCCTCCAGCGCGTCGAAGGTGTTGAGGATGAACCCGGCGGAGCTCCGCACCGCCTCGACCGCCCGGGACAGTAGCTTGCACATCAGATCATGCCCATGACTGCTTCTGCTGTCGGCGCCCATCAGGTCCCGGACGCGGTACGGCGGCAGCTCCTTCACCGGCGCGTCCAGCTGCGACTCCGCGCTCACCGGGAGGTAGCCCCTGTCGCAGAGCATGGGGTTGGCCACGAAGTTGCGGAAGCAGGCGGCGCTGCCGGTGCGCAGCACCAGCCCCGGCACGGCCAGCCGCCGCGCCACGTCCACGAGGGTCAGCAGGTGCGCGTCGGCGACCAGGCACGCGACCTCGTCCCGGGCGCCGGGAGGCTCCAGCAGGGCGGCCAGGCGCTCCCGGAACGGCGCCTCGAGGGAGCCGTTGAGGGCGAGGATGTGTTCGAGGGTCTCCACGATCGTGCCGGGGCCGGCCGCCGGCAGGCCCTCGGGGACGGGGACGAAGTCGTAGGCCGGGTGGCGGACCGGGTCGGGCGCGTTGAAGCGGGCGTGGAAGACGGTGACCGCGAAGCCCCGCGCGTGGAGGAGGCCCGCGAGCTGGAACATGGGGTTGATGTGGCCCTGGTACGGGAGCGGGAAGAGCAGCACGCGGCGGCGGCGGCGGCGGGACGGGCCGCCGGCGGTGGCCGCGTTTGCTTCTCCCGGCGCCATGGTGGAGTCGATGGGTGTCGTGGCGTCCCGGGTTCCACTTCCACGGCACTGGCACTTCACACGGTGAGTGAGCGGGCGGGAGGTGCGTGCTGCGTGCGTATATGACGATCGTACGTGCTACGATGGGGTTGGAGGAGAAGCACAAGTTGGATTCCAAGACAGATGCTCGTTTTGAACGAGAGAGTGAGAATCTGGGGAACGGGACAAACGAGATGCGGCATGCCAACTGCAGTTATTTTGGAGTATTTGCTCAGGCTGACCGGCACGCTGGACCAGAGATCGAAGACAAGTTCCCGTTTCCATCCTTGTTCGATTCAAAGGCACCGATCTAGAGGGTACAGGTCTATGTGTATCGGAAAACCAATGTAAAGAAAAATGAAGAAAGAAGTAAAACATATCTGTTCATTGTTAAAGAAAACATTTGACCTGTGTAAAAATAATATTGAATGCCAAATGGTGTACTTATTAACGAAGAAGCACTGCTATTCTGTTTCGCATGAAAATTGCCAATCATTATTGTTACACTAATAAGAAAATATACAATAAGAGCAACTTCAACGGGCCGATCCAAACGAACGTTGTTTTTGTTCGTTTGGGTCGGCCGCCCGCCCGCCGTCCGCCCTTTTTTAGTTTTGGGTCGGCAATGCGCCTAACAGGCCGGTCCATTTCATGACCGCGCGCGTTTAAGATCATGACGTCGTCCTGGTTTTGGTGCTCCAGCGCGCGGGGGGAAAGCGGCCTAGCGCACGCTGGTTTTGGCGCTCCAGCGCGCGGGAAAGGTTCGCGCGCGTCGCGACCGGCGCTCGTTATAAAGAAGACGCTTCCTCCACACTCTGTCCGCCACCCACTCTCGCCGTCTCTGCGCCACCATGTCGATCCGCCGCCTGGGCGCTTCGGATTTTCGCGGAGTCCGCGAGCGCCGCTCCGGCACCTTCTCCTCCGAGATCTGGTTTCACGAGAAACATCTCATCCTCGGCACCTTCGGCACCGCAGAGGAGGCGTCCCGCGCGCACACCGCGGCGGCGTGGCGCCTCCTGAGGCCTCGTCGGGATATGAATTTTCCCAACGTGTCGAGCCAGCGGGCGCAGAATCTGGCGCCTCTCCCGCGGCTTTTCACCGACGAGGATCGTCGTGTCCACCGGAGGCGGCAACGTCGCCTCGCCATCAAAGAGAAGGACGTGGAAGCTTTGGTGGTGTGGCGCAGAGGCTTCCCGCAGGACATCGTCGACGAGCGCCAGTTCTACAAGTAATTGAGGTTGGAGAGGGACGCGAGGAGGAGGGAGCGAGCCGCCTATTGGGAGGACAAGCGTTCGCGGAAGCAGGCAGCTCAATTGAAACTGAAGTTACGAGAAACGTCGGGTTGGGACTTTGAAGACAAGCAGCTTGCTGACGCCTACACTCAGACGTCGAAGGAGGACATTACCGAGTCGGAGTCGAAAAGCGACGAGTGGTGTTCTTTTTCTTTTATCTGTGTACGCTAAAACTATCTATGTATCCATTTTAATCTGAAAATATGGCCGGCGGCGTCGGCGACGTAGCAGGCGGGCGAGGGTGTGAATCCAATGTGCCACCAACCAATGGGCCCGGTGAGGAAAGAGGGCGAGCGCGCGCGCATCCGTCTTGTATCCGCACCGACGCAAATCAGGCTCAAAAATGGGCCGGAAATAGGTCGACGGACGAACGAAAGCGGACGCACGTCCGTTTGGGTCGGCGCGTTGGGCTGGCTTTTTTGTCCGCGCCGATACAAACGGACGGCCGCGGACGAAATGGGTCGCCCCATTAAAGTTGCTCTAAAAATCCAAATTTTTAAAATTTATTTATTATTTATTTTGAATTAGTATTCATCAGGGAACATATGCACCCCGAGAACCACAACGGCCATCTCTCTGTATAGGTACTTCTGTTACGGGCATGAGGGCATGAGTAGATCCACACACAACACAACCTACTTGGCCTCTTGGGTCACCCCAAGCGACTCCGAAGGCATCTGCGCCCCCACACCCCAACCCCCCCCCCCCCCCCCCCCCCCCCCCCCCCCCCCCCCCCCCCCCAACCCCTCACCACCGTCGAAGAAAGCCATTGATCCTTTCGTCCCTCTGCCACTCCATCCTCATGGGACCCCTACGTCCCGATTTGCAGCATCTGGGAGCTCGCCAAATTCTTCACACCGGAGTGGGAATGGATGTGCAGGGCGCTCTCCGCCATGGCTAGGGGCGCGTCCTTAATTGCGGTGGCAGCTCTGTGTGCGGGCTAGTCTTGCTGGAATTTGGTCTATTTTGAGCCAGCCTAATAACCATTTTCAGAACTCCTAATAAATTCTAGAGGCCCACTTAGCCCATTCATGCAAGGCAAGAGGTGGGACTAAATTGGAGAGCTCCTGCTCGGCACTTCAAGCGCCAAGGAGATTCCCTGGCGTTCACACGCCGGCGCTGGTGGGCCGGCCCATGTACACGTTCACATTTGAGAAAAAAACAAAAAACAGGAAAAAAATCGCAAAAAAAGTAAATTAAAAAAGTTCATGGATTTTAAAAACAATCATGAACTTGAAAAAGTTTATCAAATTGAAAAAAAGTTCATCAAATTCAAAAAGTGCATCTATTTTGAAAAAAATCATCATTTTTTAAAAAGATCATTGAATTTGAAAAAAAGTTCAACAAGTTTGAAAAAAGTTCTCCAATTTTGAAAAAGAGTTCATCATTTTGCATAACATTAAAATCATTGACTTTGAAAAAATTTCACCAGTTCTGAAAAAGTTCACAAAATTGAAAATTTTCATCTTTTTTTAAAACTTCACTAATTTTGTACAAAAATCACGAAATTAAGTAAAGAAAAAATAGCCAAACGGGCCAGCCCAGCTTGGAGGGCTACACGCGCCCTTTTGCGAAATCCACAATAACGGACGCCTGAAGCGCTAAACAGGATCTGCCCTAAAGTTAGTCTTATACTACTAGTTTAGTAGGAGTCAGACCTCCTTATAAGGGAGGTTAATTTTCCACATGTATGAACATGAGAAAAAGAGAGACGTATACACGCGCTCCTCCTTCGTCGCCCGCCTCGTCATGCCTCATCACGACGCGCGCGTGCCGCAGGTTGCGGGAATGAGTTGAGTCGTTATCTAAACTTTTGCGATGCATGAATGGTATATGAAAGGTCACACGGGAGCTGAAACATTTTTGCTTTAGTGGAGATTGAATACAGACATTGCACCCTTCGACTGTTGCCTGTTCGTTTCATCTCCCATCTCTTTGGTTCATCTCCTGTCACTGCCAGTTCGTCTCTTCCTCACGTGCCTATAAAAGAGAGGTCGCTCCTCTCCATAAAGACACACTAGAACATCATCTGCCTCAAGCCACTGAGTTCCAACCACTGAGCTACCGCCATATTCTTTCCCAGCCCGGCTTGCAACATGCACCGCAGGTCAAGACAATAGGCCTCTGAAACCCCACCACGAGTCTTGTATGGGAGAAGGGTGATAAGATTTTTAGGAAGCACTTTGCGCGACTACTGAACTCTTCATCACAGACATCACGGACGCCGACGATCACTTCCCCAACATCGACAACCTCTTCGACGACATGGGTGACAACAACGTCAATGCTACCGCCACTGCTCAATATCTGTTCATGTCTTTTCTCTTCGAGTTCATGCTAGAGTTTCTTGTGCTAGCATCTGTTCCAGATATGTTCTGATCAAGTTCACAAATTTAGATGTTGTTGTCCTACTCTTTGTTAGATTGCATGACTTGTCTCGTCTCCGTTATTGTGGTCATGTTTTATCCTCTGTTGGAAAAGGCAGTGCCTAGGAGGCGCTTAGGCACGCCTAGGCGCTAGGCAATGGCCAAACGCCTCGCCTAGGGCATAAATGGAGGTCTAGGCAGGGCAAGCAAGGAATTGCCTACCCAAGCAAGAAATTATGCCACATACTGCACTGATATGCCAAATGGGTTATATTCCAATGACAGTAGATGGTAATTAACTTATTTATATGCCCTAAACTAATATCAACATTCATATAATAATCACAAATACACTATGAGTAAAAACTATATTACCGCCTAGGCCGCGCCTAGGGCGCTTAAGCACCGCCTAGGCACTAGGCGAAGGCCAACCGCCTCGCTTACGCCTACTGCCTTTTCCAACCTTGGTTTTATCTGCTGTTCATTTCATTTAAATCATATGGTAAATTGCTCATATCTTCAACAGGTCTTCGGTCAGATCTTATCGGATTTAGCACCAGGGGCCCGGTGGACCGCAGTGGCGAGGTGCTGGCCTTTGGTACGTGCAGTGGCTGAACGACGGCGCTATGGTCCACAGCTTGGTGGTGGCGATCCAGATCTGATTAGACGGATGGTGGTGACTGCAAATTGTACTGCGGTGATTTCCTACTGCTCAACGACAATGGTAGTCATTGAAAGGTCTTTGGGAGTGGTCATCTTTCCTGATCTGGTGACCGACTTAGGTGGTGCGTTACAAATTATGGACGACGGCTTCACACATAGGTACGGTTGTGCAGTGGCGGCGGTTGTATCGCATGTAGCTGTTCGGGTCGCGAAAAATTAATGGTGATAATACATGGGTAAGATGCCGGTGCTACTCGAGCACTCTGTCTCGAGCTCCGAGCAAAAATCTAGGTTAGACCTGAATGGTTATACCTGGCAATGACGATGTTTTTCTTATGTCATTACTTTGTTGAAGACATTGCTCAGATGTGCTCGAACTGTTTTTTCATGGTGAAAACCTAGATTTTGGCCTTGTGGTTGTATTCCGTAACAGTGACGCTTGAGTGTCGCTCCTTTATTAAAGGCATTATTGTTGAAGAATCTTGTTGTCCATATGGTGTCATGAGATGGTTGATGCGGATAAGATCATTGTTGTAGTTTCGGATCGCAGATCTGACCGCTTTAAGACTTTTTTCTTTTTTCTCCGCTCCTATTCATGATTTTTTTGAAGCTATGATGATTTTTATAGCGAATTTGGAAATATACATCCTAATGGAGAAAAATCAAAAGTATCACCCCGTCGGCCTCTTTTTCGGCCAACAGTTGGCCAAAAAAGACTTTTCGGCCAACGGTTGGCAAAAAAGTACTTTTCAGCCAACAGTTGGCCAAAGAGTCCCTCTTCGGCCAACACCTGCTCTACTTTTTAGAAAATTCATATCAAATAGGATTTTTAGTATTTTAATTTGATTCTTTTTGCATTAGATTAGAAATTTAACGAAGTTTCTGTAGATATCAAGTTTGACTAGATTTGGAAGTTTGAATTTGAATTTTCATAAATTTTCTCAAAACACTAGATTGCCTATAATTTGAGTTAGGAGTATTCTTTTTAGATGATTCTTTTTGCTACTGGTTCTTTGTGACTTTGTTTATCAGTAGTAATTAATTGGTGAATTTTAGGATTATTTAAAATTAGGTTTTTACGTCATTCCCTCCCTCCATTTTCTCCCGCCATTTTATTTCTCGCCACACTCTCCCTCCATTTTCTTTCCCGCCATTCTCTCCCGCCATCTTCTTTCCCACCATCTTCTTTCTCGCCATCTTCACTTCTCAACTTATAAAACGAGCCTCATGGTGTCCACGATCGTAGATAACATCGTCTGACACGGTCTATGTCTCCTGCGTCGGTGCTGCTGGTGGAGTGTGAAACACTGTCTGAGAGAAGTCATAAGTGTTTGCAGCTTCGTCATCATCATCGGAGAGTGTTTCACACTTATGACTTCTCTCACACAGTGTTTCACAGTCCACATGAAGGCATCATCGTCATCCTCCGTCGATGCAGCACTCCTTAGTGTGACGGGAGAGAATGGCGGGAAATAAAATGGCGGCAAAGAAAATGGAGGGAAAAAAGATTGCGGGAAAGTATTTTTTTTGTCATGTATAAAACGGCAATGGTTGTACAGGATTTACAAGGCACTTTTAAATATAAACTCCTATGAAGCTCAAAACAAGTTTTCTAGTAGGATAAAAGAAATAAAATACAAAAAAATACTACAAATAAAATAGCTACTGATAACTAAACAGAAACAAAAAGAATAAGTTAAAAAACTAAAGAAAAAAATTTAAAGCAATTAAAATTAAAAGAAATAGCATAAAACCTAACAAACACTAAAACAGAACTGTCTTCATAAAAACCTAATTTTAAATAATTATAAAATTCGCCAATTAATTACTATTGATAAACAAATTCACAAAGAACCAGTAGCAAAAAGAATCATCTTAAAAATACTCCTAACTCAAATTATAGGCAATCTAGTTATTTGAGCAAATTCATGAAAAAATTAAATTCAAACTTTCAAATCTAGTCAAACATGATATCTACAGAAACTTCATAAAATTTCTAATCTAATGCAAAAAGAATCAAATTAAAATACTAAAAATCCTATTTGATATGAATTTTTTTAAACAGTAGAGCAGGTGTTGGCCGAAGAGGGACTCTTTGGCCAACTGTTGGCCGAAAAGTCCTTTTTGGCCAACGGTTGGCTGAAAAGTCCCTCTTCGGCCAACAGAAGGCCGAAAAGTCCCTTTTCGGCCAACAGGAGGCCGACGGGGTGATACTTTTGATTTTTCTCCATTAGGATGTATAGTTTCCGAATTTGCTATAAAAATCATCATAGTTTCAAAAACAATCCCTATTCATAACCTTTGTCTTATATGATTTTGCTAGTTGCCTTGCTGGCGTATTTTTACGTGTGTGCGAGTTAGTATTGAACGTGTGTATGATTATCATTGTATTATATATATCTTCTTGATGCTTCATTTTAAACAAATGGAATCCATCCTTTATCAGAAAAATGAGCATGGGCGTGAAGCTATTTTTTACGACCTCATGAAAAAGATGAACATCTTTCTCTTTGCCGACCACTATGTAAGTTCCACAACGTCCCGGGTCTACGCACTTGTTTTGTTTTGAAACGTCAAACTGCATGAGTGATAGAGATCTAAAAATAAATGAAAATTATTTTCTGTTACAAATGTTTTGTTTCGATAAAACATTTGAACCTCGTCCATCAAAGAAACGGCCTCGACACGAAAATAAAACACAAAAAATGAAACCGGCCGTCTCCAGGAACTCGCCTCTACGATATCGCGCGGATCAAAAGAAAAGAAGAAAATAGGGCATACGAAAAGCACGAAAAAAACAGAGGATGAAAGAAAGCCACCACCATCTCTGTGGACAAAATATCATGAGCACACCAAACAGAAGGCAGCAGATCGAATACAATCAAGTCTCACATGCGACTATCAGGTCATTGACAATAACCAAAATTGTCAACAAAATAGTCAGGTCATCGAGAAATCTTTTTTTAACGGAGGTCATTGAGAAATTTTAGCTAAGTAGTACTACTAAACATGCTCAAATAGATTATACGATCAGACGGTGCGCAGAGGACATCCACCTCCAAGGGTAGATATCACCACCATCTTCTCGCCGCCCTGCTATGTTTCAAAAAAAAAAAGAAACTTCTCGCCGCCCTGCTTTCTGAGTAATAGAATAAGGCCTCATGGCATGTATTGTCCAGGCGGATGATGCACACGCTGTGACATTTCCTAAGTCATGCTCGTAGCGGCAAATAGATGTTGCGGCGCATGGGGGTGACCGTTGTGCGACCGATACGGGTCGGCTCGACGACGACGTTTTTTTTCTTCTCAAATACATACGAGTGTGCGTATCATATGTTATAGAAAAACGACGACATTTTATTAGTGCTACAAGCCTTCCAATTATTCTTGATTTTTGGTTTCAATTTTTGTTTTGCTACTGGTTTTCGTCTGGTTTTTTGTTTTGTCAGTTATCATTGTTATTCGCCTTTTCTTATTTTATTTTTATTTTTTTATCCTTCTTAGTGTTTACTTACAATCTTTCTTTATTTTCCTCCGGTTTAAGTTTCCTTTCTCCTTTTCATTTTTAATTTGTCTTTTCCATAAATATTTTTACTACAAACATTTTCCAAATATACAATGAGTGATTTATAAATATGTGTTGAACATTTTTAGTATGAAATAAGTATTTTTATTTTAATATATGATGAACATTTTTCCAAGTACGCAACAAATTTTTAAGATGCACGCTAAACATTTTTAATACACAATGAACATTAACATATGATGTTCTCCAAATAAATGTTTAGAAGAAGCGAACCAAACTATTGTTGGATGGTTTGAAGGATAATGGTATCCGCATCAGACTTCAAGTCTCAGACTTGACATTGGTGCTCGCATTTTTTTGGATTTATCTCAGGCCTTTCGGCGATGTGGGTTCAATGGGAGGAGATGTTTTCGTCGACTACAAAGGTGTATATGGCGACTTCGTTAATCTAAAGGTTGTGTCGGCTCGGTGTCTCGAAGGTACTCATAAAGTCATAGCGGTAGGGTGTGTGCGCGCGCGTTCATAGAATGGGTGTATTTACGTATGTCTGAGCGTTTGCGGATGCACTATGTTAAAAAAATGTTTAGAAGAAGTCACGGTACCATTACCAATATTTGATTTACTTTTAACAATACTTTTATAAACATATTTTAAACTTATATAACCCAGTTTAAACCTGTTAATTAATGAATATCACTTTTCCAAATAAAAAAACGAATATTTTTAGGTCTAATAAAAAGGCTAAATAATAAACTAAAAGGACCGCTCCCCTTTCAGCCCATATTTTTTTGAGGGGTCCCTTCCAGCCCATTTAGGCGGGTACTGGTGTTTCCCCAACTATTTGACGCATAAAGCGTCGGCGAATCCTAAACGGCGCCCGTAACAGGGTTAACGGTACACGGCGCACACCCCTCCTCCGCGATGGGCCAGCCCATGTTCATTTTTTTTCTTCCGTAAAAAACAGCAAAAATTGGTTCAAGCAGGACTCGAACACGCGCACCAGGGTTTCGACGCAACACGTGATAAACACCACAGCCAGTCAACTTATCTGACCAGGAACAGCTTCTTCCTTCTTTTAATCTTTTTGTTTTTCCTTTTCTTTCTTTTCTTTTTGTTTCTTGTTTCTTCTTTTTATTTGTTCTTTTCCTTTTTTGTTTTCTTTCTTCATTTTCTTTTTCTAATTCAATACAAAACGTTAAGCAGATTTTACGAACGTTTTTTCAAATTCGATGAACTTTTTTTAAAGCCGATTTACTCTTTTCAAAATCGATGAACATTTTCAAAATCGATGAACTCTTTTTCAAAATCGATGAACCTTTTTCCGAAAATTGATGAACTTTTTCAAAATCGATGAACTCTTGTTCAAAACCGATGACTTTTTTTCAAAATTGATGAACTTTTTTTAAAGCCGATGAACTCTTTTTCAACATCGATGAACCTTTTTCCCAAATTGATGAATTTTTTCAAAATCGAGGAACTCTTTTTCAAAACCGATGAACTTTTTTTCAAAATTGATGAACTTTTTTTAAAATTGATGAACTTTTTCTAAAATTGATGAACTCTTTTCAAAGTTGATGAACTTTTTTTTAAAATCGATGAACTGTTTTTTAAATTCACTAAAAAAATTCATGAACTTTTTCGAAACTTGATGAACCCTTTTTCATTAAAAAATGTAACTTTTCCAAAAAAATCAAATAACTCAAAAATCAAATAAATAGCGCGTATAAAATGGTTCTTAAAGTTTTCGCGTTGTTATTGATCACAACTGCTAAGCAGGTGTGGTGGTTAGCCAAACAGTCCGTCAGTTTCTAGTTGCGCGGCGAGAGTTCGACTCCTCATAGCAACACATTTTTTTGTGTGTTTTTCGCGAGACAATTAATGGTGTCGCGCGCGATGGGCCGGCCCATATGTCCACGCGCGTGGGCGCCGGAAGCTCTAACCGGCGCAGAAGGCGCCGATTAGGAGGTCCCTAAAGCGTCAATAGGACTCGGGCCGTCTGGTCTGCAGCCGAACAACCAGGCTGGTTGGCCCATGTCAGTGTATCGGCCCATGCGAAGTGTCCAGTTCGAATTAGCCCACATCTTTGAAGCCAAGGCCGCAGGACAGATGCGCTAATTACCCGTTATTAGTACCACCTCGCTTGCTACAGGTTGATGGAGGGAGTACCCTCACTATATAATCAGCGCCTACTGTTCCTTTGAAACATACTTACCTGGACGGGGTCTATGGCCGATCAAGAAGGGTCATGGCCTAGGCTAGTGGCCAACATTGCACTTGGTTGGTGTGCTGGCCTATCATCTTCCCAAGTGGGATAATTTGTGATAGAGGGGGTACGCGATCGCGCGGCCCTTGCTAATGTTTAAATTAAAAATCTTTTTATGAATGTTCTATAAACTTGTACTAGTTTTTGGACACTGCATATGTATATGATGACAGGGGACAGCTGAAAAAACAACCACAGCGGACTTATCCCTCCCCTCCCCCCGCGTCGCTCCCGCGAGCGACGGGGGGAAACCCTAGCCGCCGCCGCTCCTAGTCCCCTCCCCTCCCCTCGCCGCCGCCGCGCCCGCTGGCGGGCAAAGCCCGGCCAGCGGCGGCGGCGGGGCCTCTTCTCCCCCTCGAGCGGTGGTGGGCGACGCGGGGCGGCCTCGTCGATTGGGGGCGCAGCGCTTCGTGGGGCGCGGCGGCGCTGGTGGCTGTTGTCTCGGCGTGGTGGGCTACGTGGTGTGCCCGGCGGGATGTGCCCCTGGTGGTGGCGGTGGCGCGAGCCTGGCGGCGGCGGCCCAAATCGGCTGGATCTGGTGGCTCTCCCTCGACAGGCGGCGCGGGGGCTGGCTTCGACCCAGCGTGGTCGTGGCGTTGGGAGTGGACCGCGGCAGCGCGTGGCGAGCTGCTACAGCGGCGGCTGCCGGTGGTGCGGTGGTCCCTCGGTGGATGGGCGCTCTGGAGGCCCTCTTTGGCGGCTGGGTGCGGACGGGCCGGCGGCCCTCGATGGTGGACGGATGGCTGATGTTGCCCCGCGTGGGGCTGCGGGAGGCCGTGGTGGGGCGTCAGGGGTGACGTGTGGGGAGGTTGCAGGGGGATGGGTGGTCTCTCTACCCGTCACCGGCGCAGGGGGCGCTGGTCCGGACATGCTCCGCTCCTCTTCTCCCCATTTCCCCTACCTAGCGCTTCTGAGCTCCAGATCACTGTTCGGGGCAGTCCAGTCATCGGCGGCTCTGCTATGATAGGGTTTTGCCGGTCGGTTCCAAGTCCGTCCCTTTGTTGGTGTCTGGAGCGTCGGGATGCAAGGCGGCGGCCTTGGTGGCGGGAGCGGCGTGCTCATGGGCGGAGCTCGCGGCTCAGGTGCGGGCTAGTCTCCATGGTCGTGTGGGCGGCATGGCGGCTGGTGCTTGTCGATTGGTGGCTGTGATGCGGCGTCTGTCCCCAGGACTGGCCGCAACCTGTTCGGAGCCGGAGTGTGTCTACCTGGGTGAATACCCTGCCTGGCATTCCCAGGCCGACGGAGGCGTCGTCCGTGGACGTCGTGATCTTCTTGAAGGCTCCGTCGTGGTTACTCCATGTCCTCCAAGGTGCCCCAGATGAAAATCGTGATCCTCTGGATCAGGTGGTGGCGGCACTCCGATGGCGTATCCTTTTTGAAGGCATCACCTTGGGGCTCATAAATCGATAGCGGGTAGCTTGGTCTCTTCTCGGTGGCTTGTTCCCGGTTGAGTGCTCCCTCGACTTCCTAGTGAGGCTTAGTGTCTATCTATTGTTTCCTTGGATTTGTTGTGGGAGTGTTAGCTGCTTCTTAGCATCTTTGTACCTTGCCTTGGGTGCGTGTGGTGTTGTATCACTCGTTGTATGTTGGTTGTGGCTTTATATATAAAGCGGGGCGAAAGCCTTTTTTGGTATATGATGACAGGGAAGACATGGTGAAGGCGCGTTTTTTTTAAATTCGTCTCTTTTCTTGTACGTATTTGTGAAAGCCTCTGTATGTATGGTGTGATTTTCTCATTAATATAGTTCAGTAATTTCTAAATTTGATTTGATATTTTCGGTGAAATACGATCATGGATATCTTTTGTTTTGATTTACATCTGTGTTGTCATCTAGAACGGGATCAGATGGCGAATCTTTGCTTTCTTCTGCACTCATCTGATTGCATTTCTTCGCTCCATCTTTCATTTAAGGTTTGTAATTCTCATGCAATTAGAATTTTAGATAATGGACGAAAAAGACATGGATGCAGAGAACCTTATGACACGCATACTGCTCCCAGCGCACAGCAGAGACAGAAACCATTATTTGAGAGAAGACTTTCACCTTCGAACACAAGCAAAGTAAATCACAGCACCCTCAAGTACACACAAGCAAACGGTGTTTTTTTTTTTACAGGAACAGCCTTTCTCTGTCGTGTGGGGCATTGTAATCGATGTTGGGGCCTTGGGGGATGATCCCGTAGGGGTTGATGGAGGGGTGGCTCCCGTAGTAGTGCTTCCTGATGTGCTCCATGTTCACCGTGCTGCTGATCCCGGGGATCTGGTACATGTCTTTGGTGTAGTTGAACAGGTTCGGGTACTCCCTCAGCAGCTTCTTGTTGCACTTGAAGTGAACCGCGTAAACCTGAAAAGAGGAACGAACCGCGGGTCAAGAATCAAAATGTATGTTTCTACATGGAAAGCCGTAGCATTTGATTTCTTAGCGCGTGGTATGGTTTTCGCTGATACAAGTTTGCGAGAATAGCTTGTGATATATACATGAACCTCAAATTTTAGTAGATATTCTGAATATAATGTGCACATTCTGAACTTCATTGTTAAAATTATCACCTTTCCTGATTCTTTCCGTAAAAAGCCAGACAGTTCCCTGATTTTTAGCGTGGTAGTAAATTCTCACCAAATTTGATGACTTTGCAGCTAACAGCTGACCATTCTCCAAAATCTGGATATATATACTTCTCTTATGGTGTTTTGGCCAGTCTATTCTACTAGAAAGGGACCATCCACTCCACTAGATTCATAGCACAACTCTTTTGGATCCACTGATAAGACAGAGTGGACCAGCTCAGCAGACTATTCCACATTTGCATAACGATAGATAGGCACAAATCTTAGCATCATCATATAGGACAATGGTGTGAGATTCTGATCTGTTGTTCTTCACATTTGTTTCATAAATAATGCTTAAAAGAGCAGAAGAAAGGAACGCATGTATATATACCTCGTCAAATCTGATGAGCGTGACGAAGAGGCGGACGTCGGCCTCGGTGAGCTGGTTGCCGCACATGTAGCGCTGCTTGCCCAGGATCTCCTCGCACTTGTCCAGAGCCTCGTACAGCCTCGTCACGGCCTCGTCGTACGGCCCCTGCTTCTTGGCGAAGCCGCACTTGTAGACGCCGTTGTTGATGGCGTCGTAGACGAGGCCGTTGACCTCGTCGATGGAGCCCTGAAGGTGCGCCGGGTTGAGGTCCAGCCCGGGGTTCTCGGCGATGTCGTTGAACTCGGCGTTGAGCATCCGGATGATCTCGCTGCTCTCGTTGTTCACCACCGTCTTCAGCTCCTTGTCCCACAGCACCTGCCATGGCGACCAAAGATCCATTTCCTGCTCGATCAGATCATGTGTCCAGTCGAGTGGGGATGAGGATTGAGGAGAAGAGCCCAGATTCAGACTCACGGGGACAGTCGGTTTGCCGGTGTAGTTGGTGCTCGCGATCTCGTACAGATCCCTGACGCTCTTGGCGCCGTTGAAGGGGTCGGGGCTGGCGCCGGGCACCTCGTCGGCGGTGGCCGGGAACACCCACCCCAGGTGGTCGTCGGACTCCCTGGTCCGCTCGAAGATGGGCTTCACCGACTGGGATTCGCAGGCAGGCAATCTATCAGCGGATGCTCAAATCAATTCTATCATCGGATGTTTGGTCTGGGTCCGCAGGTGTGCTCACCGAGAAGCTGATGGCGTGGTCGAGGCCCTTGAGCTTGAGGTAGGCGAGGCAGCGGGACGCCCAGGGGCAGGCGTAGGAGACGTAGAGGTGGTACCTGCCCGCCACCGCGGGGAAGCGGGCGGAGGCGTCCCTGGACACGAAGCTCCGGAAGGTGGACGGCGTCCGGTCGAAGGCGCCGGTGTCGGTCACCTCGTCCAGCGCCGAGCGCGCCATCTGACAGAAAAGCAGAGCACCAACTAACCACTGAGCACAACCGACTCCGTCGACCGAGCACCGAGCAGCCGAGCGGGGCCGTGAGTTACCTTGACGGAAGAGGAGGAGGAGGAGTAACCGGCGGCGGCGGAGAGCGTCCTGGCGGCGGCGAGGCTGCGGGAGAGGAGGTGGGCGGATGAGGAGGAGGGGACAAGACCCGGCATGGTCAAGCGATGGAGGGAGGAGGGTGTTATAGGTGGCACCGTGATGAACCTTTTTGTTGTTTATTGCCGGATGTAGGCTCGGCACCGGGGCCGGAAAGCGGCCAGGTGAGTGAGTTGGTCGGGCGGGGAAGCTGCGCGGTGGGGGGTGGGAAGGCGCCGCTGGCGGCTTCTTCACGTGATGGGAGCAGTGACGACGTGGTTGGACCTCGGACGGATGGTGGTTTGCGGGAGGAAGCTGGCGTGGCGTGGTTGGAAGCGCCGTGGCGACGACGGAGGAAAGGTCGCAACGTAGTAGGACAGCGGCGGCTATGGCCGGGCTTCGTGGTCGTTGACTTGGCACTGTGGGGGCAGGATGTTGCTCCACACAAATTGAGTTTTTTTTTTCTCTGAATACGCAAAGCTTACGTAATCATTTTATTGATAGAAGGAATAGAGTGGGTATAGTGAGGAATACAACACATGACACAAAAGCAGGCAGACATGAATTCACATGGTCCCGAAGGCAGATAGAGATGCTCGGCCGAACAGAGGAAACAACACACCTAAAACCATCCAAGCTCGAACCAAGAGCGGCAATGCCAAACCAGCGATATGTCCTGACATTGCCAAAGCCAACATTGCGAGCGAGTGATCAAGCTTCAAGAAAGAAGACAGCGCTGGAACGCCTTTGAGAAGGAAGCAACCACCCCCACAACCTGACGCAAGTCCCACGCCCAACCGCGCCCGGTAGCAACATCAGTGGATGGCTGGGCCATGCCGTCGAGGGGGAGGAAGGGCTGCATGGATGGGTGCCCATGGCTGCGGCCAAGGCACGACGCATTCATGTATGGAGCTCAGTGATGGGGGGTGGGGGGTCGACAAGGAGAGACCGGATCCGCAACTCAGCACGGCCAGGGCACACCGACAGCCCAACCGGACCAGTAGGAAACAGCCGCCGGGGTGTGGGTCGTCTTGGCGCCGATAGTGGAGGAGCGCCCGAGGTGCCATATCCGCCCCACCGCCACCTTCTCGGGGCTCGGTGTGGCTTCACCGACCAGCCCTCCGGTGGTGGCAATGCGGGGGAGGTGCCTGCTAGCGGCGGTAACCTGGGTTCCCCCGTGTCGCCAGAGGAGGGCGACACGGAGGAGGGGGGGAGGGATATGTTATGACGAATTGAATTCTCATTTATTAAGTTAAACTTTGTCGACCGACCCCGTAGGTTGGCGCATAGCAACATGTCGCTTGACCTCATCTGCTACGTACACTTGGCCGACCCAACTAGCCCTCATTTCCTGTTTTGGGAAGGTTAGATCGGGGTATTTTGCTTTTCTTTTGGTGTTTTTGCTTTTTTCATTTTCATTTTCATTTTCAAAGATGTCGAACATTTTTTTCAAAATCAGGAATATTTTTTAAATTTGTGAACATTTTTTGAAATTCGTGAAAATTGCTTGAACTTTGGGAATATTTTTTGGGGATTTTAAGAACAATTTTTTAAATTCTTGAACATTTTTTGAATTTGTGAAAAAAACAACTTCGAATTTTTTTTTGACATTTGTGGACATTCATTTAATTCATCACCAAATTTTAAAATTCATGGACATCTTCTAAAATCCGTGAACTTTTTTTTAAATCCTGGAGCAATTTTCTAATTCATGAACATATTTTTAATCAGGAACTTTTTAAAGTGTATGGTTTTAGAAAGCCAAAACATTATTAGAAATTCAAACCATTTTTAAAATTAATGAGCACAAATAAAAAAGAAAAATGCATTTCCTAGTATTTTTAAAGACATAAATAAAAAAGGAAATAAAAAAATGTGAAAGCTAGGGCCACCCACCCTGCAGATGGGTCGGTCTAAAAAGCCCGCGTGGGAGCGGGTTGTCTCGTGTCGCCCTACGCAGGGAATAAGAGGTCTCGTGGACATCGGGCACGATGGCCCGCCACACAGCCTTAGGACCATGTTGGCACGATGGCCCGCGACACAGCCTTAGGACCATGTTGGCACGGGGCAGTCTCCACTTAAATAATATCAACCATTAGATGTGTCGGTGGTGATTTTTGCATTGGGGGAGGGAGGCGTCTTGTGTCGCCCTATGCGGGGAATAGGAGGTCTCGTGGACGTTGGGCGCAATAGCCCGCCACACGGCCTTAGGACAATGTTGGCACGGGCAGTGTCCATGAACCATCAGAGATGTCGGTGGGGTGATTTGGGGTGAGGGGGCGGGGGTTGTGATCTACCTTGTGGCATGATATCGGCGACACATTTGAGCTAAGTGGATTTGAGAAAAATGGGAGGCCTCTATGTGCATTTGTCATGATGCCTTACTCAGGTGGCGGTAGGAGCACGGTCATGCAGTAGAGCATGAAGTCCCCGCAGTTCACCCGGATGCATCATGACCGCTGGAGGAAACTTTTTAAAAATGTTAGTCTGATAATATACTTTTTGTGACCGTCACTATATTTTGTTGGTAACGTCCAAAAATACATGAGTGGTTTCTAAAGCACCCAGATAGAGTATAGTATAGCAATGATGCATACATGACATGATTACATCGCACACTATGAACCATACATGACATCATGATTACTCCCTCTGTCCTTTAAAGAGTGTACTTCCAATTTTATTGGAGGGTCAAACTATCTCAAAGTTTGACCAAGTTTGTGCAAAAATATATCAATGTTTGTGAAATCAAATAGGTATATGATGAAAGTATATTTTATCACGAATCTAATGCTACTAATTTGATGGCATAAATGTTGATGTATTATTATATAAACATGGTCAAATATAAAAAAGTTTGACTTTCTAAAAAAAGTTGGAGGTACACTCTTTAAAGAACGGAGGGAGTACATCCTAAGGCAACTATGAACATAAGGGGTGGGGACACTCATTCCAAACCAGAAATTCAAACTCAAAGAGCTCCAAATTGACCGATTTGTCGATAAATTGTCTCATAAACCTATGCAATGTCTTGATGTTTTTCACATGATTTTATCCTTCAGTTATCTTAAAAGACCAATTTAGCCCTACGTATTCTATCTTTGAGTGCCATTTTCAAATGGTTTTTCAACTATCAGAGAAAACTAAGGATTTAGTCTACACAACAACCTTGCTTGATTCATTATTGCTAGTGTGCATCTAGTTATTGTCACTCCTAAAATCAAGACCGGCGATGGATAACATGGAACCTAAAAAATCATACAACGATTAATTCGGCTTCGATGTGAGGTTGGGCCTCCTTGTCCGAGGTTCGTCTTGTTCTCCAAATCGACAAATCATGCTTCGGATCATCAACGCATGCATCTTCAGATAACGTTTGTTGACTTGCTAGACACAATTAAAGTGACTTGGGCATTGAGCTAGGCCAACGGTGTGTCACCATCTTGTGCAGGTTGAAGATGAGGATATATTTTCCTTGGGCTTATTTGTAACTTCTTTATTTTTATTACGAATGTTGTTATAAGGCTTAGATTTAGTCTAGTATTCAGACTTCCTGCCTACGCAAAAATAAACAAATAAGTATACATAGAGTTCTTGTGTTAGGGCATATACACCGGTGTTCCTTGTCCAACTCTTATTCGAAGAATAATGATTGATGAGAAAGAAAGTGAACACAGGAGATAGTAAAACTCAGGCTCTTAACCAAAGAGTCGGCTGAGTCGACCAAGTTACCTTTGTTAATAATTCATGTAAAGTCGAAGTAAGACACGACTTATTTTTGTCGACTTCAAGTGAGAGTATGAAAAATCAAGGACGTCATCGACGTGACATCGCTGTCGAGTGATGCTGCCAAGTGTTTACATGATAACACGATGATGTCACTCTTTCATCGCACCATGCACGCGGTGACCAGAAGCTGAAATCCAACTGCTCACAAGCAATCACGTTGGAAGTCCTCGCAACGAACGTGCGCTCTAGAATTACTGAAAATCAATGTCTAGAATTGTCTCCATAAATGCCTTTAGGGCATTTTCAATGTTGACCCTCAAACCTCCCGTATATGTCCAAACCGTGCTGTTTGAATTATGGAAGTCATCCACATAGGTCTGTATCGATCCGTGGTGTGGTCCGGATGTACTTTCTTCAGCAAATCGGAGACAAACGTGGAGAAGCTTTACAGACGTCCGGACCGCTTCCAAGCCCACTTTTGACCACATTGGCCCACCCCCTCCCGCGTTTTTCCTTCTGATGCACATGCAACTTACCACGCCGCAATGCTGCCCCAAAGCACAGAGCGCATGACATTGATGTCAAGCGATGTGACCGGACGGAGAGTGGTGCTGACCGATGCGACCTCCCGGCAGCCGCCGCTTCAATGCGGACGCAACTTCCCGAGGAACCAACTACGGGCCGCTGCGCCGCATTGATCGGGTTTGGATCGACTAGAACAATATCAAATCCATATCCATAACTATGAAGACAATCTTTGCCCGTCCATGAAGAACCCATGGGTGAAATATTGTGTCTATATGCAAACCCGTTGGATATCCATTCCCACAGGATATCCGTTGGGTCCTCTCAAGACATATAAATAAGACATAACATATTGTTAGCACTAGACGACATCCGCACGTTGTTGCGGGAATATTTTGCAACATATTTCAATGTGACTCATTGTATGAAACATGAATATTTGAAGTAATAATATAGTAAGCTAACAACAAAAATACATATAATTTATTGTGCTTGATTACTATATAGTCATAAAATGTTTATTAAATGTACATAGCATAATAGAATGAAAACCCTCATGTACGTTACATGTTGAGATAGGTCTTTGTTCCATGCATGTCATGATGAAGTGGCACGCTTGCATGTTGAGAGACATATGATAGTGGGGGTGGGCCTTTTCTCATGCATGTTGTGTGATGATGTGGCATGCTTGCATGTTGAGAGAAATAGTTAGTGGGGGCTAGCTATTTAGATATAGAAGATAAGCTCTTCCATTCTTCACCTCGTGACAAGATAGGCTTCATTTATTATGGTAAATCAACATCCACTAACAACCAAATATCATTTAGTATTTTTCTAAAAGATGAGATTGATGAAGCATTTAACGAGGAGATAAAAATAAGGGAAGGGGCGCTAGAGTATGTTATGGTGGGGATTGAATGTCATCTAATAAAGGTTACGACGGGCATTTTGCAATTTCTTTTGCATGTTTTAGATAACAAAGTGTAAAATTATAGTAGGACATGTTACTGTGGGGTAGGGATAACATATTTTTGCCCATTAAGTCATACTATCTTGTCGGGTTTGGGTGTAACCACGGATACAAAATTATATCCAGCCCTACCCACGAGCAATCAGGTCGGGTTTGGGCCCCGCCCATGGGCACAAAAGCGTATCCAACCCGTATCCATGCGGGTCGGATATCCATGGGTATCCATGTCCATGGATAAATTTGTCATCCTTAATTATGTACGATTTTTAATGAAATCCGTCGTGTTTGAACGAATTTCGTCCCTTTGGTTTGGATTGTTGTTGAAATGTATGCGGACAACGCTGAATGGCGGGTTCCCGCGTTAATGTCTGCTGACTGGTCCCCCTGTCCATGCACGGATGCGGGAGTAAATTTGCCGGTCGCCGTTGTAGATGCACTTAGTAAGTTATTATCGCAAACACATCCACGCAAACACACATAATTTTCTTTGATGGTTTAGAAGATATATCGTGATATTTGAGTTCCATGTTTTCTCTCAATCAATTGTTTTCGTTTCTAGTGCTAGCATTCCTGCCTCCATAGACATCTCGCATCAGCGGCCCCGAAATTCAAATTCGAATTCATCTCGTGATAAGCCGGCCGGCCGGCCGGCCACAGCTGCGGTCGATCTCGCCCGTCCCTGTCCGATCCAACGGCTGTGGGCTTCCTCGACCTGACGAATCCACCACCCATTTCCCACCAGTTCGAACGCCAACTTGGAACCAACTCGTCGAAGCCTCCGCCGGAGCCGCCGCCCGCGATGTCCAAGGCCGCCGCAGCCGCCGCCGCCGCGGCGTCCCTGCCGCCACCGCCTCCGGAGGTGGCTCACCTGGTGGAGCAGCTCCAGCGCCACCACCTCGCTCCGGACGCCTCCCTCCTCTCCAGCTCCGCCCACTCCGACCTCCTCCAGGTACGTCGCGCGCGCGCCACCCAACCTCCCCTCTCTCTCACCACTGATCCGGTGTTGTGCCCCCGCAGGCGCGCGAGGAGGTCGCGGCGGAGCGCGCGCGCTACCTCGAGGCCCTGGTGAGTTTTGCCCCCGCCCGCTCGCCCGATCTAGAATTCGCGCGGTTCTGATCAGATCTGATGCTACGATTCGGTAGGCGGTGTACGCGGAGGCGATGGCCATGGTGGAGGAGTACCAGCACGTGACCGCCGCGGGCAGCGCCGGTGCCGCCAAGAAGCTCAACTGCTCCCCAGAGGTAGGTTCAGCTTCTCCCAATCTCTGAAATGTTAGCACCTGTCCGGTGATTTTCCTTGCAGATGGGCTAGAAAATGGGGATCGAACTGGTTAAATAAGTACTCCCTCCGTCCCAAAATATAACAAAATATAAGAACGTTTTCCGTGCAGAGGGAGTAGGAAACATTTACTGCCAATTTGATCAATTTGGGTGGTGATCCAGAAATTACCTGACAAAAAATGGAACCTGGTGGGAGCTTACTTACTTTGCTGGGAATGGTTCAGGTGTACGAGTCTCTGGAGCACCATTTGGCGGTAGCGGAGGCGGCCCAGAGGTTGAGGCTCCCACTGCTATCGCAGGACGGGGAGGTGCATGAGGAGGAGATTGAAAAGCTGAGCACCTTGTCAAGGGTTTCATTTGACAGTACCGGAACAAGTGCCACGCCCAGCTCAACCTCAATCTCGACTGGCTACAATAACTATGGCAGCACCGGTAGTGCGTTGACTGTTGGTGCTGCCGCTGGTGGTGGTGGTTCGGAGCTGGTTGAGCCCGGCGCAGGTGGTGTTCCTGATCGTTTTCTTGGGATAACATCGGATTATCTCTATCAGGTGCAGCAACAGCAGCCAGCCATGACTGTGGTATGTAAAATCCTTGAAGCTCTCGCAGTCTTAAGTTATTTTCTGAACTATCACCAAGTGATTTCACAATTTGTTTAAGTGTTGTGTAATTCATGTATGTTCTTTGTGGAATTGTGAAACTGTTTATTGCTTAGTTCTTAATTGCAGTGATGGATTGGTTTTAGTCAAAGTGAAAAAAAAGTGGTTTTATGTTTGAAAGCATCCACCCGTTATCTGACATTGCAGGACATGGTCGAGTATCAGAGATCTGTGGCCAGAGAGATTGAGGCTCGGTTAGAAGCTAAGTGTGACGCTTTAGCTGATCTTTTTGCAATGGATGAAAGGGGTTCGTTACTGAAATACTGAATCTCATGGACTTTCAGATATAATTTTTTAATGATCTATAAGCTTTGACCTTCTCTCATCATAACGTTTGAATATGTTGCAGATTCGTCATCCATCAATCAGATTTCAAGTGCCAGGCTTCCAGAAAGGTGATTATCTTCCCATCTTATTCTCTCTTATGATTGTTGTTTTACACAACCAAGTTTTCTTTGGCCAGGTGTAATTTCTGAAGAAACTATCATCATTTTTCTTGTAACATCTTACATCGATTTTTAGAGCTTTTTTATAGTACTGATGTCATCTCTTCTCTTTGGACAGCCCCATCATTTATATAGTTAACTTCTTGTTGACAATGCCCAGTTGTTCACCTTTCTTGTTTGGAATTAAAGATTAACTGGGAGTTCCTTATACACACTTATCTTAGTTCCCTTTTCTCCTTGGGCAGGGTGAAATTAATTATCGAAGGAATAGAAAAGGAAGAGTCCCTTCTACTGGAGGATCTTGCTTCGATGGACAGGAAATTTGCTGAGCACTATAATGTGAGTCTTCATAGGCGGACAAATTTCTTAAACATAACTTTGGTGGCTAGTCCACTTTATTTAATGCAAATTCATTCGCTGAAATCTGTCAAAATATTTGTGGCTGTTCAAACTTCCAAGGTCCTGGAGCAAATTCTTGCTGTACTTATACAGTTTGTTAAAGACAAGAAGTTAGAACACCAGCACCAATATGTAAGGCTTTTTCATGCTCCTTTTATACTGGTACTTATTAATGGGGTTAGTACTATTTCTTGACGTCTGTTGGCTTTCTATGTGTGGCCTAACAGGATGATGTGAAGAAGACCTGGCTTATTAAAAGATGCCGTACTATGAATGCTAAACTAAGGTTGGCACCTGACTTGTCGGCACCTTAATGTTGGACTAGTGTGTAACTTTTCAGTTTTCAGTAAGCTGATATTAATCTGTATCGCGTTAAGCATAATTGAACAGCATTATATAAGCTCTTGCTAGAAAAAAACCATTGAGCTTTGAATCTCTCTGCCTTTTATGTATTTTTTTTCTATAATCAGTGATAGGATCAGAAGACTGAATGAACTGTATTTTTTTCTTTCCTTTTTATTCTAGCTACCTGGAGCACCATCTCTTGCGTGACACCTACACGAAGGAAACAGTACCTGCATTGCATAGAATCAGGTACATCCAACTTAATGTACCTTGAAACCGATCTTATCATTGAGGGAAGCAGCACTTATTATTTCCAAACAAGAAACATGTGTAGGTGTTTTCTCTGTAGTAAGCAACCACCTTACCAGATTTATTGTTTATTGCAGGAAATATCTTGTGGAGGCAACGAAAGAAGCATCCAATTCCTATAATGAAGCGGTATGATACGACATCTTCCTTGCTCTGTGTTAGTCTTTCAAATGTTTGGTCACTGGTAGCAAACGTAATTCGCCAGTTAAGGCCCTTTCATATTCACCCAATGTTGTTAGAAACATTTAACTATGATTGTTTTCCATTTAGACTTATGGACGGTTAGCTTATCGGTTCTTAAGATAATGGTGTAGGGCGGTCGTTGGCACTGATATACCACTGGTCGAAATTAAGCAAGTCCCACGTGCTTTCTGTTATATGAGTAAACTCGTTCAGTCATGTGAGTGAGACCTTTATCATGGAGCATGGTGTTCACACCTTCAGTAAATTTTGACATAAGCTCACAAAGAGTATGAGAGTTACCAGAGGCAACAATAGCAACTGCTTTTGACAATGTCAGAGAAGCTAGTGGCCAAGGAACACTGATGAGGGTCCATCCTGCTGAAAACTGAATGCTGTGTGTCCTTGGAAGTTATGTGAAGGTAGTTCTGTAGTAGTACCAGTCAGTTAGTTGATGTTGAGTTTCTTAGGGTGCATTGAGAATCTGGCAAGTTCAGTTCACCTTACCTTTTTTTTTGCCGGTGTTCAGTTCACCTTACCTAATATCCAGGGATGTCAAATGCTTACAAGATGTATAATATATTGTACAGTCATCAATTTTAGCTGCATTTTTAGACTTGAGAGAAACAAAGTATGTCATCTTGTATAATTCAGGACCCACCTAATCCGATAAGAAGACCATCCAGTGTCCACTTCATTCATCTAACGGTCATGTTTGTTGTTCTGATCCCCCATGTCAGGTCTCACGGCTCCGCGAGTACCAAGGCGTAGACCCGCACTTTGACGTGATCGCGAGGCAGTACCATGAGATCGTGAAGGTAATGCTGTTTCATTTCCATCGCCGTTAACTACCGTACGCAGCACGCTCTACGTGTCTCTGTGCTAACCTGATGATCCTGAACCGCGTGCTGACCTGATGATCCTGAACCGCAGAAACTGGAGGGCATGCAGTGGACGATCCACCAGGTGGAGATGGATCTGAAGCCGGCCTCGTCATGATCACGCGCGCGGGTCTCCGATCCCCGTTTCTCCCGGTGAAGTAGACGTCCGCCCAACTCAAGTTTTGTGGAATGTGCTGTTTGCTGCTCGCAATCGAGCGGAGCTTCGCTCGCCGTATATGCTTGTCGTTTTTTTTTGTCTTCCAGTTCCAGATATTGGGGAAAACTGATGCATGAATCAACCACATTGATCTTGATGTGTCCTTGGCCTACGCTTGTAGTGCAGTCCGCTGGATTCAGAAGGCTGCTTCTTTTGTAGTTTGTCGCCGGTGTGCAGCGCGGGTTCGGGCAGGGAAGCGGTTTGCATCGAGCAAAACGCGGAAAGAGTGGAGAGTAGATACCAGAGCACGCGTTACGTTCTTTTGCTGGTTGGTTGGAAGTTGCAGCGACGACGGCTGGTCCGTCTGACTGACCGGATGATCGGCGACGGTTCTGCTTGTCCTATTTAAGCTCGCGTGTCGCCGAGCACCTTCGGCGGCGATGGATGGAAATAAGTACTCCTAGGAAGCGGTGACATGTTCCTTTTTAGAGCTGCGTCTGACAAATGGCGGTGCCATTTGGAGGTCGCCTGCTGTCGCAGCTCTTCCGTTTCAGGCTCTTGTTTTCGTCATTGCTCCGTCGATCTCTGTCCCGTTGGGGAGCGGGACCCACGCGCTGCGGATACGCCGTCGGGCTCGACAGGATGACGCTGACGGTGAGTGCGTCGTGCGTGCGCCCCTCGCGCACGCACGCTCGCTCTGCTCCACTCGATATCGGCATCAGCGGCAGTATTGTATTCGCCTCACCGAAGCCGAAAACCAGAAACAATCCCACCACGAGCCCCACGAGCCTCGCTCCCGCTCCGCCGTGTCTTCAGCCTGCTAGCAGCTCGCCGCCTACGGGCCGGGGGATGAAGATGATGGAGGGCGCCGTGCTCTGCGCCGCCAACCACGCGCCGCTCACGCCCCTCTCTTTTCTGGAGCGCTCCGCGCTCGTCTACCCGGACCGCCCCGCCGTCGTCGCCGCCGCCGGCGACGCGCCGCCCCGGACGTGGCGGGAGACCCGGGCCCGCTGCCTCCGCCTCGCCGCCGCGCTCGCCGGCCTCGGCGTCCGGCGCCGCCACGTGGTACGTAAGATCCACACAGGAGCCCCAACTCTCTGTTGCTTGCTTGTTTGCTCCTCTTCCTTTCTTTTAGAGAGTCACAGTCACAGGGCAACTCTGTTCCATAGCATCAGCTCCTCTACTCTCCGTCGTCATCGCAGCAGTCAGCTGCACTTTGATTTTCCTCCAAAAATCGCCATCTTTCGTGTCCCGGATTGGTTCTGACTCGCTGCGATCGTCGAGTGGGTCTCTTCTGACCGGCTGTGCCTTGCGCCGTTTGATGGCAGGTCGCCGTGTTCGCGCAGAACGTCCCGGCGATGTGCGAGCTGCACTTCGCCGTGCCCATGGCGGGCGCCGTCATCTGCGCGCTCAACTCGCGCCTCGACGCCGCCATGGCCTCCGTCCTGCTGCGCCACTCGGAGGCCAGGGTCATCTTCGTCGACGCCGCGCTGCTCGGCGTCGCGCGGGAGGCCCTCCGCCTCCTGTCCGACGCCGGCGCCACGCCCCCCGTCGTCGTCCTCGTCAGAGAGCTCCTCCACGGCTGCGACGACGACGGATCAACACCTTCTTTATCCGGCACGACGGGCACCGAGCACGAGTACGAGGCTCTGGTGAGCGGGGGCGGGTCGCCGGAGTTCGCGGCCCGGTGGCCGGCGGACGAGAACGAGCCGATCGCGCTCAACTACACGTCGGGCACGACGTCGCGGCCCAAGGGCGTGATCTACACCCACCGCGGCGCGTACCTCAACAGCCTCGCCGCCGTGCTGCTCAACGACATGGCGTCCATGCCGGTGTACCTCTGGACGGTGCCCATGTTCCACTGCAACGGCTGGTGCATGGCGTGGGGCGTGGCGGCGCAGGGCGGCACCAACGTCTGCCTCCGCAAGGTCACCGGCGCGGCCATCTTCGACGCCGTGGCCCGCCACGGGGTCACCCACATGGGCGGCGCGCCCACGGTGCTGGGCATGATCGTGCACGCCGCGCCGGAGGAGAGGCGGCCGCTGCCGCCGGGGAGGAAGGTGGCCGTGATGACCGGCGGCGCGCCCCCGCCGCCGGCGGTGCTGTTCCGGATGGAGGAGCTCGGGTTCCTGGTGATCCACTCGTACGGGCTGACGGAGACGTACGGCCCGGCCACGGTGTGCACGTGGAAGCCCGAGTGGGACGCGCTGCCGGCGGGCGAGCGGGCGGCGATCAAGGCGCGGCAGGGGCTCCACCACCTGGGCCTGGAGGTGGACGTCAAGGACCCCGCCACCATGCGCAGCGTCCCCGCCGACGGGGCCACGATGGGGGAGGTGATGTTCCGGGGCAACACGGTGATGAGCGGGTACTACAAGGACGCGGCCGCCACGGCGGAGGCGCTCGCCGGCGGGTGGTTCCGGTCGGGCGACCTGGCGGTGCGGGTCCCCGGGGACGGGTACGTGAAGATCAGGGACCGGTCCAAGGACATCATCATCTCCGGCGGCGAGAACATCAGCACCATCGAGGTGGAGGCGGCGCTGTTCGCGCACCCGGCGGTGGCGGAGGCGGCCGTCGTGGGGCGGCCGGACGAGCACTGGGGGGAGACGCCGTGCGCGTTCGTGGTGGCCAAGAATGGGGAGAGGGTGGAGCCGGAGGAGGTGGTGGCGTTCTGCCGGGGCAGGCTGCCGCGGTACATGGCGCCGAGGACGGTGGTGGTCCTGGAGGAGCTGCCCAAGACGGCGACCGGCAAGGTGCAGAAGTTCGCGCTCCGGGACAAGGCCAAGGCCATGGGCAGCCTCTCCACCAGCAAGCTCTGAATTACTCTGCTCCTCCCCTAATCTGTTCTACGGTGATTGCAATCCATGTTTGGTTTGAAATGAATAATTGGAGTGAATCACAAAACGAATAATGATTCACAAATCTGTAAATATGGTGCCGGTAGCTTTTGTTCGGGCTTCATATTCGTATGTTATACCCGTGTTTCATTATCTTCATGATGATTTTTCTAGGCTTTTGGTTCGATATCCAGCCATCATTGTTTCTCTTTTTGATTTTTTTTAGGGAAAGCCATCATTGTTTCTGAAATGAGCCCTTCACCCAATGTCAAATGTTTTGGACTGACTACGTTCAGTCGATTGAAAATTTAATGATAAAAAAAAGGCATGTAGTACCATAACTAGTTACTGTAACATCACGTACATCAAAACAAAATGAGTCTACAATCTAATAAATAAAGTATTGCATGACATCATATATATGTTACTCTTTACTGTAGAGGTAGTGACATAGACCAATAACATATGCATGTCACTGGTCTAAGTTACTATCCATTGTGACTAGTCTAACTCGATCGCACGTGAAAAGAATCAAGGCGAGCAGGCCGGCCACTGTCACGCGCGATATTAATTCGCTACCGAGGAATTTGTACCCGCAGCGTTGAGCAGTGCACGGACACAACGTACGTACATATGTATCTGCACCAACACTGCTAGTTTTTTTTTTTTGAGATAAACAAACACTGCTAGCTAGCTTACCTTCCTCTTCCTCATTTCTTTTTTATCTTGGATCGGAGGACGGAGCCTTCAAACACATGCATGGATGCATTTCACGTACTCCACTGTACATGACTAGCTGCAAAAAAGTATCGCACATCACTTATCTGTACGCACATGCACTTCCTCCCATCGATCGATGGTAGCTAAATTAATGCATTTCAATCTAATAACAACCCATGCATGTTAGTCGATTGAAAATTAAATTTGGCTTAGTTGACTAACGCAAATTAAAAAAATAGTGAAAAAACCTCATACAATTTACACATAAATTGTACTTTTTTAACATGCAACAAAGCACACATAATAATTGAAAGAAAATAAAATATAACTAAAACTAAACCAAAATTTGCACACAATTTACAAAGAAATTGCACTTTTTAAATATGCAAGAGTAAGCACATAATAGTGTAATTTCTAAAAAATAAGTTTTCTAATAGAAAACAAATCAGTGGCTTTGATATTGCCCTTATAGAAATAATAATAAATAAAATAAAATAAATAACAAATTTTTCTAAGGAAGAATGAATTAGTGACATTGGTATTACCATTTAAGAAGAAGAAAAGAAAATAAAAAGTAATGACAAAATTTGCACAAAATTTATAAAAAAATTGCGTGTTTTATAATATGTAAGAATAAGTGTATAATAGTGCAATTTCCATGAAAAGGAAGTTTCCTTAGAAGAAATAGATTAATGGCTCTGTATTACCCTTAAAGAATAAACAAAATAAAATGAAAAGTAAAATAAATTCAAAATAATGAAGTTTTTGTAAGGAAGAATGAATTAGTGGCATTGTTATTACCCTTCCAGAAGAAAGAAAATGAAAATAATTGCACATAATTTACACATAAATTGCACTTTTCGTAATATGCGAGAATAAAACTTATTATAGTGAAATTTTTGCCAAAAGTAAATTTTCTAAGAAAGAATTAAAGAAGACAATAAACCAAAAACTATAAACTAAAACTAAATAAGAATGATGTTTTTTCACTATTTATTATAGTTTACACTCATTTGCGTAATACTTGTGTCTATACATTCATATAAAAACAACCCGACCAAAAAATAAATAAAAAGCAAAATAAAAAACACACACAAATGTCAAAAATTAATTTGAACCATATCTCATATCAATGGTACATCCCAACCTCACACATATGCACGACACACAACACACGTGCGCGCATAGAAAACTAACATGCAGAAAAAGAAAAGATAAAAAGAGGTGCAGCATGAAGGCATGGCACCGCATGTAGCCATGCATACAGCTAGTCAAAGGCAATCTTGCATGCATGCATGTTCGGAGTAAAAAGAAAATCGACTGAACCAAAACGAAAAAGTCAGGCGACTGTTATGTAGCTAAGCTGTTAGCCTTGTGCCTAACCTCAAGCAAGTTGCACCCCTACACCATCAACGAACCCCACAACCACCACCCCCTCAGAAACAAAATGAATAATGATAAAACTTGCACACAATATGTACAGAAATTATGTTTTTTTATAATATGCAAGAATAAACATATGTGAGTGGAACTTTTAAAAAAAGACGTTTTCTCAGAAGAAATGAATTAGTGGAGTTGACAATGCCCTTAAAGAAGAAAGAGAAAAATAGAAACAAAAAAATTAATAATAATGAAGTTTTCTATGCTAAAATGAATCACTGGCATTTAATATTACCCTTCAGGAAGAAAGAAAATAAGAAAAATCTGAACGTTGACAGTACCCTTTAAGAAGAAAGACAATAAAAAACAAGTAATGGCAATATTTGCACACAATTTACACAAAAATTGCACTTTGTTATAATATGCAAAAAATAAATGTATTATTGTTAAAGAAATAAAATGAAATTCAATTAAAATTAAAATGAAAACAAAATTATAAAATTTTCTAGGCAAGAATAAAACCATTTAAGAAGAAAGAAAATAAATCAAACACAAAATAATGAAATTTTTTAGGGAAGATTGAAACCTTTAAGAAGAAAGAAAATAAAAAAAAGAACAACAAAATGAAATAATGATGTTTTCTAGGGCAGAATGAAACCCTTTAAGAAGAAATAAAATAAAAAACAAAAACAAAATAATGAAGTTTTCTATGGAAGAATGAAACCCTTTAAGAAAACAAAATACTAAAGCTAAAACTAAAACAAAACAATAAAGTTTTCTATGTAAGAATGAATCCCTTTAAGAAGAAAGAAAATACAAAAAAAATGAAATAATGAATAGGGGAAAATGAAACCCCTTAAGAAGAAAGAAAATTAAAAAATAACTTGCACACAAGTATGCCTTGAAATTGCACTTCTGTAATATGCCAGAAATAAGCATATACGGTGCAATTTTTGCTCTCACTATAATATACACACATGGTGTATCATACTTGCGTGTATACTTACTTACAAACACAAAAATAAAAGTAATATTTTCTAAGAAGAAATGAAGTATAGTGAGATTGGTACCACCCTTTAAGAAGAAAGGAATTCAAAAATAATAATGATGCAATTTGCACACAAATTACTCATAAATTACAGTTTTTTAGTTATCTAAGAATAAACATATAATACTGAATTTTACATAAAAACAAAGTTTTTAAACAAGGAACGAATAAGTGGCATTGGTATTGTTCTTGAAAACATGAAATGAATTAAAAACTAAACATGGTAAAACAAATAAAGTTTTCTAAGAGGGAATAAATTAGCGACATTGGTATTACTCTTAAGAAGAAAGAAAATAAAGAAAAAACTTGCACACAACTTTGCAGTGAAATTGCACTTTTTGTAATATGCAATGAATACACATATAATAATGCAACTTTAGCAGTCTAGTATAATTTACACTCATATTGTATAGTTCTTTCGTGCATACATACATACAATAATAGAAAAATGTATTTAATTAGGAAAAAAATAGCACACAACAATTAGCATTGGTATTACCCTTAAAGAATAAAGGAAATAAAAAATAAAAAATCAAAAAATTAGCATAAAATGCACTTTTTATAATATGTAGAATAAATATATAAGAGTGGAGTTTCTGTGCTGTAATTTAATTTGTACATGTAGTACTTGCATGTATACATTCTCACGCACTCAACATCCGAAAATACACGTAAAGAAAAAAAACTCAACTGAAAAATAAAAAATCTGCACATGCAAAAAACAAAATCAAACACATGGAAAAACAGCATGCACGCATGAAATTCAGCCCAAGAACGAAATCGACTGACCAAAATAGGTGTCAATCAAATCCAAACAGCCCAATACCCCCAGCAAAACATGACAGAAAAAAGAAAAAGTACACAAATCTTAAAGCACAATCCAAGGGCCAGAAAGTTGATTGACCACAAGACAAAAATTTACCTGACTGAAATCTAGCTAAATTGCAAATGTTTGAATGCAAGTTTGCCATGCATGAAACACAATTTAGTCAAAGAAAAACAAGAAAAACTTAACAAGTAGGAGTATGTTTGTACAATTGACATGGTACGAAGAAAAATAAAAATTAAAGGCCATGCTACCTACATTTTTAAAAAAAAAAAACAAGCTAAGGAATTTTGTTATCCAGACAATCATGGTAACCTTTTTGGATTGGTGATGGGCGCATGGCAAAAGCAAGGGATTTTTGGTATTTGAAAAAAAAGTCAAATGTTGTTATATAAAAGAACACGGTACATTTTATAAAAATGTAAGTTTTGTCGTGATACATGTAGTGAATTTGCCATGGTACATTAAAAAGGAAGTTTGCCAATGTCCAATTTTTTTCCATGGTCCTGGAAAAAAACAAGTTTGTCATGGTTTGTTCGTGAATTAAAAATTCCCAGGGTCCATAAAAGTGTATCTGCCATGGCTCAATAACTATGATTAACATGCTCCATAAACTAATTTGTCATGGGTTCATAGAAAACAAAATTTGCCATGTTGCAAAAAATGAAGTCGCCACGTTATAATTAATAAAATTACCATAGTATAAATAATAAAATTACCATGGTATAAATAATAAAAATTGCCATGATACCCGCAAACAAAATATCATGGTCTAAAAAAAATTGCCATGCCTAATTAATGTATTTTTCCCATGGTCCTAAACTCTTAATAGTGAAATTGTCATTCTGCCTACAAAAACTACATTTGCTATGGTGCACAAAGTAAAAAAGATTGACATGATCCATATACAAATTGAATTTGTCATGATAAAAAGACTAATTTTTTCATGGTCCATATGAAACAAAATTTTCAAACATGCTTGTTACACTAACAAAAATATCTGCAGAAAAAAAAATCAGAACTTTTAAAGTTTATTTACCATTTATTTTTAAATTTACTGATCATTCGGAGAGCATATGCACCCAGAGCCGAAATAGCCACCCCGTTGTGTTCAATCTTTGTCAAGCATTGTAACCAAAATGAGTGAATTTACACTCTAAAATATATTTATATACATCCATATGTTGTAGTTCATTTGAAATGTCTAAAAAGACTTATATTTAGAAACGGAGGGAGTATGTTTGTACAATTAACATGGTACGAAGAAAAATAAAAAATAAATGCCATGCTACCTACAAATAAAATTAAAAATAACAAGTTAACGAATTTCGTTATCCAAACATTCATGGCAACTTTTTTGGATTGGTGATGGGTGCATGGCAAAAGCGAGGGATTTTTGGTATTTTAAAAAATGACAAATTTTGTTATATAAAAGAACACGGAACATTTTAGAAAAATATAAGTTTTGCCATGATACATTAAAAAAGAAGTTTGCCAATGTTCAATTTTTTTCATGGTCGTGGAAAAAAGAAGCGCCACCATGTGATATTGTAGCACCAATATAGTATATGCGATCGCCGACACAGAAATTTCTCCACATAAATATATTTTGGTTAGCGGGTAGCACGGAATGACACCACATAAATATATTTCTTCTTTGAGTAAAATACCGGCAATTTGCCTTGCAAAGCTTGAACAATTTTGAGAAAGAGGGATCGGCGCATTCGGTACCTTCTCCGGAAGAGGTGCGGTGGATACGTTGGATTCTCTGCGAAGTAGTCTTGCATCAACATCTCGTTTCCAAGATGACGATTCCGGGGAATGCAAAGACGCTCGACGGTCGATCCTCTCCTCCTCTTTCGGTTCTCGTCTTCGTGCTCCTTCGCGGCAAGTGCCATGACCAATGTTTGCTGCCGAAAGTTCCCAAGCATGGTCTCAACATCCGAGTTGTCCGAATCGGACGAATTGGAGAGCAAGAATTTCTCGCACGGGCTCAATTCCATCTACATGCGCACCGGCGCGTCAAATTAACTAAACCTAGATTGCAAAAATCACAACAAAACGCACTAACCGGTGGCGGACGCGGCGGGTGATCTCGGGAGGCGACGAGGAGGCGGGCACGACGGTGGTCGATCCCCGGCTGCGGCAGCGACGAGGGCGGCTCTTCTCGCCGGATCCGCGGGAGAGGGGGTGGGGGGCAGCGTCTCGGGGCGGGAGGGTGTGGGCGGCCCCGTGGACCGATTCTGCCTGCAGATTTTGCCGAAAATCGCCGGCGGGGGGCGGGCGGAAGCAAGGGCGGTCGGCGGCGGAAGGAGGGAGAAAACGCGCGGGCTGAAATGTCCCTCCCGCCAACTGCTTCTCTGTGATGCAGGGCACCGCCGCCGCGAAGGAAAAAACCCGCGTATTCCTGGATTGGGGTCAGGATTTTGCCGCGCCCCTCAAATTTTTTTGCGGACCGGAGCAAGATGCGGGGTCTGATCCGGCAGGTTTTTCTGCCCCTACCCGCATTTTGACGATTATTTTGCAGGTCAGGAAATGCAGGGTGTGCTAGAGTTGCTCTAAAGCACATACTTCTACTTCTACAGAGAGCATATGCTCCAGCCAAAATAGCCACACCGTTGTGTTCAATCTTTGTCAAGCATAGTAACCAAATGGTCCCCGATAATTGCAGTTGCTTTGCCAGGTTCCATCTCATTTGTCCTGTCTCCCTAGATTCCGAGTGTCTCGCTACTCCTTCCCATATATGCACGCACCTCGCGCGTGGTCACCGTGCGAAGTGCCGCTGCCAGAGTGCCGGCTACCAACCCCGTTGGCCCCGGCCGGAAGTGGAACCTAGGATACCGCGGCAGCCATCGATTTCATGGCGCCGGGAGAAGCAAACACGGCCACCACCGGCGGCCCGCGCCGCCGCCGCGTGCTGGTCTTCCCTATCCCGTACCAGGGCCACATCAACCCCATGTTCCAGCTCGCCGGCCTCCTCCACGAGCGCGGCTTTGCCGTCACCGTCTTCCACACCCACTTCAACGCCCCCGACCCGTCCCGCCACCCGACCTACGACTTCGTGCCCGTCCTCGACGGCTTGCCGGCGGGCAGCCCCGGCACGGTGGCGGCGACCGTCGAGCACATCTTCGCCATCAACAGCTCCTGCGAGGCGCCGTTCCGGGAGCGCCTGGCCGCCCTGCTGGAGGCTCCTGGCGGCAGGGACGAGGTCGCGTGCCTGGTCGCCGACGCGCACCTGCTGACCCTCATGGACGTGGCGCGGCAGCAGGGCGTGCCGGCGCTGGCGCTGCGCACCGGCAGCGCCGCCTGCTTCCGCAACTTCATGGCCACCCCGATGCTCTGCGACAAGGGCTACCTCCCGGCGAGCGCGGAGTCGCAGCTGGACGCGCTGGTGAGGGAGCTGCCGCCGTACCGCGTCCGGGACCTGATGGCCGTCACCGGCAGCCGCCACGAGCACGATCTGGTGTGCAAGCTGCTGGCCCGCGCCGTCGAGGCGGTGAGGACCTCGGCGGGGTTCATCCTCAACACCTTCGACGCGCTGGAGGCCGCCGACCTGGCGGCGACCCGGCGAGACCTCGCCGGCGTGCCGGTGTTCGACGTCGGCCCGCTCCACAAGCTCTCCCCGGCGTCGTCCAGCAGCCTCCTGCAGCAGGACCGCTCCTGCCTCGACTGGCTGGACGCGCAGGCCCCGGCGTCCGTGCTGTACATCAGCTTCGGCAGCCTGGCGAGCATGAGCGGCGAGGACCTGGCCGAGGCGGCGTGGGGCGTGGCCAACAGCGGCCAGCCGTTCCTGTGGGCGCTCCGGCCGGGGCTCGCCCGCGGGGCCGCCCTGCCCGACGGGTTCGCGGCGGCGACCGAAGGCCGTGGACTGGTGGTGGGCTGGGCGCCGCAGGAGGAGGTGCTGGCGCACGCGGGCGTGGGCGGGTTCTGGACGCACGGCGGGTGGAACTCGGCGCTGGAGGGCGCGTGCGGGGGCGTGCCCATGCTCTGCCGGCCCTGCTTCGGGGACCAGATGGGCAACGCGAGGTACGTGGAGCACGTGTGGCGCGCGGGCATCGCGCTGGACTGTGGCGGCGTGCTCGAGCGGGGCGCCGTGGAGGCGGCCGTCCGGCGGCTCATGCGGAGCGAGGAGGGGGATGAGATGAGGGGGCGAGCCCGGGAGCTCCGGAGCAGAGCGGCGGAGGCCATCGCCGAGGGTGGGTCGTCTCGCCGCAGCGTCGACAAGCTGGTGAACCACATCCTGTCGCTCTAGTAGAACTGTAGAAATGAGTTCAGAGTACTACCACGACTGCTTGTTTGTCTTGTATCCCCATCTGCAGTCCATGACTGACGGAAAACCGGGGATTCAGTGATTCAGTCACGAGCTGCAGCACTTAAAACTCAGAATCCTGTCGTGATCTCACCTACTGCAACATATAAGAAACTTATATATGCAACTTGGTGGTTCGTTGCAGGACAAACATTTCATTTTTCCATGATTACAAATACATACTCCCTCCGTTCCAAAATAGATGACCCAACTTTGTATTAACTTTGTACTAAAGTCGAGTCATCTATTTTGGAACGGATGGAGTAACAATTAGTGCTGATCCACAGGATTCAATGGTGAATTCTGATTTCCCCACAAACTGAACCAAAGAAAAAGAATAGAATAATTCACTGGTGCAGGCGAAGCAGCAAACCTTCGTAGAAAAGGGAGAGGGTATACCTAGAAATGATGAAATCAACCAGCACTGCCTTGCTAATTGAATAAAGGAAGATGCCGACTACTTTCTGAACAGAACAATGAGAGTCCCGAACAATGGGAGAATGGAGCTTCCCGTCTATGAACTAATCGCTAGACTATATCGTATCGAGCTCAAAGGTTTGTGCAACTTATCTATCAAGCCACACTTCTTTACTTCGAGATAGCGCATTCCAAGGCCTCTTTTGGTTCATAGGATAGGATTATCGCAGGAATAGGAATTTTATAGGAAATGAGATGGCATGTATGTCAAATCCTATGAGTACGAATAGGAAACGAGATGTCATTTGGTTGACATCAAAGGAATTTTTCCATTGAGTCTAGGTTTTTTTTAATTTTCCTATGAAATGTGGAGGATAGGAACCAATCCTATGTAGGAATAGGAATCTATTCCTATGAACCAAAGGGCTCTAAAGGAAAAAAATCCTATAAGAATCCTATCATATGAAATTCCTGCAAACCAAAGGAGGCTTTAAGCGAACTCAACATATGGTTAGATTTCTTGTGGTGAAACTAGCCCATTAGGTTTAAGTTCTACACTTGGCATTGGTGCTTGCATTTTTCCGGGTTTATTGCAGACTACGAGACGTCTACTAAATTTTGACTAAATATTTAATTGACAAAATATTAGTGCATGTCAACAAAAATTATATCGTTGGATTCGTATTTGAACATAGTTTTCAATGATTTAGTTTTCGTGACATGCATAAATATTTTGTTAGTTAAATTTATGGTTAAAATTTGACACAGATTATAATGAGGACCAATAAATAAGGACGGAGATAGTATGTGTGTACGTTCATAAGGGTGTATGTGTGCATGTAGTGGACATACTGTGTTCAAAAAAGTTGAGTAGTGCATCATATGTGTTAATCTACAATTCTTCTTGTCATGGAAAATTGGGATAACAAAAATCCTCTCCTCGGCTTCCATCAAATTTCGTTAGTCCTTTAGGGCATCCCCGCTCCATCCCTCATATCTTAATTCCCCCATCATATCCTTCATCTTTTAATTTTCTATTTTTTTCAAGAATTAAATTTTTGTTTGTCTACTCCGTCCTTTAGAACTTTTTTTTTTCAAATTCATCGAAACGTGTGCGCAAACCCAAACAAATGCACCACAACAACACCACATCATAATTCAACTATGAACATTGATAAACTTCATCCAATCCAACAAACAACTAAACCATGGGTTCTTCATTTGACCGGCCCCGACCATAGCATCAAGAGATATGTTCATCCATGCGTCGCACAAAGCAAATTCTTCTTCCGGCTGGTAGTTGCACGACCATTGAGCCCTTTTTTTTCTTTCATTTTTTGGGTCTACGGCTCCTCGTCCTCTCGACCTCTCCAACTTCATCCTCCACCACTACCTCGGCATTCCTTCTCATTTCTTGGCTATAGGGTATGGACGTGGCAATGCCGTCAAGGCCGAGGGTGTGGCTTGCGTCCAATTGCGACATCAACTGGCGAACCTCATCTGGTTTCATTCCTTCCATACAAAAGAAAAATAAAAGCCCACCAAGTTAAACATCACATCATTCATCATGCAATTGAGGAAAGTAAAAGCCTACCAAAATGAAAGCGTTCAATTTTTTTTGAAAAAAAGTCTCGAAAGAATTCCTTGTTTAACACACCGTTTTAAGTTTTGTTTCCTTGTTTGACACCAACAAACTTTTTCTTCCCTATCTACTACTCCCTCCGTCCCATAATGTAAGACGTTTTTTTTACACTAGTGTAGTGTCAAAAAAACGTCTTACATTATGGTACGGAGGGAGCAGCTTTAAGTCTAAATTTTATTTAACACCGCTAAGGCTTAAAACGAACGGAAGTGTTATAAATGCATAAAAATTAGGTGATGTGCTATACAAGGAAGAAAAGTATTTTCAGTGTTTTTTTTTTCTCGCGGAGGTCGATCCGGGCGTGCATTGGACCACCATTATCACCAAGGCCATTATCAAACTCGCAAAAAAGATTGCATGATGGCATCAAACCCAACCCAAATCCAAACCAACCCACATTGGATTTGAACTAACCTCGAAAAAAGGTTTAAAAAAAATTCCAGTGCGTGAGCTCTGGTGCGCACGAGCCCAACACGCTAACAGATTAGAAAAAGAACCGAAAGCCACTGCTAATGACCCCCCACTAATCCAAATACTAGTATAAATTTGACAAATTAATCCCCGCGAGTTAATCAAATTAATCCCCGCGACACAAGCGAGCGAGACAGAGACAGAGAGAGGCGGGCGCGAGGCAGAGCGGGGAGCGAGTCGGAGCGCGCGCGCGCGGGCGGATCGCCGGCGAGGGAGAAAGCTCAGCTCCGGCCGGCCGTGCGGAGGCAGCGGCGATGGCGCCCTCCGCGCCCCCGCCCCCGCCCCCCGCCCGCCGGCTCGTGGCCCTGGCCCTGGCCCTCGCCCTCGCCGCCCTCGTTTCCCCCGCCTCCGCCGCCAGGAAGATCCCGGCCTCCGTCACCCCGATCTCGCGGGACCTCTACCGCCCCAGGTACGCCGCGCGTCTCGTGGCTTCTTCCCCGCCTCGCGGGTTCCGGTAGCTCCTCTTTCCGTCTAGGCCGGCCTACACGGACGCGCCACCCGGCGGCCGGCGTCCGGCGCCTGGTCTGTCTCAGCTGGTAGCCCCTGGAATTGAGCATCTTCTTGTCGCTGTAGTCTAACGCGCCGGCTGCTGGTTGCAATGGGCGCGGGGTTCCGCTCTCCAACATCGGCTGCTAGTTGATTAGGGATCGACGCAGTATGGCAATTTTTTGTTAGTCCACCTTCAACAAGACACGTCTATCAGACTGTCACTGTCTGCAATCGCAACCCCTGACTGTCATTTTAGCTAGCCGACGGGAGCTACTGGCTATGGCTGGCTGTGCACAGCACCAGAGGTCACATGCCTCAACCTACTATGTCTATTGTATCAGTGCCAAGTTTAGTTCTTGCAGTTCTTACTTCATTGATCGATTTGGGGAAAAAAATGCCCTTTGTCCAGAAAAAAGAGAAGGCCGGGGGGGGGGGGGGGGGGGGTCTGTTTTGTTTGCCGCATTGACTTTTGCCAATTTTGCGTGCATTTATCTTTCTGTGCAACGCTTAGTGTTGGGTTAACTGGGTCTGTTTCTTTTTCTCCACAGTGATACCCTTCTGAGTGAGATCAAGGCCCTCGTTGCTCGGAATCCGGATAGGTTGACCGTGAGTGGCTTAACTGTCATTGTTCAGCTGTTGTTGGCCGGTTTGGTTCGGGATTAAGTGGCATTTTTACGCCGTCTTTTATTAACTGTTGCAGATGGATACAGTAAGAGCTAGTAACAAAGGGTATTCTGCGGAGATGCTCGTTGTTACTTTTAATCATGTGAAGAAAACCGTACATGATGGCTCGAAGATTAAAATCCTTCTGGTTAGTTCCCAACACCAACAGATATCTCTCAGCATTTCCCCCCAAACATAAGCTTCATTCTGCCCCAGTTAGTTAGCTTTAGCCTCTTGTATCATCCAACCAACGTCACGAGATCAAGCATGCTCAGTTCATCTGTTATGACCAGCATATTAGGGGCTTAGCCAAGTGGGTTATGGCCCAAGTATCTTAATCATTATTAGGGGCTTAGCCCAATTATCTTATCGTATTAGGATCGTTTGCTTAGGAGTCAAGTAAACCTCTCTATATAAGGAGAGGAGATGTATTAATCTAATCAAGCAAGAAGCAATCAATATTTGCTCGGCTTCCCTTAGGGAGCCGGGAGACCTAAACCCTAGCCGCCTCTTGCGTCCGCCGCCGTCGCACCAGCCGCAAGGACGGCGCCCAGCCGCCGGCCGTCGCGCAATCTCCTCCTCCCTCCTCCCTCCTTCCCTTACAGGCTACGCCCTAGACCGGGTAGAACCCTAGTTTCTACCAATTTGGTATCCAGAGACTCAGGTTCGATCATGTCGTCATCCCACCCACGCCGCCGCTGCCCATCATCACCACCGCCCCGATGACCATGGCCGGGTCCCCAACGCCGCCGGCCCCGATCACCTCCGCGCCGCCGTCAACGATCCCCGTCTTCACGCCGGAGGAGATGTCCAGCACCTTGCGGGACCTCGTGACGGCCGTCCAGGGCATCACCCTGTACCTGGCCGGCCCGCACGCCACCCCGCCGGCTGCGCTCCCCGCCTACAGCCATCCGGCGCTGCACTGGCCGATCCAGAACGCGTCTGGCCCGAGCAGGACGCCCCTGCTGCCGTTCCAGGCGGGACACACCAGCGGGCCCCCATCGCTGCTGCACCTACAGCCGCCCTCAGCCGCGGCCCAGCTCTGGCTGTCGTGGCCGTCCCAGGGCGCGCCTGCAATTGGCGGGACACCGCTGCTGCCGTTCCAGGCGGGGCACCACAGCGGGCTGCCACCGCCGCTGCTGCACCTGCAGCCACCCCCAGCCGCGGCTCCCCTCTGGCCGCAATGGCCCCCTACTGCCACCGCGACTACCGCCGCGTCCGCCCACTCTCCACAGCAGCCGCTGCAACTCCAGGCACCACCTCTGCCCAGCTCCGGACTGCCGTCACCGGCCGGCCTGCCGATACACCAGGTCCGGTTCCCGCCCTCCCCGTCGCCACTACCAGCTTGGGCAGCTGGGTCTTCGCCATCGCCAGTCTACACCACGGCTCCAGAGCAGCCGACCCCGTTTCCGCAGTTCGGCGGGCCATCCGGCTCCGCGGGTCCCTACCCGGAGTACTCCGACCAGGCGCCACCCGCCTCGCTGCTCCGCACCTCCGAGCCAGCTCAACACGGCACTCCGACCCAGACACCGCCGCGGTTCGCCAAGATCGACTTCGCCACCTATGACGGCACGAAGGACCCCCTCAACTGGCTCAACCAGTGCGACCAGTTCTTTCGCGGGCAGCGCACCCTCGCCTCGGAGCGCACCTGGCTCGCCTCTTACCACCTCCGTGGCGCGGCACAGACCTGGTACTACGCCCTTGAGCAGGACAAGGGCAGCATGCCCCCTTGGGAGCGCTTCCGCGAGCTCTGCCTCCTTCGTTTTGGGCCCCCGATCCGCGGGAGCCGCCTGGCAGAGCTAGGCCGCCTTCCCTTCACCTCCACGGTGTAGGACTTCGCCGACCGTTTCCAGGCCCTGGCATGCCACGCGTCGGGCGTGACGGCGCAGCAGCGGGCCGACCCTTTTGTCGGTGGACTTCCGGATCACATTCGCGTGGACGTGGAGCTTCGGGGACCCCAGGATCTCCAGACGGCCATGTACTACGCCCGCATATTATGGGCTTAGCCAAGTGGGTTATGGCCCAAGTATCTTAATCATTATTAGGGGCTTAGCCCAATTATCTTATCGTATTAGGATCGTTTGCTTAGGAGTCAAGTAAACCTCTCTATATAAGGAGAGGAGATGTATCAATCTAATCAAGCAAGAAGCAATCAATATTTGCTCGGCTTCCCTTAGGGAGCCGGGAGACCTAAACCCTAGCCGCCTCTTGCGTCCGCCGCCGTCGCACCAGCCGCAAGGACGGCGCCCAGCCGCCGGCCGCCGCGCAATCTCCTCCTCCCTCCTCCCTCCTTCCTTACAGGCTACGCCCTAGACCGAGTAGAACCCTAGTTTCTACCATCATCCATCTTGTTCGCAACTCCCTCGCCTTGGTGGTGTAGTGGGCAGTGGCCTCACAACATAACGAAAACACAATTATGTCTTTCAATACGTTTTGGCACGTTATTTTGCAAATTAGATTATTGATGCCTTGTGGTTTTGACAGAAGGTTCATTGTCTTCCAGAGCTTTGGGCAGCATGGCAGAGAACTTATTACCTCTGAACTTGCATTAAGTCTGCTCTACATTTTGACGGAGAAGCGCAAAATTGCCGGTGTGGATCTATCATCCTTTGAGAAGATTCTGGAGCACCTTGTGATCAAAGTTAGTACGTCTGCAACTTATTTTATATCTTCAGTCCTTGGCATGCATAATTAGTAAGAGATTTATGGGAAGCAATTCTGCTCGCTGTTCTGCTATTCACTGCACCGAATTAGTATAGTTTTGAGGGTGATCTGCTCTTTGAAAAAGTACTCTAGATATTGAAATATCAGGTTCATTTCTTTTCGAAGTTGTTCTTATAGATGCTCTCTGAAATCAAACTATACTTTGATCTACTCGCATTGTTCAAATGTTAGTGCACTAGGGATCTTTTACATATGTTATTCCTGCACTCTGTAAGCATTATTATTCACTCAAAGTTATACCCATGACAAATTCACAGTATTATTTAATATGTTTATGAAGTATGTTTCCCTCAAGTGCTTTTGTATGGATTACAAATTCAAAATCATGGTTTTCTTAGTAGAAATAATCATGATTATTGCGGATCCTGTTATCCTAGTTTAAAGAAGGAAAAATGTGGTCACATGCTGTTCTTTACCTTCATTCATATTTGTCTGCCTTCTCCCCCATCCACCTCTTTCCCGTGTTATTACTTCTGTTCACATTAGTAATAGGTCTCTCGAACTCAGGAGGTATAGTGGTTTCTAAAGTTGCCTTTAATCTTTTTAGGTGGTGCCAATTGAAAATTTTAATGGCCGTAAGCGCGTTGAAGCAGGGGAGATTTGTGATAGGAGAAATGGTGATTGTCTTTTTCTTAAAAATCCATCACGTGAAGCAGTTTATGCGCCAACTATTTAATCTCTTATTTCTTCACACAGGAAGAGGAGTTGATCTTAACAGAAATTGGAGCGTTGATTGGGGAAAGAAGGAAAAGGTTTGTGTCTCAGTGGTTTATCATCGTGCACCAGGAAAACTTGACTCTTTTTGAGTTCAACTATATATTGATTCTATTGAAATGCATCTTACTCCGTCCGTTCGGAAATACTTGTCTTAGAAATGGTTGTATCTAGAACTAAAACAAGTCTAGATACAACCATTTCTAGGACAAGTATTTCCGAACGGAGGGAGTAGTAAGCTTGAACGATTGAAGTCTTTTATGTTAACTTCCACAGTTTATGGTTTCTTTTTGTGTGATATTACTTAGCGAACCTGTGTAATTTATAGCCAATAATATAGCATTGCCCTAAAAGAGTTAGGTTGATTAACATCCAGGAACAACTGAAGTTGAATTAAAGGTCAGATTTTTGCAGATCTGGAGTGGATAGACCAAGTATAGCTATGGTCCTTTATTGTTACCATGTATGTTCTTATTGTCATGTTGGGCAACCAGAATTTTCTAAACTTGTGTACACTTTGAGCAAGTGCACCTTTATCTTTTTACCATGCATGTTCTTTGTTGGTTGATTGATCAGAGTTTACTTTAGTGGACAGCATCAATCTTATGCACTACATTTATACATTTTTGCTTGTATTACAGGATTATAACCCATTTGAGGAGGATCCTGGTACTGCTCCTTTCAGTGAACCTGAGGCCCAGATCATGCAAGAACTATCCAAGTCATTTAAACCGCATATCTGGGTGAATGTGCATTCTGGAATGGAGGTAATGCAGCTCTTGCGTTCTGCAGCTATAACATAAAGTTTGATCAATTGTTCATCAAGCGGAGGGAGGGGCCTAACATATAACTGTCTTTAGTAGCAATCTCATGTGTAGTTCCACACAGTGGTATTGAAACCTAGAGAAATAAGTTTTGGTCAATGCCTATTGCTTTTACACATTCTCTCATTCTTCTGTTCAACTACAGGCATTATTTATGCCATATGACCACAAGAATACTACACCAGATGGAGCGCCTTCTCACTTGATGAGGTCAGTTTTAGAGAATGTGAACCATCGCAATTTCCAAGACAGCTGCCTAGTTGGATCAGGTGGTGGAGCTGTAGGGTATGTAACATCTGACAAGTTGCTCAAGTTATGTGAATCGAAGAGGGTTATTATTCTAGCCTTCAACGAAGGAAATGTACTAATGCTTTTTTATCCCATCACTTGCTAGGTACCTTGCACATGGGACTACAACTGATTATCTGTATGACATTGCGAAGGTGCCAATGCCTTTCACATTTGAGGTAAGTTCATCTGTTGTCTCTGTTGCGACTATTATGAACTTGTATTGACATAACATGACTCATCACTTTGCTGGTATTCAGATATATGGAGACGAGAAAGCATCCACCGATGACTGCTTCAAAATGTTCAACCCTGTTGACAAGATAACATTTGATGTACGCAAATCTAGGATCTGCACATCTAGTCATGTACATAGTTTTTTTTGGCCATATGTCTGACAGCACAGTTTTCCTTTCCAGAGAGTCATTAACAAGTGGTGCATGGCGTTTCTCATACTTTTCGAGGAAGGGCTGCGAACCCTACCCGACGATCAAGTAGTATCCCAAGGAGCACTGGATAACTGGGTCCCTATGGGAGGAGAGATTTTGGAGAGAAATATGGACCAAAAGAGCGGCGGTGAAAATGGGAAACTTGAAGGCCTTGACCTCGGAATGCAGGAGCTAAAAACCTACTTTAGGTTATTTATGCTATCGACTTTCCTGCTGATGTTCATGTTCTGCTCGAGGATATCAAAAAACAGGAGCAGAGACTCAGGTAACATTTGAATCCCACGGGCGAATCAATTGGAGCTAGGCTATTCAGCTCAGTATGGGTTGGCAATGGTGCTCATGGTTTATTGCCGCAGATGAACAAAGTACAGCATGAATCATTCCAACAAAAGTCCGTTTTCGGGGGCAACTTTGGAGGCACGGCGACAGGAGATGACAAGGATGGTAGAATCAGAATGGTGTTTTGCAGCCTCTGCTTAGATGCTAGATGTATGTCAAGAGTGATCTGTTTGTCTTCGACGAGTCATAAATGTAAGTTGTAGAGCTGTTGATATCTGTTCGTGGTGATGAATAGGTAGAATCAGAATGGTATGTGCGCCTTTCGTAGGTTGCTGGTTTTTTGACACAATTGTGAATCTAACATTCAATCGTCGACTTATTGTGATATGACTGAAAGTAGCATTTCACTGTGGACTTACTTTGACACGATTGAATGTGATATTCCATTACCAACATATCATGAGTTTCTTCACTGAAATGTTGAACTGCGGTCTAATTCTTATTTATTATGAGTTTTTTTTTGGTTAATATGCACTAAACTGTTTAGAATGTGATATTCCATTACCAACATATCATGAGTTTCTTCACTGAAATGTTGAACTGCGGTCTAATTCTTATTTATTATGAGTTTTTTTTTGTTAATATGCACTAAACTGTTTAGACTGATCATATGAAAATAGTATTGTTATGAAATGCCATTTTTTATGGTTTTAGTTAATATGTACTGCATTTGAGATCACTCAAAATTTCTTACTTATATTGACCGCGTCTCATCCAATCGTAACATGTATTCCTAAGCAGAGGGTGTACGTTATTGACTGTAATACAGCACAGCAAAGTAAAGGAGAAGTATGAACTCATATACTGCAGACATACAAAAGTCTGAACTTTTTCATTTCAACCCGATAAGGGCACATGTGGCATACATATTTCCCATTTCTCGCCGAAGTGATGGCGAAGCGGAAGTAACCATACTATCTTTGAAAGAACTGCACACTTGAAACTGATTTGAGTTGGGCAGAGGTTACAGATACTTGATGAGGAGCCAGACAATAACCACAAGCATCACTATACCGACGGTGGACAGCAGCATGGACATGCAGGAGCAGCCGCCCTTGGCGCGCTTGTTCAGGACCGCAAGCCTCTTTTGCACTCGCTGCATGAGAAAGGGTTTTGAGTCAAAATTCAATTCGTGCAAAGCATGAAATGTATTACTACCTCCGTGGAGGAGGTAGCATCAATCAGCGTTGAAAATTCCTTCGAGGTCATCCACATGATGGGTCTGAAATACAACCTGAAGACGCGAGTTTGTACCATCCACATGATCATCTAGGTCATCCTGCAATCATGAAGATAGGCCAGTGAGCACAGAGTCTAGAGAGCAAAGAAACAAGTGGCATTGCAGTAAGAAACTAACAATCAGTCTTGCGTGCAGGTCAAGTTCCTCATTGACTGCTAACGCAATATGTTTTGTGCTCAGCACCGTCTGTTCCAGCTTCTCAAGACCCTCATCTTGTTCTGCAAATTGCAAATTGTCGTAGCAGACAGTATCAATGAATTAGGCAACTGTCAATTGTTCATCACTCTTGTGAATTGCTAATATTTTTAGCCAACTGTAGATATACAGCCACGTGGAATATGGAATGCGTTTTTCGTCACAAATAGTTCTTCATATATTTTGAGTAGAAATGCAACATTTTAAGAAGTTCGCCATTTTCTTTCGAAACAAAGCAACTGAATGAATCCTAATAGAGAAATCAGAATATATGCAAGGGCCACTGGTAACTTCTGAGTTTGTATGTTTGACACCAGAAACTCAAGCCAATGAAATGGAGAGGAGAGGAATGGATTTGGCATGTCCACTGTGAGGCAAAGGAGGAACAGCAATGTCTTGTTTGACTGTTTGACCAGTCATAAAGACAACACTTCAAACTAAACATCACCCTAAACACCTCCCCACATGTCACGACCACATTGACGTATCTGCCTGAGGGTGGTCGAAATGGAAGGCGACAGGCCAGCCATCACATCGAGTAACCAACCACTCTGACATCAGCACAACACTTCATTGTCACAGCGGCGTGAATAGTAAGTCATACATACATCAATACCTTTCATGATTTGCCTCTGAAGGCCAACAATCCCTTGGTTATCCAACCCGGCTACTCTGCTCATGTCATCAGCAGCTTTCTTACTCTGACCAAGCAAATCCTCCCTGAATTGTGAGAAATCACATGTGTAATACATATAAGAAATTTAATCAATATGCACCTGAAAAGATTTTAACAACGATAAAGCATTGACGAGCCTTCTTTTAAAAAGATTAATCACATCGGTGGCAATGGTTACCAAAATGCAGAACACACCTGTTGGCAAAGGTCGACATGTTGAAACTCTCTGCCATCTGTTTTGCTCTAGATTTCAAATTTGAAAGCGTGTCTCGGCGCTTATTCAGCTCCTTGTCCGTGCTGCACAACATGGAAGATCCCTTATAAGTGGATATTTCTTTTAAATAACAGATATACATTTTGAAATGTATCAAGAGAAGTTATTGTGTAGCAGCATACACAGGAAAGATATCTCGATGCCATGAAGAAGTGATTGTGACAATTGATAAATTGGTGCTGGTGTCTGTACAAAAGCAACCAGCACACACCATATATCACGCATACCATCACAGAGAACATGCATATTAACAGGGCAAAACTACTCCAAACGTTATCTCGTGAGAAATGAATCAGCACACATGTATGAAGGTACTTCGTACCACTGTGAACAAGAGATAAGATGATCTCAACTTCTCAAGGCATTTCCACTTTCTCTCTGTAACTACCCTCTGACCCACGCAGGCGAAGCACAATTGGTGTAAAGCGTACACGGCATCGCCAATTGTGAAACGGTGGGAAACTAGCTGAATTTTGATCCTAGGGTTACGCTGAAATGGTATCGACAGCATTTATACAAGTTCACTAGGTTCCTACATCATCACAGTATCTTTTCTTGTTAACGCGTGTTGAATTCTCAGACAAAAAGCTGAATGGATCTGCAGGGGGTGGCTAGCTAGGTCAAACGACGCCGCAATCGACCACCAATCAATTAAATCATCCCTCCTCCATGCATTTCGGAGCTGGCAATCAGGAAAAAAGAAAGATGCGCTAGGGTGAGCGAGCGAGGGAGCGAAACGTACATGGATTTGGGGGGAAGCCTGGCCAGCATCCCCTCGAGGCTGTCCAGCCTGGTCCCGAGGATGGTGATCTTGCGGCGGATGGCGGAGGTGTGGCGCATGACCTCGGGCCCGGACTGCGGGAGCGCCGCACGGTCGGCGACCATGGAGGCGACGTCGTCGGCCAGCCGCGCCGCCTCGCCGTACTCCCGCACCCACGGATCCGCGGACGACGCCATCGCCGGGAGGGAGATGGACCCTATCGGCTCGTCGGGGGCGGCGGAGCGGGGCCGAGCAGGGGAGCTCGATGGATGGGACGGCCGGCGAGACTGCTCCGGTTCGGCCGCGTCGCCGGCTGGTTGCTCGATTTGCTCCGCGGCGGCGATGCTTTCTTTCTTTTCTCTTCCCCACTTTTGGCTTTTGGCGTGTGATTTGTGGTTGGTGGTTTTCTTCGCCGTGCCTTTGACGGAGCGTAGCTGCGGGGAAGAAGGGATTAGACGCCGGGTCTCCGTTCGGAATTACTTCTCTTGAAAATAGATATATTTAGAACTAAAATATATCTAGATATATTCATTTATGCGACAAGTAATTCCGAATGAAGGGAGTATAGTTTAATTAATTGTGACTTTTTTATTATTTTCTGTGGATGAGGCATTGCCCTCTCCTGGGGTGGGCACTAGGTGCAAGCTACCAACGGCCCACCCACACTTTCTTTTTCAAATAAGCCTCTCCCAATTCCGCTCCAACACTAACACTATGATGGAGCGGTGAGGTCGGCAACATAAGGGCATCTCCAAAGCGGACCCATAAACCTCCCGCAACCGTCTGAATCGGGTTGTTCAGACCGCGGAAACCATCCAACACCGACATGTATCGGTCCACGGAGCGGTCTGGACGTGATTTCTCCCGCAAACCAACGTGGGAAAGGTTTGTGGGAGTCCGCACCGCTCCAAACCCGCTTCTAACCACCTGGCCCACCAACAACCCGTCACCTGCCCCTCCCGCGCTTTCCTTCCGATGCACGCGTCGCTTATCGCGCCGCATTCATATCGGCCGAGGCGGCATTAATGTCGCGATGTGACCGGAGAGAGGGAAGGCGGCGCTGACCGACGCGACCTCTCGGCAGCCGCCGCTTCAATGGGGACGTAGGTTCCCGAGGAACCAACTTCGATCGCTGCGCCACATCGAAGCGGCTGACGGGCCCTTCGCCTGGTCCTCGTCGCGGCTATTTAAGACGTGCGCCGAATTTGTCAAGTTAGTTTTCATCATGCTTATATGATCGCGTTCGTTACTTTGATAATTTGATATGTGGGTGGACCGGTGCTCGAGTATTGTCCTTCCATGGACAAGCCTCCCATTTATGATTAACCCCTCTCGCAAGCATCCGCAACTACGAAAGAAGATTAAGATAAATCTAACCATAGCCTGAAACATGTGGATCCAAATTAGCCCCTTAGAAGCAACGCATAAACTAGGATTTAAACTTCTGTCACTCTAGCAACCCATCATGTACTTATTACTTCTCAATGCCTTCCCCTAGACCCAAATCATGGTGAAGTGGCATGTAGTCGACGTTCACATAACACCACTAGAGGAAAGACAACATACATCTCATCAAAATATCGAACGAATACCAAATTCACATGATTTCTTATAACAAGACTTCTCCCATGTCCTCAGGAACAAACGTAACTACTCACAAAGCATGTTCATGTTCATAATCAGAGAAGTATTAATTATCATTCAGGATCTGAGCATATATTTCACTGAACAAACCAACTAGCATCAATTACAAGGAGTAATCAACACTACTAGCAACCCACAAATACCAATCTAAGGTTTTGAGACAAAGATCGGATACAAGAGATGAAATAGGGTTTGAGAAGAGATGGTGTTGGTGAAGATGTTGATGGATATTGACCCCCTCTCGATGAGAGGATCGTTGGTGATGATGGTGGCTTCGATTTCCCCCTCCGGGAGAGAAGTTTCCCGGACAGAACAGTTCCACCGGAGCCCTAGATTAGTTCTGCCCAAGTTCCGCCTCGAGACGGCGGCGCTTCCTCCCGAAAGCTTCCTTCTGATTTTTTTCAGGTCAAGACACAACATATAGCAGAAGATGAGCACCGGGGGCCTGCCAGGTGGCCCACAAGGCAAGGGGCGCGCCCAGGGGGTGATAGCCCACAAGTATAGGGGATCGCAATAGTTTTCGAGGGTAGAGTATTCAACCCAAATTTATAGATTCGACACAAGGGGAGCCAAAGAATATTTGAAGGTATTAGCAGCTGAGTTGTCAATTCAACCACGCCTGGAGATTAATTATTTGCAGCAACATGACCAGTAGCAGAGTAATATGATAGTTTGATAGTAATGACAGTAGCAATGGTAACAGTAACAGTGATAGCAATAGTTTTGTAGCAAGTGCAATACTAATGATAGCAATGGTAACTTAGCAAGAACAATATAAGATAAATTCGTAGGCATTGGATCGGTGACTTGTTGGACGGTATTCATCATGAGATAGTTATAATCTAGGACGATACGACACTAGCTCTAGTTCATCAATATAATGTAGACATGTATTCCGTAAATAGTCATACATGCTTATGAAAGAACTTGCATGACATCTTTTGTCCTACCCTCCCATGGCAGCGGGGTCCAATTGGAAAGTAAGGGATATTATGGCCTCCTTTTAATAGAGAACAGGAACAAAGCATTAACACATGGTGAATACATGAACTCCTCAAACTAAGGTCATCACCGGGAGTGGTCCCGACTATTGTCACTCCAGGGTTGCCGGATCATAACACGTAGTAGGGTGATGACCCACAAGTATAGGGGATCTATCGTAGTCCTTTCGATAAGTAAGATGTCAAACCCAACGAGGAGCAGAAGGAAATGATAAGCGGTTTTCAGCAAGGTATTCTCTGCAAGTACTGAAATAAGTGGTAACAGATAGTTTTGTGATAAGATAGATTGTAACGAGCAACAAGTAACAAAAGTAAATAAAGTGCAGCAAGGTGGCCCAATCCTTTTGTAGCAAAGGACAAGCCGGAACAAACTCTTATAATAGGAAAAGCGCTCCCGAGGACCACATGGGAATATCGTCAAGCTAGTTTTCATCACGTTCATATGATTCGTGTTCGATACTTTGATAATTTGGTACGTGGGTGGACCGATGCTTGGGTGTTGTTCTTACTTGAACAAGCATCCCACTTATGATTAACCTCTATTGCAAGCATCCGCAACTACAACAAAAGTATTAAGGTAAACCTAACCATAGCATGAAACATATGGATCCAAATCAGCCCCTTATGAAGCAACGCATAAACTAGGGTTTAAGCTTCTGTCACTCTAGCAACCCATCATCTATTTATTACTTCCCAATGCCTTCCTCTAGGCCCAAATAATGGTGAAGTGTTATGTAGTCGACGTTCACATAACACCACTAGAGGCTAGACAACATACATCTTATCAAAATATCAAACGAATACCAAATTCACATGACTACTAATAGCAAGACTTCTCCCTTGTCCTCAGGAACGAACGTAATTACTCACAAAACATATTCATGTTCATAATCAGAGGGGTAATAATATGCATATAGGATCTGAACATACGATCTTCCACCAAATAAACCAATTAGCATCAACTACAAGGAGTAATCAACACTACTAGCAACCTACTAGCACCAATCCCGGACTTTGAGACAAGAATTGGATACAAGAGATGAACTAGGGTTTGGAGATGAGATGGTGTTGGTGAAGATGTTGATGGAGATTGCCCTCTCCCGATGAGAGGAGTGTTGGTGATGATGATGGTAATGATTTCCCCCTCCCGGAGGGAAGTATCCCCGGCAGAACAGCTCTGCCAGAGCTCTAGATTGGATCCGCCAAGGTTCCGCCTCGTGGCGGCGGAGTCTCATCCCGAAAAGTTCCTTCTCATTTTTTTCTCATCGAAAGACCTCATATAGGAGAAGATGGATGTCAGAGAGCCACCAGGGGCCCACGAGGTAGGGGGCGCGCCCTAGGGGGGGGCACCCCCACCCTCGTGAGTAGGGTGTGGGCCCGCCGGCCTTCATCTTTGGCGAGGATTTTTCTTTATTTATTTTAAGACGTTCCGTGGAGTTTCAGGACTTTTGGAGTTGCACAGAATAGGTCTCTAATATTTGCTCCTTTTCCAGCCCAGAATTCCAGCTGCCGGCATTCTCCCTCCTTATGTAAACCTTGTAAAATAAGAGAGAATAGCCATAAGTATTGTGACATAAAGTGAAATAACAGCCCATAATGCAATAAATATCGATATAAAAGCATGATGCAAAATGGACATATCAACTCCCCCAAGCTTAGACCTCGCTTGTCCTCAAGCGAAAAGCCGATAACAATAAATATGTCCTCATGTTTAGAAGTAGAGGCGTCGATAAAAATAAAATACGTACATGAAGGCATCATGATTATTCTCATAACAACAACATTTATAGATTTTGTCATATGATTACTTATATTCAAGTGATGATCTATTCACAATGCAAAAGTATAAATCATAAACCTTATTGGGCTCCAACAAACTATAATCTCAGTCATTGGAGCAATTGCAATTTATCATAACATCGGAAAGAGTCTATGTCAGAGCTAAAAAGCAAGTCCACATACTCAACTATCATTTAGTCCTCCATAATTGCTAACACTCACGCGATACTTGTGGTTACGAAGTTTTGATCGGACACAGAGAAAGATAGGGGCTTATAGTTTTGCCCCACAACCTTTTACCTCAGGGGTAATGTCAACAATAATGGTTCATGCTCCCCTACATCCAATTAGATATATATATATATATATATCATGTTCTTTCCAACATGCTGAGCTTGCCAAAGGATAAAATGAAAAAGAAAAGGTGAAGATCACCATGACTCTTGCATAAGGTAGAAGATAAAAATAAAGGATAGGCCCTTCGCAGAGGGAAGCAGAGGTTGCCATGCGCTTTTATGGTTGGATATATAAAATCTCAATGCGAAAGAACGTCACTTTATATTGCCCCTTGTGATATGAACCTTTATTATGCAGTCCGTCGCTTTAATTACTTCCACATCACAAGATCGTATAAAGCTTATTTCTCCCACACCAATCAATCATACATATTTAGAGCATTTTTTATTGCTTTGCACCGATGACAACTTACTTGAAGGATCTTACTCAATCCATAGGTAGATATGGTGGACTCTCATGGCAAAACTGGTTTAAGGGTATTTGGAAGCACAAGTAGTATTTCTACTTGGTGCTGAGAATTTGGCTAGCATGAGGGGGAAAGGCAAGCTCAACAAGTTAGAGGATCCATGACAACATACTTTATCTCAGATATAAGAAAGACATGACTCATTACGTTGTTGTCCAACATCAACCCTTTAGCATGTCATATTTTAATGAGTGCTCCCAATCATAAAAGATGTCAATGATAATATATCTATATGTGAAAACCTCTCTTTCCTTATTACTTCCTATTAATTGCAACAATGACCAAAGCTATGTCTGCCAACTCCCAACAACTTTTAATCATCATACTCTTTCTATGTGAAGTCGTTACTCTCAATAAGATCAATATGAACTCTTTGTTTCTTTTTATTCTTTTCTCTTTTCTTTTATTCACCCAAGATCATGGCAAAATAATCAAGCCCTTGACTCAACACTAATCTTTATTATATATAGCTCACGGACTCGATTACATAGAGAGATCATAAAGCAAACTCAAAACTAGATCATGCCATAAACTTTATTCTACTAGATCAAGATACTACTAATAGGATCGAACTAAGAAAAACGGTAAAGATAGGAGTTGTGATTGTGATACGATACCGGGGCACCTCCCCCAAGCTTGGCAGTTGCCAAGGGGAGTGCCCTTACCCATGTGATTATGTCTCCTTGGTTGGTGAAGAAGGTGGCGGTGACGGATAATCGCACATCGAGCGTAAGAGGTCCTCCAGCTTGCGAATAATGCCCTTGAGTGCAACAATATGCTCCTTCAACAAAAAAAATTCTTGTGTGAGATACTTGTTTCGTATACGAGCTAACTCAATCATCTTGAAAGCTTCGATCTCAGTTGGGGTGAGAAGATTATGATCAAGTTGGAGGGTGTCTTTTGCTACTGGAGCTTGATCCTCCGTGGCCTTCTTGATCCTTTCATCCTTGTTGACCCTCGTGGGTTCTTCCCTCTTCAGATCTATCTTCATTAGCCAAGCATCGTTGTCACCATTGTTGGAGGAGGGAGACGACATGATGCCTAGCCTGTAAAACCCTGACAGAAAACAACTCGAAACAAGAGCAGAGGAGGTTTGCGTGATACGGGAGTCAAAACCTTCGGGAGGTTATATAATGAATTTTTACCGATCAAAATACGTAACGTGCAAGAAAACGGAGTCCGGAGGGCACACGAGGTAGGGGGCGCGCCCAGGGGGGTAGGGCGCGCCCACCACCCTCGTGGGGCCCTCGTGTCCTTCCCGGACTGCTACTTATTTTTCTATTTTTCTAAATATTCCAAAACGGAGAAATATTGTCTTAAAATTTGTTTTGGAGTCGGTTTACTTACCGTACCACATACCTATTCCTTTTCGAAGTCTGGAACATTCCGGAAAGTGTCCCTTATGTATTCCTCCGGGGTTACGGTTTCAATAATATTGGTTTCAACATTGATGGGATTACCTGAGATATAATGTTTAATTCTTTGACCGTTTACCACCTTCGGATTTGTGCCTTCGAAGTTGTTGATCTTTATGGCACCGGAACGATAGACCTCTTCGATAACATAGGGGCCTTCCCATTTAGAGAGAAGTTTTCCTGCAAAATATCTTAAACGAGAGAATACATAATCACCTACATTAAACTCACGCTTTTGTATCCTTTTGTCATGCCATCTTTTAACTTTTTCTTTAAACAACTTGGCATTTTCATAAGCTTGGGTTCTCCATTCATCAAGTGAGCTAATATCAAATAACCTGTTCTCACCGGCAAGTTTAAAATCATAGTTAAGCTCTTTAATAGCCCAATATGCCTTATGTTCTAGTTCGAGAGGTAAGTGACATGCTTTTCCATAAACCATTTTATATGGAGACATACCCATAGGATTTTTATATGCAGTTCTATAAGCCCATAATGCATCATCAAGTTTTCTGGACCAATTCTTTCTAGACCTATTAACAGTCTTTTGCAAAATTAATTTGAGCTATGTATTGCTCAACTCTACTTGACCACTAGACTGTGGGTGATAAGGAAATGCAATTCTATGATTAACATCATATTTAGCAAGCATTTTATAGAAAGCACCATGAATAAAGTGTGAACCACCATCAGTCATTAAATATCTAGGGACTCCAAACCTCGGGAAAATAACTTCCTTAAGCATTTTAATATAAGTGTTATGATCAGCACTACTAGTTGGAATAGCTTCTACCCACTTAGTAACGTAATCAACAGCAACTAAAATATGTGTGTATCCATTAGAGGCAGGAAAAGGTCCCATATAATCAAAGCCCCAAACATCAAATGGTTCAATAACAAGAGAATAATTCATAGGCATTTCTTGACGTCTACTAATATTACCAATTCTTTGACATTCATCACAAGACAAGACAAATTTACAGGCATCCTTGAAGAGAGTAGGCCAATAAAAACCAGATTGCAATACCTTATGTGCAGTTCTCTCTCCAGCGTGGTGTCCTCCATAAGACTCGGAGTGACACTTGCGTAGGATCTATTCCTGTTCATGCTCAGGTACACAACGTCTAATAACACCATCTACTCCTTCTTTATAAAGATGTGGGTCATCCCAAAAGTAATGTCTTAAATCATAGAAAAACCTTTTCTTTTGTTGGTATGTGAAGCTAGGTGGTATAAATTTAGCAACAATATAATTAGCATAATCAGCATACCATGGAGTACTACGAGAAGTACTTATAACATTTATTTGTTCATCAGGAAAGCTATCAGTAATAGGTAGTGGGTCATCAAGAATATTTTCTAACCTAGACAAGTTGTCCGCAACGGGGTTCTCAGCTCCCTTTCTATCAACAATATGCAAATCAAATTCTTGTAGCAAGAGAACCCATCTAATAAGTCTAGGTTTAGCATCTTTCTTTTCCATAAGATATTTAATAACAGCATGATCAGTTTGAATAGGTACTTTAGAATCAACAATATAAGATCTAAACTTATCACAAGCAAATACAACTGCTAAAAGCTCTTTTTCAGTAGTAGCATAATTTCTTTGAGCATTATCTAGAGTCTTACTAGCATAATGAATAACATTTAATTTCTTATCAACTCTTTGCCCTAGAACAGCACCTACAGCATAATCACTAGCATCACACATAAATTCAAAGGGTAAATTCCAATCAGGTGGCTGAACAACAGGTGCAGTGACTAATGCTTTCTTAAGTATTTCAAATGCTTCTACACAATCATCATCAAAGACAAATGGTATATCTTTTTGCAATAAATTAGTCAGAGGCCGAGAAATTTTTGAGAAGTCCTTAATGAACCTCCTGTAAAATCCGGCGTGACCAAGGAAACTTCTTATACCTTTGATGTCCTTGGGACATGGCATCTTTTCAATAGCATCAACCTTGGCTTTATCAACTTCAATACCTCTTTCAGAAACTTTATGCCCCAAGACAATACCTTCATTAACCATAAAGTGGCACTTTTCCCAATTCAAGACAAGATTAGTTTCTTCACATATCTGCAAAACTCGATCAAGATTGCTCAAGAAATCATCAAAAGAGGAACCATAGACGGAAAAGTCGTCCATGAAAACCTCACAAATCTTTTCACAAAAGTCAGAGAATATAGCCATCATGCATCTTTGAAAGGTAGCAGGTGCATTACATAAACCAAAAGGCATACGTCTATAAGCAAGAGTACCAAAAGGGCATGTAAAAGTAGTCTTTGATTGATCTCTAGCCGACACAGGTATTTGAGAGAAACCAGAATAACCATCTAGAAAGCAATAATGTGTATGTTTGCATAATCTTTCTAGCATTTGATCAATAAAAGTTAAGGGGTAATGATCTTTCTTAGTAGCTTTATTTAATTTGCGGAAATCAATTACCATCCTATAACCTGTGATAATTCTTTGTGGAATCAATTCATCTTTATCATTAGGAACAACAGTAATACCTCCCTTCTTAGGGACACAATGGACAGGACTTACCCACTGACTATCAGCAACGGGATAGATTATACCTGCCTCCAGAAGCTTGAGTATTTCTTTTCTTACCACTTCTTTCATTTTAGGATTCAGACGTCGTTGAGGATCACGAACTGGTTTGGCATCTGCTTCCAAATTTATTTTGTGTTGACATAGAGTGGGACTAATACCCTTAAGATCATCAAGAGTATATCCAATAGCAGCATGATGCTTCTTCAGAGTTTTCAATAATCTTTCTTCTTCATGCTCTAAAAGGTTAGCACTAATAATAACAGGATATATCTTCTTTTCATCAAGATAAGCATATTTAAGATTATCACGCAATGGTTTAAGCTCAAACATGGGATCACCCTTGGGTGGAGGAGGATCCGCTAAAATTTCAATAGGCAAATTATGTTGCAGAAATAGGTTCCTGTTTAAAGAATAATTCATCTATTTCCCTTCTTTCATTCATGAACATATCATTTTCATGGTCTAGCAAATAGTGTTCTAAAGGATCACTAGGAGGTACGGCAATAGAAGCAAGACCAATAATTTCATCCTTACTAGGTAATTCTTCCTCACGATGTTGTTTACTAAATTTAGAGAAATTAAACTCATGAACCATATCATCCAAGCCATTAGTAACAACATTCTTTGTGCAATCTATGGTAGCATTGACAATATTTAAGAAGGGTCTACCAAATATAATGGGACAAAAGCTATCTTGTGGGGAACCAAGAACAAGAAAATCAGCAGGATATTTAGTCTTCCCACACAAGACTTCAACATCTCTAACAATTCCAATTGTGCAATAGTATCTCTATTAGCAAGTTTAATAGTAACATCAATATCTTCTAACACAACAGGTGCAATTTCATTCTTAATTTCTTCGTATAAGTCAATAGGTATTACACTAGCACTAGCACCCATATCACATAAGCCATGATAACAATGATCTCCTATTTTAACAGAAATAACAGGCACGCCTACCACAGGTCTATGTTTATCTTTATCACAAGGTTTAGCAATTCTAGCAGTTTCACCTTCGAACTGAATAACATTCCCATCAATATTATCAGACAAGAGATCTTTAACAATAGCAATATTAGGTTCTACTTTAACTTGCTCAGGAGGTGTATAAGTTTTAATATTGCTTTTACGAACAATAGTTGAAGCTTTAGCATGATCCTTTATTCTAACAGGGAAAGTGTTGGAAATATGCCCTAGAGGCAATAATAAAAGCATTATTATTATATTTCTTTGTTCATGATAATTATCTTTATTCATGCTATAACTGTATTATCCGGAAATCGTAATACACGTGTGAATACATAGACCATAATATGTCCCTAGTAAGCCTCTAGTTGACTAGCTCGTTGATCAACAGATAGTCATGATTTCCTGGCTATGGACATTGGATGTCATTGATAACGGGATCACATCATTAGGAGAACGATGTGATGGACAAGACCCAATCCTAAGCATAGCACAAAGATTGTGTAGTTCGTTTGCTAGAGCTTTTCCAATGTCAAGTATCTTTTCCTTTGACCATGAGATCGTGTAACTCCCGGATACCGTAGGAGTGCTTTGGGTGTATCAAACGTCACAACGTAACTGGGTGACTATAAAGGTGCACTACAGGTATCTCCGAAAGTGTCTGTTGGGTTGACACGGATCGAGACTGGGATTTGTCACTCCATATAACGGAGAGGTATCACTGGGCCCACTCGGTAATGCATCATCATTATGAGCTCAAGGTGACCAAGTGGTTGATCACGGGATCATGCATTACGGTAGGAGTAAAGTGACTTGCCGGTAACGAGATTGAACAAGGTATTGGGATACCGACGATCGAGTCTCGGGCAAGTAACATACCGATTGACAAAGGGAATTGTATACGGGGTTGATTAATCCTCGACATCGTGGTTCATCCGATGAGATCATCGTGGAGCATGTGGGAGCCAACATGGGTATCCAGATCCCGCTGTTGGTTATTGACTAGACAGTCGTCTCGGTCATGTCTGCTTGTCTCCCGAACCCGTAGGGTCTACACACTTAAGGTTCGGTGACGCTAGGGTTATGAAGATATGTATATACAGTAAACCCGAATGTTGTTCAGAGTCCCGGATGAGATCCCGGACGTCACGAGGAGTTCCGGAATGGTCCGGAGGTAAAGAATTATATATAGGAAGCACTGTTTCGGCCATCGGGACAAGTTTCGGGGTTATCGGTATTGTACCGGGACCATCGGAGGGGTCCCGGGGCCCACCGGGTGGGGCCACCTATCCCGAGGGGCCACATGGGCTGTAGGGGGTGCGCCTTGGCCTATATGGGCCAAGGGCACCAGCCCCTATAGGCCCATGCGCCTAGGGTTTCCACAGGGAGGAGTCCCACTAGTGGAAGGCACCCCTAAGTGCCTTGGGGGGGAGGGAAACCTCCCCTGGCCGCCGCACCTAGGAGATTAGATCTCCTAGGCTGCGCACCCCCCCTTGGACCTCCTATATATAGTTGAGGAGAGTGAGGACTTCATACCTCAGCCTTTGGTGCTTCCCTCTCTCCCTGTTACGTCTCTCTCTCGTAGTATAGGCGAAGCCCTGCTACTGTGACGCCCTGCATCCACCACCACGCCGTCGTGCTGCTGGATCTTCATCAACCTCTCCTCCCCCTTGCTGGATCAAGAAAGGAGGAGACGTCATCCGCTCCGTACGTGTGTTGAACGCGGAGGCACCGTCCGTTCGGTGCTTGATCATCGGTGATTTGAATCACGTCGTGTTCGACTACATCATCCCCGTTCTTTGAACGCTTCCGCTCGCCATCTACAAGGTACGTAGATGCATCTAATCACTCGTTGCTAGATGAACTCCTAGATGGATCTTGGTGAAACCGTAGGAAAATTTTTGTTTTCTGCTACGTTCCCCAACAGTGGCATCATGAGCTAGGTCTATGTGTAGTTCTCTTGCACGAGTAGAACACAAAGTAGTTGTGGGCGTTGATTTTGTTCAATATGCTTGCCGTTACTAGTCTTATCTTGATTCGGCGGCATCGTGGGATGAAGCGGCCCAGACCGACCTTACACGTACTCTTACGTGAGACAGGTTCCACCGACTGACATGCACTAGTTGCATAAGGTGGCTAGCGGGTGTCTGTCTCTCCTACTTTAGTCGGATCGGATTCGATGAAAAGGGTCCTTATGAAGGGTAAATAGCAATTGGCATATCACGTTGTGGTCTTTGCGTAGGTAAGAAACGTTCTTGCTAGAAACCCATAGCAGCCACGTAAAACATGCAAACAACAATTAGAGGACGTCTAACTTGTTTTTGCAGGGTATGCTATGTGATGTGATATGGCCAAAAGGATGTGATGAATGATATATGTGATGTATGAGATTGATCATGTTCTTGTAATAGGAATCACGACTTACATGTCGATGAGTATGACGGTGACAGGATGATCATGGAGCCCCAAGATGGAGATCAAAGGAGCTATGTGATATTGGCCATATCATGTCACTATTATTATTTGATTGCATGTGATGTTTATCATGTTTTGCATCTTGTTTACTTAAAATGACGGTAGTAAATAAGATGATCCCTTACAACAATTTCAAGAAGTGTTCTCCCCTAACTGTGCACCGTTGCTACAGTTCGTCGTTTCGAAGCACGCCGTGATGATCGGGTGCGATAGATCCTTACGTTCACATACAACGGGTGTAAGACAGTTTTACACATGCAAAAAATTCTTAGGGTTAACTTGACGAGCCTAGCATGTACAGACATGGCCTCGGAACACAGAAGACCGAAAGGTCGAGCATGAGTCGTATAGAAGATACGATCAACATGAAGATGTTCACCGACGTTGACTAGCCCGTCTCACGTGATGATCGGACACGGTCTAGTTCACTCGGATCATGTAATACTTAGATGACTAGAGGGATGTCTAATCTGAGTGGGAGTTCATTAATAATTTGATTAGATGAACTTAATTATCATGAACTTAGTCTAAAATCTTTACAATATGTCATGTAGATCAAATGGCCAACGTTGTATTCAATTTCAACGCGTTCCTAGAGAAAACCAAGCTGAAAGACGATGGCGGCAACTATACGGACTGGGTCCGGAACCTGAGGATCATCCTCATAGCTGCCAAGAAAGATTATGTCCTACAAGCACCGCTAGGTGATCCACCCGTCCCACAGAACCAAGACGCTATGAACGCTTGGCAGACACGTACTGATGACTACTCCCTCGTTCAGTGCGGCATGCTTTACAGTTTAGAGCCGGGGCTCCAAAAGCGTTTTGAGAGACATGGAGCATATGAGATGTTCGAAGAGCTGAAAATGGTTTTTCAAGCTCATGCCCGGATCGAGAGATATGAAGTCTCCGATAAGTTCTTCAGCTGTAAGATGGAGGGAAATAGTTCTGTCAGTGAGCACATACTCACTATGTCTGGGTTACATAACCGCTTGACTCAGCTGGGAGTTAATCTCCCGGATGACGCGGTCATTGACAGAATCCTCCAGTCGCTTCCACCAAGCTACAAGAGTTTTGTGATGAACTTCAATATGCAGGGGATGGTAAAGACCATTCCTGAAGTATTTGCTATGCTGAAATCAGCAGAGGTAGAAGTCAAGAAGGAACATCAAGTGTTGATGATGAATAAAACCACTAAGTTCAAGAAGGGCAAGGGTAAAAAGAACTTCAAGAAGGACGGCAAGGAAGTTGCTGCGCCCGGCAAGCAAGCTGTCGGGAAGAAGTCAAAGAATGGACCCAAGCCTGAGACAGAGTGCTTTTATTGCAAAGGGAAGGGTCACTGGAAGCGGAACTGCCCCAAATACTTAGCGGACAAGAAGGCCGGCAACACCAAAGGTATATTTGATATACATGTAATTGATGTGTACCTTACCAGTACTCGTAATAACTCCTGGGTATTTGATACCGGTGCCGTTGCTCATATTTGTAACTCACCGCAGGAGCTGCGGAATAAACGAAAACTGGAGAAGGACGAGGTGACGATGCGCGTCGGGAATGGTTCCAAGGTCGATGTGATCACCGTCGGCACACTACCTCTACATTTACCTACGGGATTAGTTATAAACCTCAATAATTGTTATTTAGTGCCATGTTTGAGCATGAACATTGTATCAGGATCTCGTTTAATACGAGATGGCTACTCATTTAAATCCGAGAATAATGGTTGTTCTATTTATATGAGAGATATGTTTTATGGTCATGCTCCGATAGTCAATGGTTTATTCTTAATGAATCTCGAGCGTATTACTACACATGTTCATAGTGTGAGTACCAAAAGATGTAAGGTTGATAATGATAGTCCCACATACTTGTGGCACTGCCGCCTTGGTCACATAGGTGTCAAACGCATGAAGAAGCTCCATGCAGATGGACTTTTAGAGTCTCTTGATTATGAATCATTTGACACGTGCGAACCATGCCTCATGGGAAAAATGACCAAGACTCCGTTCTCAGGAACAATGGAGCGAGCAACCAACTTATTGGAAATCATACATACTGATGTGTGCGGTCCAATGAGTGTTGAGGCTCGCGGTGGCTATCGTTATGTTCTCACCCTCACTGATGACTTGAGTAGATATGGGTATGTCTACTTAATGAAACACAAGTCTGAAACCTTTGAAAAGTTCAAGGAATTTCAGAGTGAGGTTGAGAATCAACGTGACAGGAAAATCAAGTTTCTACGATCAGATCGTGGAGGAGAATACTTGAGTCACGAATTTGGCACACACTTAAGAAAATGTGGAATAGTTTCACAACTCACGCCGCCTGGAACACCTCAGCGTAACGGTGTGTCCGAACGTCGTAATCGCACTCTATTAGATATGGTGCGATCTATGATGTCTCTTACCGATTTACCGCTATCTTTTTGGGGCTATGCTTTAGAGACTGCCGCATTCACTTTAAATAGGGCTCCGTCGAAATCCGTTGAGACGACACCGTATGAATTATGGTTTGGGAAGAAACCTAAGCTGTCGTTTCTAAAAGTTTGGGGATGCGATGCTTATGTCAAGAAACTTCAACCTGAAAAGCTCGAACCCAAGTCGGAAAAATGCGTCTTCATAGGATACCCTAAAGAAACTATTGGGTATACCTTCTACCTAAGATCCGAAGGCAAGATCTTTGTTGCCAAAGACGGACTCTTTCTGGAGAAAGAGTTTCTCTTGAAAGAAGTAAGTGGGAGGAAAGTAGAACTTGATGAAGTATTGCCTCTTGAACCGGAAAATGGCGCAACTCAAGAAAATGTTCCTGAGGTGCCTGCACCGACTAGAGAGGAAGTTAATGATAATGATCAAGATACTTCTGATCAAGCTCCTACTGAAATTCGAAGGTCCACAAGGACACGTTCCGCACCAGAGTGGTACGGCAACCCTGTCTTGGAAATCATGTTGTTAGACAACGGTGAACCTTCGAACTATGAAGAGGCGATGGCGGGCCCGGATTCCAACAAATGGCTAGAAGCCATGAAATCCGAGATAGGATCCATGTATGAAAACAAAGTATGGACTTTGACTGACTTGCCCGTTGAACGGCGAGCCATAGAAAATAAATGGATCTTTAAGAAGAAGACAGACGCGGATGGTAATGTGACCATCTATAAAGCTCGGCTTGTCGCTAAGGGTTATCGACAAGTTCAAGGGGTTGACTACGATGAGACTTTCTCACCAGTAGCGACGCTGAAGTCCGTCCGAATCATGTTAGCAATTGCCGCATTCTACGATTATGAGATATGGCAAATGGACGTCAAAACGGCATTCCTTAATGGTTTCCTTAAGGAAGAATTGTATATGATGCAGCCGGAAGGTTTTGTCGATCCTAAGAATGCTGACAAAGTGTGCAAGCTCCAACGCTCGATTTATGGGCTGGTGCAAGGATCTCGGAGTTGGAACATTCGCTTTGATGAGATGATCAAAGCGTTTGGGTTTACGCAGACTTATGGAGAAGCCTGCGTTTACAAGAAAGTGAGTGGGAGCTCTGTAGCATTTCTCATATTATATGTAGATGACATACTTTTGATGGGAAATGATATAGAACTCTTGGACAGCATCAAGGCCTACTTGAATAAGAGTTTTTCAATGAAGGACCTTGGAGAAGCTGCTTATATATTAGGCATCAAGATCTATAGGGATAGATCGAGACGCCTCATAGGTCTTTCACAAAGCACATACCTTGATAAGATTTTGAAGAAGTTCAAAATGGATCAGTCCAAGAAAGGGTTCTTGCCTGTTTTGCAAGGTGTGAAATTGAGCTCAGCTCAATGTCCGACCACGGCAGAAGAAATAGAAGAGATGAGTGTCATCCCCTATGCCTCAGCCATAGGTTCTATTATGTATGCCATGCTGTGTACCAGACCTGATGTAAACCTTGCCGTAAGTTTGGTAGGAAGGTACCAAAGTAATCCCGGCAAGGAACACTGGACAGCGGTCAAGAATATCCTGAAGTACCTGAAAAGGACTAAGGAAATGTTTCTCGTTTATGGAGGTGACGAAGAGCTGGTCGTAAAGGGTTACGTCGACGCTAGCTTCGACACAGATCTGGATGACTCTAAGTCACAAACCGGATACGTGTATATGTCGAATGGTGGAGCAGTGAGCTGGTGCAGCTGCAAGCAGAGCGTCGTGGCGGGATCTACATGTGAAGCGGAGTACATGGCAGCCTCGGAGGCAGCACATGAAGCAATATGGGTGAAGGAGTTCATCACCGACCTAGGAGTCATATCCAATGCGTCGGGGCCAATCAAACTCTTTTGTGACAACACTGGAGCTATTGCACTTGCCAAGGAGCCCAGGTTTCACAAGAAGACAAGGCACATAAAGCGTCGCTTCAACTCCATTCGTGAAAATGTTCAAAATGGAGACATAGAGATTTGTAAAGTACATACGGACCTGAATATAGCAGATCCGTTGACTAAACCTCTCCCTAGGGCAAAACATGATCAACACCAGAATTCCATGGGTGTTCGATTCATCACAATGTAACTAGATTATTGACTCTAGTGCAAGTGGGAGACTGTTGGAAATATGCCCTAGAGGTAATAATAAAAGCATTATTATTATATTTCTTTGTTCATGATAATTGTCTTTATTCATGCTATAACTGTATTATCTGGAAATCGTAATACAGTGTGAATACATAGACCATAATATGTCCCTAGTAAGCCTCTAGTTGACTAGCTCGTTGATCAACAGATAGTCATGATTTCCTGGCTATGGACATTGGATGTCATTGATAACGGGATCACATCATTAGGAGAACGATGTGATGGACAAGACCCAATCCTAAGCATAGCACAAAGATCGTGTAGTTCGTTTGCTAGAGCTTTTCCAACGTCAAGTATCTTTTCCTTTGACCATGAGATCGTGTAACTCCCGGATACCGTAGGAGTGCTTTGGGTGTATCAAACGTCACAACGTAACTAGGTGACTATAAAGGTGCACTACAGGTATCTCCAAAAGTGTCTGTTGGGTTGACACGGATCGAGACTGGGATTTGTCACTCCATATAACGGAGAGGTATCACTGGGCCCACTCGGTAATGCATCATCATTATGAGCTCAAGGTGACCAAGTGGTTGATCACGGGATCATGCATTACGGTACGAGTAAAGTGACTTGCCGGTAACGAGATTGAACAAGGTATTGGGATACCGACGATCGAGTCTCGGGCAAGTAACATACCGATATAAAGGGAATTGTATACGGGGTTGATTAATCCTCGACGTCGTGGTTCATCCGATGAGATCATCGTGGAGCATGTGGGAGCCAACATGGGTATCCAGATCCCGCTGTTGGTTATTGACTGGAGAGTCGTCTCGGTCATGTCTGCTTGTCTCCCGAACCCGTAGGGTCTACACACTTAAGGTTCGGTGACGCTAGGGTTATGAAGATATGTATATGCAGTAAACCCGAATGTTGTTCGGAGTCCCGGATGAGATCCCAGACGTCACGAGGAGTTCCGGAATGGTCCGGAGGTAAAGAATTATATATAGGAAGTACTGTTTCGGCCATCGGGACAAGTTTCCGGGTTATCGGTATTGTACCGGGACCACCGGAGGGGTCCCGGGGCCCACCGGGTGGGGCCACCTATCCCGGGGGGCCACATGGGCTGTAGGGGGTGCGCCTTGGCCTATATGGGCCAAGGGCACCAGCCCCTATAGGCCCATGCGCCTAGGGTTTCCATATGGGAGGAGTCCCACTAGTGGAAGGCACCCCTAAGTGCCTTGGGGGGGAGGGAAACCTCCCCTGGCCGCCGCACCTAGGAGATTAGATCTCCTAGGCTGCGCACCCCCCCTTGGACCTCCTATATATAGTTGAGGATAGGGAGGACTTCATACCTCAGCCTTTGGTGCTTCCCTCTCTCCCTGTTACGTCTCTCTCTCGTAGTATAGGCGAAGCCCTGCTACTGTGACGCCCTGCATCCACCACCATGCCGTCGTGCTGCTGGATCTTCATCAACCTCTCCTCCCCCCTTGCTGGATCAAGAAAGGAGGAGACATCATCCGCTCCGTACGTGTGTTGAACGCGGAGGCACCGTCTATTCGGTGCTTGATCATCAGTGATTTGAATCACGTCGTGTTCGACTACATCATCCCCGTTCTTTGAACGCTTCCGCTCGCCATCTACAAGGTACGTAGATGCATCTAATCACTCGTTGCTAGATGAACTCCTAGATGGATCTTGGTGAAACCGTAGGAAAATTTTTGTTTTCTGCTACGTTCCCCAACAGAAAGGTGGTTTCTCAATATAAGAAGTAGGAACAATATGATCATTATAAGTGACAGTTTTTCTTCAACTTTAATAGGTGCAGCTACTTTTACTTCTATGGGAGGATGATATTTAAACCACTTCTCCTTAGGGAGATCAACATAAGTAGCAAAAGATTCACAGAAAGAAGCTACTATCTCAGAGTCAAGTCCATATTTAGTGCTAAACTTACGGAAAATATCGGTATCCATAAAAGATTTAACACAATCAAACTTAGGTGTCATACCTGACTCCTTACCTTCGTCGAGGTCCCAATCTTCAGACTTGCGTTTAATTCTATCCAATAAATTCCATCTGAATTCAGTAGTCTTCATCATAAAAGAGCCAACACAAGAAGTATCGAGCATGGTGCGATTGTTATCAGAAAGTCGAGCATAAAAACTTTGCATAATTATTTCTCTCGGGAGCTCATGATTGGGGCATGAATATAACATTGATTTAAGCCTCCCCCAAGCTTGAGCGATGCTTTCTCCTTCGCGAGGCCAGAAATTATATATATAATTGCGATCACGATGAAAAAGATGCATAGGGTAATACTTCTGATGAAATTCCAGCTTCAATCTTTTATAGTTCCATGATCTCATATCATCACATAGCCTATACCATATCAATGCGTCTCCCTTCAAAGATAAAGGGAAGACCTTCTTCTTAGCAACATCATCGGGTATACCTGCAAGCTTAAATAATCCACAAACATCATCCACATATATTAAGTGCTCATCAGGATGCTTTGTTCCATCTCCTGTAAAAGGGTTAGCTAGCAGTTTTTCCATCATACCCGAAGGAAATTCAAAAGGAGTTTCATTTTCAATAGGTTCAGTAGGTTGAGGAGCAACTCTTTGCTCTACTGGACGGGGTGAAGATACCCCGAACAAGCCCCTCAGAGAATTACTTTCCATAGTAACAAGTGACAGTAAATTTCAGCACACTATATAAATTTTTCCTTACCAAATTCCACCTACCAAAGGCGCTACACTCCCCGGCAACGGCGCCAGAAAAGAGTCTTGATGACCCACAAGTATAGGGGATCTATCGTAGTCCTTTCGATAAGTAAGAGTGTCGAACCCAACTAGGAGTAGAAGGAAATGATAAGCGGTTTTCAGCAAGGTATTCTCTGCAAGTACTGAAATAAGTGGTAACAGATAGTTTTGTGATAAGATAGATTGTAACGAGCAACAAGTAACAAAAGTAAATAAAGTGCAGCAAGGTGGCCCAATCCTTTTGTAGCAAAGGACAAGCCGGAACAAACTCTTATAATAGGAAAAGCGCTCCCGAGGACACATGGGAATATCGTCAAGCTAGTTTTCATCACGTTCATATGATTCGCGTTCGATACTTTGATAATTTGGTATGTGGGTGGACCGGTGCTTGGGTGTTGTTCTTACTTGAACAAGCATCCCACTTATGATTAACCTCTATTGCAAGCATCCGCAACTACAACAAAAGTATTAAGGTAAACCTAACCATAGCATGAAACATATGGATCCAAATCAGCCCCTTACGAAGCAACGCATAAACTAGGGTTTAAGCTTCTGTCACTCTAGCAAACCCATCATCTATTTATTACTTCCCAATGCCTTCCTCTAGGCCCAAATAATGGTGAAGTGTTATGTAGTCGACGTTCACATAACACCACTAGAGGCTAGACAACATACATCTTATCAAAATATCAAACGAATACCAAATTCACATGACTACTAATAGCAAGACTTCTCCCTTGTCCTCAGGAACAAACGTAATTACTCACAAAGCATATTCATGTTCATAATCAGGGGGGTAATAATATGCATATATGATCTGAACATATGATCTTTGATACTTCTCCGTTGTATCTACTTTTCCAAACACTTTTGCCCTTGTTTTGGACTCTAACTTGTATGATTTGAATGGAACTAACCTGGACTGACGTTGTTTTCAGCAGAATTACCTTGGTGTTGTTTTATGTGCAGAAAGCAAATATTCTCGGAAAGTCCTGAAACTCCAAGGAATACCTTAGAAAAAATAATAATAAATCCTCGCCAAAGATGAAGACCAGGGGGCCCACACCCAGTTAGGCTATGCTTCATTTTCGTCACACAAAGATGTTCCCAACTTCTATACCCCCGATGACAAGCCAAGCAATTGCTTCATACTCAAATAATCTCAAACTTTTTCAACCTTCACGCAATACATGAGCGCGAGCCATGGACATAGCACTATGGGTGGTATAGAATATGATGATGGGGATTGCGTGGAGAAGACAAAAAAGGAGAAAGTCTCACATCAACGAGGCTAATCAATGAGCTATGTAGATGCCCATCAATTGATGTTAATGCAAGGAGTAGGGATTGCCATGCAACGGATGCACTAGAGCTAAGAATGCTCAACAAAAGAAAACTAGTGGGTGTGCATCCAACTTGCTTGCTCATGAAGACCTAGGGCATTTTGAGGAAGCCCATCGTTGGAATATACAAGCCAAGTTCTATAATGAAAAATTCCCACTAGTATGAACAAGACAACTTATGAGACTCACTATATGAAATCATGGTGCTACTTTGAAGCACAATATATGAGACTCACTACATGAAGAACAAGGTGCTACTTTGAAGCACAAGTGTGGAAAAAGAGATAGTAGCATTGCCCTTTTTGTTTTCTCTCTTTTTTTTGGGCCTTTCTTTTTTTCTTTTTGGCCTTTCTCTTTTTTTTGATTGGGCAATGCTCTAATAATGATGAATCATCACACTTCTATTGATTACGAACATAATGATTACAACTCGATACTAGAACAAGATATGACTCTATATGAATGCCTCCGGCGGTGTACCGGGATGGTGCAATGAATCAAGAGTGACATGTATGAAAAATAATGCATGGTGGCTTTGCCACAAATACGATGTCAACTACAAGATCATGCAATGGCAATATGACAAAAGTAAAGCATGTCATGATGATGATGATGATGGGGAAGTTGCATGGCAATATATCTCGGAATGGCTATGGAAATGCCATGATAGGTAGGTATGGTGGCTATTTTGAGGAAGATATAGGGAGGTTTATGTGTGAAAGAGCATATCATATCACGGGGTTTGGATGCACCGGCGAAGTTTGCACCAACTCTCAATGTGAGAAAGGGCAATGCACGGTACCGAAGAGGCTAGCAAATGGCGGAAAGGTAAAAGTGCGTATAATCCATGGACTCAACATTAGTCAAAAGAACTCATATACTTATTGCAAAAATTTAGAAGTCATCAAAAATCAAGTACTACGCGCATGATCCTAGGGGGATAGATTGGTAGGAAAAGACTATCGCTCGTCCCCCCGCCACTCATAAGGATGCACAAGCCAGGTACACTTCATGCTTCAAATTTGTTACACAACTTTAACCATACGTGCATGCTACGGGACTTGCTAACTTCAACACAAGTATTTCTCAAATTCACAACTACTCAACTAGCACGACTATGATATTATCACCTCCATATCTCAAAACAATTATCAAGCATCAAACTTATCTTAGTATTCAACCCACTAAAAAGAAAGTTTCACATATCTTGAATACCAAGTATATTAACACTAAGCAATTACCATGCTATTAACGACTCTCAAAATAATCTAAGTGAAGCATGAGAGATCAAGTTTCTTTAAAACAAAACCACCACCGTGCTCTAAAAGATCTAAGTGAAGCACTAGAAAAAATTATCACGCTCAAAAAGATATAAGTGAAGCACATAGAGTAAACTATCAAGCTCAAAAGATATAAGTGAAGCACATAGAGTATTCTAACAAATTTCAATTCATACATGGCTCTATCAAAAGGTGTGTACAGCAAGGATGATTGTGGTAGACTAACAAGCAAAGACACAAATAATACAAGACGCTCCAAGCAAAACACATATGATGGTGAATAAAAATATAGCTCCAAGTAAATTACCGATGGAAGTGGACGAAAGAGGGGATGCCTTCCGGGGCATCCCCAAGCTTTGACTTTTTGGTGTCCTTGGATTATCTTGGGGGTGCCATGGGCATCCCCAAGCTTAGGCTCTTGCCACTCCTTGTTCCATAATCCATCAAAAGAATTCACCCAAAACTTGAAAACTTCACAACACAAAACTCAATAGAAATCTCGTGAGCTCCGTTAGAGAAAGAAAACAAAAGACTACTTTAAGGTACTGTAGTGAACTTGTTCTTTATTTGTATTGGTGTTAAACCTACTGTATTCCAACTTCTCTATGGTTTATAAACTATTTTACTAGCCATAGATTCATCAAAATAAGCAAACAACACACTCAAAACAGAATCTGTCAAAAACAGAACAGTCTGTAGTAATCTGTTACTAACGCAAACTTCTGGAACCCAAAAACTTCTACCAAAATTAGACGACCTGGGCAATTTTTTTATTGATCAGCAGCAATTGGAATCACTATTTTATCACGTTCTGGTGATTTTTGAAAATTCGGGCACTGAGCGCAAAGATTCTGGAAATTACAGCAAGATCAAATAACTATCTTCCAAGAAGATCTAATAGGTTTAACTTGGCACAAACACTAATTAAAAGATAAAACCACATCTAAACAGAATCTAGATGGATAATTTATTCCTAAACAGAACCAAAAACAAAAAACACAAAATAAAATTGGGTTGCCTCCCAACAAGCGCTATCGTTTATCGCCCCTAGCTAGGCATGATGATTTCAATGATGCTCACATAAAAGATAAGAATTGAAACATAAAGAGAGCATCATGAAGAATATGACTAGCACATTTAAGTCTAACATGCTTCCTATGCATAGGGATTTTGTGAGCAAACAACTTATGGGAACAATAATCAACTAGCATAGGAAGGCAAAACAAGCATAAGTTCAAAACCTTAAGCACATAGAGAGGAAACTTGATATTATTGCAATTCCTACAAGCATTTATTCCTCCCGCATAATAATTTTCAGTAGCATCATGAATGAATTCAACAATATAACCAGCACCTAAAGCATTCCTTTCATGATCTACAAGCATAGAAATTTTATTACTCTCCACATAAGCAAAATTCTTCTCATGAATAATAGTGGGAGCAAACTCAACAAAATAACTATCATGTGATTGAAAATTAAGATCAAGATGACAAGTTTCATGGTTATCGTTATTCTCTAAAGCATACGTGTCATCACAATAATCATCATAGATAGGAGGCATGCTTTCATCATAATAAATTTGCTCATCAAAACTTGGGGGACAAAAAATATCATCTTCATCAAACATAGCTTCCCCAAGCTTGTGCCTTTGCATATCATTAGCATCATGGATATTTAAGGAATTCATACTAACAACATTGCAATCATGCTCATCATTCAAATATTTAGTGCCAAACATTTTATAGATTTCTTCTTCTAGCACTTGAGCACAATTATCCTTTCCATCATACTCACGAAAGATATTAAAAAGGTGAAGCGTATGAGACAAACTCAATTCCATTTTTTTGTAATTTTCTTTTATAAACTAAACTAGTGATAAAACAAGAAACTAAAAGACTCGATTGCAAGATCTAAAGATATACCTTCAAGCACTCACCTCCCCGGCAACGGCGCCAGAAAGAGCTTGATGTCTACTACACAACCTTCTTCTTGTAGACGTTGTTGGGCCTCCAAGTGCAGAGGTTTGTAGGACAGTAGCAAATTTCCCTCAAGTGGATGACCTAAGGTTTATCAATCCGTAGGAGGCATAGGATGAAGATGGTCTCTCTCAAGCAACCCTGCAACCAAATAACAAAGAGTCTCTTGTGTCCCCAACACACCCAATACAATGGTAAATTGTATAGGTGCACTAGTTCGGCGAAGAGATGGTGATACAAGTGGTATATGGATAGTAGATAATAGTATTTGTAATCTGAAAATATAAAAACAGCAAGGTAACTAATGATAAAAGTGAGCGTAAACGGTATTGCAATGATAGGAAATAAGGCCTAGGGTTCATACTTTCGCTAGTGCAAGTTCCCTCAACAATACTAACATAATTGGATCACATAACTATCCCTCAACATGCAACAAAGAGTCACTCCAAAGTCACTAATAGCGGAGAACAAACGAAGAGATTATGGTAGCGTACGAAACCACCTCAAAGTTATTCTTTCCAATCAATTCGTTGGGCTATTCCTATAAGTGTCACAAACAGCCCTAGAGTTCGTACTAGAATAACACCTTAAGACACAAATCAACCAAAACCCTAATGTCACCTAGATACTCCAATGTCACCTCAAGTATCCGTGGGTATGATTATAAGATATGCGTCACACAATCTTAGATTCATCTATTCAACCAACAGAAAAGACCTCAAAGAGTGCCCCAAAGTTCTACCAGAGAATCACGACAAAAACGTGTGCCAACCCCTATGCATAGGTTCCCAATGTCACGAAACCCGCAAGTTGGTCACTAAAACATACATCAAGTGGCACGTGATATCCCATTGTCACCACAGATATTCACGACAAGACATACATCAAGTGTTCTCAAGTCTTTAAAGACTCAATCCGATAAGATTACTTCAAAGGGGAAACTCAATTCATTACAAGAGAGAAGAGGGGGAGGAGAAACATAGGATCCAACTATAATAGCAAAGCTCGCGATACATCAAGATCGTGCCAAATCAAGAACACGAGAGAGAGAGAGAGATCAAACACATAGCTACTGGTACATACCCTCAACCCCGAGGGAGAACTACTCCCTCCTCGTCATGGAGAGCACCGGGATGATGAAGATGTCCACCGGAGATGGATCCCCCCTCCGGCAGGGTACCGGAAAGGGGTCCCGATTGGTTTTTGGTGGTTCTGGAGGCTTGCGGCGGCGGAACTCCCGATCTATTGTGCTCTCTGATGTTTTTAGGGTATATGGAGATATATAGGTGGAAGAAGCGCGTCGGTGGAGCTCCGAGGGGCCCACGAGGCAGGGGGCGCGCCCAGGGGGGCGTGCCCTCCACCCTCGTGACCTCCCCGGAAACTTCTTGGAGTAGGGTCCAAGTCTCCTGGATTACGTTCGGTGAGAAGATCACGTTCCCGAAGGTTTCATTCCGTTTGGACTCCATTTGATATTCTGTTTTCTCGAAATACTGAAATAGGCAAAAAACAGCAATTCTGGGCTGGGCCTCCGGTTAATAGGTTAGTCCCAAAAATAATATAAAAGTGGAAAATAAAGCCCAATATAGTCCAAAACAGTAGATAAAGTAGCATGGAGCAATAAAAAATTATAGATACGTTGGAGACGTATCAGTCCACTATACCTTCCTATATGCGGTATCTACCTGCCGTTCCAAGTAAATTTGTATGTGCCAAACTCTAAACCTTCAAACAAATATTATGTTTTGTATGCTCGAATAGCTCATGTATCAACCAAGGCTGTCCTTATCTTCCGTGTTAGGCGGGTTATTCTCAAGAGGAGTGGACTCCGCTCCTCACTCACGAGAAAATGGCTGGTCACCGGGATGCCCAGTCCCATGCTTTATGCAAACTAAATCAAAATTAATTGCAAACAAAACTCCCTCTGGGACCTAATGTATGTTGGAGACACTCGTTGTTTCGAGCAAGTCATGGATTGATGCTTGTTGGTGGAGGGGGAGTATAAACTTTACCATTCTGTTTGCGAACCGTCTATAATTTGTTTAGCATGGAAGATATCGCCATCTCTTAGTTGTTACGTTGACAATGAAAGTATACCGCTCAAAATGCAATTTATCTCTATTCCAAAACCGAGCTCTGGCACCTCTACAAATCCCTGCTTCCCTCTGCGAAGGGCCTATCCATTTACTTTTATCTTGAGTCATCACCCTCTTATTAAAGAGCACTAGCTGGAGAGCACAACTGTCATTTGCATTCATCACTATTAATCTATGTTGGGTATGACTATGATTGGATCTCTTTTACCATGAATTACAATGTCTAGTCAGTCCTTGATCTTTAAAGGTGCTCTGCATTTATGTTTTGCGGTCTCAGAAAGGGCTAGCGAGATACCATCTTGTTATATTATATTATGATTGTTTTGAGAAACTGTTGTCATCCGAGATTTATTATTATGGCTTGCTAGTTGATTATGCTATTGATATGAGTAATTATGAGACCTGAGAATTATTGCAAATGTGGTTAGTTATGATATCTGCTGAAAACTTGAATGCTGGCTTGACATAATTACAACAACAAGAGCAAACAGAGTTTGTAAAAGTTTTTCTTTCTTTCTTTCAGTTTGTCAACTGAATTGCTTGAGGACAAGCAAGGGTTTAATCTTGGGGGAGTTGATACGTCTCTATCGTATCTACTTTTCCAAACACTTTTGCCCTTGTTTTGGACTCTAACTTGTATGATTTGAATGGAACTAACCTGGACTGACGCTGTTTTCAGCAGAATTACCTTGGTGTTGTTTTATGTGCAGAAAGCAAATATTCTCGGAAAGTCCTGAAACTCCACGGAATACCTTAGAAAAAATAATAAAAAATCCTCGCCAAAGATGAAGACCAAGGGGCCCACACCCTGTCCACGAGGGTGGGGGGCGCGCCCCCTACCTCGTGGGCCCCCCTGGAAACCCTCCGACGCCAATTCCAACTCTATATATTCGCTTACGGAGAGAGAAAAATCAGAGAGAAGAAATCATCATGTTTTACGATACGGAGCCGCCGCCAAGGCCTAAAACCTCTTGGGAGGGCTGATCTGGAGTCCGTTCGGGGCTCCGGAGAGGGGGATTCGTCGCCGTCGTCATCATCAACCATCCTCCATCACCAATTTCATGATGCTCACCGTTGTGCGTGAGTAATTCCATCGTAGGCTTGCTGGACGGTGATGGGTTGGATGAGATTTATCATGTAATCGAGTTAGTTTTGTTAGGGTTTGATCCCTAGTAGCCACTATGTTCTGAGATTGATGTTGCTATGACTTTGCTATGCTTAATGCTTGTCACTAGGGCCTGAGTGTCATGATTTCAGATCTGAACCTATTATGTTTTCATGAATATATGTGAGTTCTTGATCCTATCTTGCAAGTCTATAGTCACCTACTATGTGTTATGATCTGGCAACCTCGAAGTGACAATAATTGGGACCACTCCCAATGATGACCATAGTTTGAGGAGTTCATGTATTCACTATGTGCTAATGCTTTGTTCCGGTTCTCTATTAAAAGGAGGCCTTAATATCCCTTAGTTTCCAATAAGACCCCGCTGCCACAGGAGGGTAGGACAAAAGATGCCATGCAAGTTCTTTTCCATAAGCACATATGACTATATACGGAATACATGCCTACATTACATTGATGAATTGGAGCTAGTTCTGTGTCACCCTATGTTATGACTGTTACATGATGAACCGCATCCGGCATAATTATCCATCACTAATTCGGTGCCTACGAGTTTTCCATATACTGGTTTACGCTTATTTACTTTCCCGCTGCTACTGTTACAATCACTACAAAATACCAAAAACATTACTTTTGCCGTCTTTACTTTTGTTGCCGTTACCACCACTATCATATTACTATGCTACTAAACACTTTGCTGCAGATACTAAGTTTCCAGGTGTGGTTGAATTGACAACTCAGCTGCTAATACTTGAGAATATTCTTTGGCTCCCCTTGTGTCGAATCAATAAATTTGGGTTAAATACTCTACCCTCGAAAACTGTTGCGATCCCCTATACTTGTGGGTTATCAATCTTCCACCAAATAAACCAACTAGCATCAACTACAAGGAGTAATCAACACTACTAGCAACCTACTAGCACCAATCCCGGACTTTGAGACAAGAATTGGATACAAGAGATGAACTTGGATTTGGAGATGAGATGGTGCTGGTGAAGATGTTAATGGAGATTGCCCTCTCCCGATGAGAGGAGCGTTGGTGATGACGATGGTGATGATTTCCCCCTCCCGGAGGGAAGTATCCCCGGCAGAACAGCTCTGTCGGAGCTCTAGATTGGATCCGCCAAGGTTCCGCCTTGTGGCGGCGGAGTCTCATCCCGAAAAGTTCCTTCTCATTTTTTTCTCATCGAAAGACCTCATATAGGAGAAGATGGATGTCAGAGAGCCACCAGGGGCCCACGAGGTAGGGGGCGCGCCCCCCACCCTCGTGAGCAGGGTGTGGGCCCCCTGGCCTTCATCTTTGGCGAGGATTTTTCTTTATTTATTTTAAGACATTCCGTGGAGTTTCAGGACTTTTGGAGTTGCGCAGAATAGGTCTCTAATATTTGCTCCTTTTCCAGCCCAGAATTTCAGCTGCCGGCATTCTCCCTCCTTATGTAAACCTTGTAAAATAAGAGAGAATAGCCATAAGTATTGTGACATAAAGTGAAATAACAGACCATAATGCAATAAATATCGATATAAAAGCATGATGCAAAATGGATGTATCAGTAGGTGACTATAACTTGCAAGATCGGATCTAGAACATGGATATAATGGTGATAACATAAATGGTTCAGATCAGAAATCACGGCACCCGGGCCCAAAGTGACAAGCATTAAGCATGGCAAAGTCATAGCAACATCAATCTTAGAACATAGTGGATGTTAGGGACCAAGCCCTAACAAAACTAACTCGATTACATGATGAATCTCATCCAACTCCTCACTGACCAGCGAGCCTACGAAGAAATTACTCACTCTGGGTGGGGAGCATCATGGAATTGGCGATGGAGAAGGGTTGGTGATGACGAAGAATGAAGATCCCCCTCTCCGGAACCCCAAACGGGCTCCAGATCTGGCCTCCCGATGAAGAACAGGAGGTGATGGCGGCTCCGTCTCGTGGATCGCAATAATTCTTTCTTCTTGATTTTTTCTGGAAAATAGGTATTTATGGAGTTGGAACCAGGGTCTGCGGGGCCACTGATGTCACTTGAAGCTACGTCGATATTTCCCCAAAGAGGAAGGGATGATGCAGCACAGTGGCAGTAGGTATTTCCCTTAGATATGAAACCAAGGTTATCGGACCAGTAGGAGAACCAAGCAACACAACGTAAACAGCCCCTGGACACAGATAACAAATCCTTGCAACCCCACGTGTTAAAGGGGTTGTCAATCCCTTTCGGGGTACGATGCCTCAAGATAGGCAAACGAACGTGAGATAAATTTGTAGTAAATTGATAGGTCGAACGCCAGATAAAATAAATAAGGAAAAATGGTAGCAAAGTATTTTGGGGTTTTGGTTTAATAGATCTGAAAATAAAAGCAAATAAAAATAGATCGCAAAGGCAAATATATGAGAAAGAAGACCCGGGGGCCGTAGGTTTCACTAGTGGCTTCTCTCGAGAAAAATAGCAAACGGCGGGTAAACAAGTTACTGTTGGGCAATTGATAGAACCTCAAATAATTATGACGATATCCATGCAATGATCATTACATAGGCATCACATCCAAGATTAGTATTGTAAGTGCAGCTAGTGCCACCCCTAGTTGGTTTTGGAGTATTGACGACAAACCTGGTTGAGGTATCGTGGTTCTAAGTCTGACAGTAGTGTAGGGGGGTAAGTATGGAAAGGCAAGGTCTTAGCTATGGAGAAGTTGTAGGACGCAAGGTTTACGAGTTCAGGCCCTTCTCGGAGGAAGTAATAGCCCTACGTCTCGGAGCCCGGAGGCGGCCGACTGGATTATGTGGGTATGAGTTACAGAGGTGCGAACCCTTGTCTCGGAGGAGGGGGGTGGCTTATATAGAGTGCGCCAGGACCCCGGCCAGCCCACGTTACGAAGGGTTCAATGTACATTAAGGCAGGGCATTACTGGTAACGCTAGTAATAAAGTGCTGTGATGACCATAAAAGCTACTTAATGACCGACCATTAGAGTGCGGAGTGACTTTAAGCCTCTTGGCCGTCGAGTGATTGCTTCTTGGTCGAGTGATTGCTTCTTGGTCGGGTGTCTTCGAGTCTGTCAAGTGGAACGCCTCAAAGTCGATTGAAAGGTGATTTCTTCTAGAGATGTCCTTGGGTAGGGTAGTTAGGACAGGTCCATGACCCTACCCTAGGTACATAGCTTCATCATTAGCCCCCGAATGGATCGAGGTTTGAGTGGGGAAGGAGTGGAGAACTTCTCCGACTCGTTTTTCATGCTGTGAGCATATCTTGTTTCAGATCAACAGACCTGAGTGATGGCGGCAACTTCCTTTTCAGTCGCCTTGATCCATTCTTAATTCTTCGTCGAGTGAATTTCTTTGCTTGTAAGGCTCCGAGTGACGGTGCGGAGGAGATCTTTGGTCTGACCAGTTGTTTGCTGCCCGCGGATTTTGTGAGATCCAAATTTCGAGAAGCACGCGGGACGGGGGAGGCCGCAGTAATCGGATGGGATAGAGTGGAGCCGCCTCGATCCCCGCGCCACCTTTTTCGCCACGTATCACTCGCGCGGTCATTACGGGATTTGACAGAGCCATCTGGGCCTACCTACCAGCCACTCGGAATCGGCCTCATATAAGGCATTGGACCGGAGTCCCCCGAACAGTGCGCCCCATTACTTCTTCTCCTCCTCATGCCTCTCCGCTGCGCTCGCTCTCGCCCCCGCGCCACCGCACCACACGCGTCTCGCCGGCGACAATGGTGAAAGAGAAGACGGCGGCTCTGGAGCGGGCGAAGAAGGCGACGGCGAGGTCGAAGGGGAAGGCGACGAGCCGGGGCGGATCTTCCTCGCGGACTGGCCTGCCGAAGGGTTGGATTCAGGGCGACTGGCTCCACTCGAGGATCTCCCAAGAAGACCTCAACGACCTGGCTGAGGGAGGGCTGATCCCCTATGACTCGGCACGGCTTCCGGGGAAGGAGTCCGAGCCGCAACCCCGGGAGGGTGAGCGCGTTCTTCCTGCTACCCACGTCGACCGTGGGTTTTCCTTGCCTCCTCATCCTTTCTTCCGAGGGTTTCTAAAATTCTTTGGGGCTCAACTCCACCATTTTACCCCCAACTCAATCATTTATCTTGCCGCGTTCATTTCCTTGTGCGAGAATTTCTTGGGATGTCGACCTCACTGGGGTCTTTTCAAGCATATTTTCACTTGTCGCTCCCAGACAGTGAAAAAGGCTAATCCGAGTGACGAGAGGACCCAAGTGATCCAGATGTGTGGGGGTCTTGGCATCCAGACGAGGGGAAAAAGCTCCTTTCCGGCCATGGTTCTTCCCGACTCAGTTCACGGATGGCAGTCGACTTGGTTCTACTGTAAAGACCAGTCGACGCCAGGGCAATCGACTGGCCTCCCTCCCTTTACCATGGACCAAGTGGAAAAATGTTGGGGAACGTAGCAGAAATTCAAAATTTTCCTACGTGTCACCAAGATCTATCTATGGAGAGACTAGCAACGAGGGGAAGGAGAGTGCATCTACATACCCTTGTAGATCGCTAAGCGGAAGCGTTCAAGTGAACGGGGTTGATGGAGTCGTACTCGTCGTGATTCAAATCACCGATGATCAAGTGCCGAACGCACGGCACCTCCGCGTTCAACACACGTACAGCCTGGTGACGTCTCCCACGCCTTGATCCAGCAAGGAGAGAGGGAGAGGTTGAGGAAGATTCAGCAGCACGACGGCGTGGTGGTGGATGCAGGGCGTCACAGTAGCAGGGCTTCGCCTATACTACGAGAGAGAGACGTAACAGGGAGAGAGGGAGGCGCCAGGGGCTGGTGTATGAAGTTCCTCCTCTCCCCCACTATATATAGGAGGGCCAAGGGGGGTGGTGCGCCAGCCTAGGAGATCCAATCTCCTAGGTGCGGCTGCCCAAGGGAGGTTTCCCTCCCCCCCAAGGCACCTAGAGGTGCCTTCCACTAGTGGGACTCCTCCCATATGGAAACCCTAGGCGCATGGGCCTATAGGGGCTGGTGCCCTTGGCCCATATAGGCCAAGGCACACCCCTTACAGCCCATGTGGCCCCCCGGGACAGGTGGCCCCACCCGGTGGGCCCCCGGGACCCCTCCGGTGGTCCCGGTACAATACCGATAACCCCGAAACTTGTCCCGATGGCCGAAACAGCACTTCCTATATATAATTCTTTACCTCCGGACCATTCCGAACTCCTCATGACGTCCGGGATCTCATCCGGGACTCCGAACAACATTCGGGTTACTGCATACACATATCTTCATAACCCTAGCGTCACCGAACCTTAAGTGTGTAGACCCTACGGGTTCGGGAGACATGCAGACATGACCGAGACGTTCTCCGGTCAATAACCAACAGCGGGATCTGGATACCCATGATGTCTCCCACATGTTCCACGATGATCTCATCGGATGAACCACGATGTCAAGGACTTAATCAATCCCGTATTCAATTCCCTTTGTCTATCGGTATGTTACTTGCCCGAGATTCGATCGTCGGTATCCTTATACCTTGTTCAATCTCGTTACCGGCAAGTCTCTTTACTCGTTCCGTAACACATCATCCCGTGATCAACTCCTTGGTCACATTGCGCATATGATGATGTCCTACCGAGTGGGCCCAGAGATACCTCTCCGCTTACACGGAGTGACAAATCCCAGTCTCGATTCGTGCCAACCCAACAGATACTTTCGGAGATACCTGTAATGCACCTTTATAGTCACCCAGTTACATTGTGACGTTTGATACACCCAAAGCACTCCTTGGTATCCGGGAGTTGCACAATCTCACGGTCTGAGGAAATGATACTTGACATTAGAAAAGCTTTAGCATACGAACTATACGATCTTTGTGCTATGCTTAGGTTTGGGTCTTGTCCATCACATCATTCTCCTAATGATGTGATCCCGTTATCAACGACATCCAATGTCCATGGTCAGGAAACTGTAACCATCTATTGATCAATGAGCTAGTCAACTAGAGGCTCACTAGGGACATGGTGTTGTCTATGTATCCACACATGTATCTGAGTTTCCTATCAATACAATTATAGCATGGATAATAAACGATTATCATGAACAAGGAAATATAATAATAACTAATTTATTATTGCCTCTAGGGCATATTTCCAACATCTCCCACTTGCACTAGAGTCAATAATCTAGTTCACATCGCCATGTGATTAACACTCACAGGTCACATCACCATGTGACTAACACCCAAGAGTTTACTAGAGTCAGTAGTCTAGCTCACATCACTATGTGATTAACACTCAATGAGTTCTAGGTTTGATCATGTTGCTTGTGAGAGAGGTTTTAGTCAACGGGTCCGAACCTTTCAGATCCGTGTGTGCTTTACAAATCTCTATTTCATCTCCTAGATGTAGCTACCACGCTCTATTTGGAACTATTCCAAATAACTGTTCTACTTGGAGCTATTCTTAATTGTTGCTCCATTATATGCATCCGGTATCTCTACTCAGAGCTATCCGGATAGGTGTTAAGCTTGCATCGATGTAACCCTTTACGACGAACTCTTTTTACCACCTCCATAACCGAGAAACTTCCTTAGTCCACTAGTTACTAAGGATAACTTTGACCGCTGTACTGTGATCCATTCTTGGATCACTCTTGTACCCCTTGACTGACTCATGGCAAGGCACACTTCAGGTGCGGTACACAGCATAGCATACTGTAGAGCCCATGTCTTAAGCATAGGGGACGACCTTCGTCCTTTCTCTCTATTCTGCCGTGGTCGAGCATTAAGTCTTAACTTCATACCTTACAACTCAGGCAAGAACTCCTTCTTTGACTGATCCATCTTGAACACCTTCAAGATCATGTCAAGGTATGTGCTCATTTGAAAGTACCATTAAGCGTTTTGATCTATCCTTATAGATCTTGATGCTCAATGCTCAAGTAGCTTAATCCAGGTTTTCCATTGAAAAACACTTTCCCAATAACCCTATATGCTTTCCAGAAATTCTACATCATTTCTGATCAACAATGTGTCAACAACATATACTCATCAGAAATTCTATAGTGCTCCCACTCACTTCTTTGGAAATACCAGTTTCTCATAAACTTTGTATACACCCAAAATCTTTGATCATCTCATCAAAGCATACATTCCAACTCCGAGATGCTTACTCCAGTCCTCAGAAGGATTGCTGGAGCTTTGCATACTTATTAGCATCTTTCAGGATTGACAAAACCTTCCGGTTGTATCACATACAACCTTTCCTCAAAAATTGTCGAGGAAACAATGTTTTGACATCCTATCTGCAAGATTTCATAAATAATGCAGTGATCTCTAACATAATTCTAAAAGACTCTTAGCATCGCTACGAGTGAGAAAATCTCACCGTAGTCAACTCCTTGAACTTGTCAGAAAACATCTTAACGACAAGTCGAGCTTTCTTAATGGTGACATTTACCATCATTGTCCGTCTTCCTTTTAAAATCCATCTGTACTCAACAGCCTTATGACCATCAAGTAGTTCTTCCAAAGTCTACACTTTGTTTTCATACATGGATCCTCTCTCGGATTATATGGCCTCGAGCCATTTATCGGAATCCGGGCCCACCATCGCTTCTCCATAGCTCGTAGGTTCATTGTTGTCTAGCAACATGACTTCCAAGACAGAATTACGTACCACTCTGAAGTAGTACACATCCTTGTCATCCTACGATGTTTGGTAGTGACTTGATCTGAAGTCTCATGATCAATATCATAAGCTTCCACTTCAATTGGTGTAGGTGCCACAGGAACAACTCTTTGTGCCCTGCTATACACTAGTTGAAGCAACGGTTCAATAACCTCATCAAGTCTCCACCATCCTCCCACTCAATTCTTTCGAGAGAAACTTTTCCTCGAGAAAGGACCTGACTCTAGAAACAATCCCTTATTGCTTTCGAATCTGAGACAGGAGGTATACCCAACTGTTTCGGGTGTCCTATGAAGATGCATTTATCCGCTTTAGGTTCGAGCTTATCAGCCTGAAACTTTTTCACATAAGCATCGCAGTCCCAAACTTTTAAGAAATGACAGCTTAGGTTTCTCTAAACCATAGTTCATACGGTGTCATATTATCGGAATTACGTGGTGCCCTATTTAAAGTGAATGTGATTGTCTCTAATGCCTAACCCATAAACTATCGTGGTAATTTGATAAGAGACATCATGGTATGCATCATATCCCATAGGGTGCAGTTATGATGTTCGGACACACCATCACACTATGGTGTTCCAGGCTGTATTAGTTGTGAAACAATTTCCACAATGTCTTAATTCTGTGCCAAACTCGTAATTCAGATATTCATCTCTATGATCATATCATAGATATTTTATCCTCTTGCCACGACGATCTTTCAACTTCACCCTGAAATTACTTGAACCTTTCAATAATTCAGACTCGTGATTCATCAAGTAAATGCACTCAACATCTACTCAAATCATCTATGAAGAAAGAACATAACGATATCCACTACATGCCTCAGCACTCATTGGACTGCACACATCAAAATGTATTACTTCCAACAATTTGCTTTCTAGTTCCATTTTACTGAAACCGAGGCTTTCAGTCATCTCGCCCATGTGGTATGATTTGCATGCCTCAAGTGATTCAAAATCAAGTGAGTCCAAACGGTCCATTTGCATGGAGTTTCTTCATGCATACACATCAATAGACATGGTTCGCATGTCTCAAACCTTTCAAAAATGAGTGAGCCCAAAGATCCATCAACATGGAGCTTCTTCATGCGTTTTATACCGATATGACTTAAGTGGCAGTGCCACAAGTAGGTGGCACTATCATTACTATCTTTTGGCATGAACATGTGTATCACTACGATCGAGATTCAATGAACCATTCATTTTAGGTGCAAGACCATTGAAGGTATTATTCAAATAAACAGAGTAACCATTATTCTCCTTAAATGAATAACCGTATTGCGATAGACGTAATCCAATCATGTCTATGCTCAACACAAACACCAATCTCGATGGTAGAGGGAGCGTGCGATGCTTGATCATATCAACATTGGAAACACTTCCAACACATACGGTCAGCTCACCTTTAGCTAGTCTCCGTTTATTCCGTAGCTTTTGTTTCGAGTTACTAACACTTAGCAACCGAACTGGTATCTAATACCCTGGTGCTACTAGGAGTACTAGTAGAGTACACATCAACACAATGTATATCCAATATATACTTCTATCGACCTTGCCAGCCTTCTCATCTACCAAGTATCTAGGGTAATTCTGCTCCAGTGGTTGTTCCCCTTATTACAGAAGCACTTAGTTTCGGGTTTGGGTTCAACCTTGGGTTTCTTCACTAGAGCAGCAGCTGAATTGCCGTTTCATGAAGTATCCCTTTGTTCCCTTGCCCTTCTTGAAACTAGTGGTTTCACCAACCATCAACAATTGATGCTCCTTGTTGATTTCTACTTTCGCGGTGTCTAACATCGCGAATATCTCAAGGATCATCATATATGTCCTCGGTATATTATAGTTCATCACGAAGCTCTAGCAGCTTGGTGGTAATGACTTCGGAGAAACATCACTATCTCATCTGGAAGATTAACTCCCACTTGATTCAAGTGATTGTTGTACTCAGACAATCTGTGCACAAGCTCAACAATTGAGCTTTTCTCCCTTAGTTTGCAGGCTAAGAAAATCGTCGGAGGTCTTATACCTCTTGACGTGGGCACGAGCCTGAAATCCCAATTTCAGCCCTCAAAACATCTCATATGTTTCGCGACATTTCAAAAAACGTCTTTGGTGCCTCAACTCTAAACCGTTTAACTGAACTATCGTGTAGTTATCAAAACGTGTATGTCAGATGTTCGCAACATCCACAGACAATGTTCGAGGTTCAACACACCGAGCGGTGCATTAAGGACATAAGCCTTCTATGAAGCAATGAGGACAATCCTCGGTTTACGGACCTAGTCCGCATAATTGCTACTATCAACTTTCAACTAAATTTTCTCTAGGAACATATCTAAACAGTAGAACTAAAGCGCGAGCTACGACATAATTTGCAAAATCCTTTTGACTATGTTCAGGATAATTAAGTTCATCTTATGAACTCCCACTCAGATAGACATCCCTCTAGTCATCTAAGTGATTACATGATCCGAGTCAACTAGGCCGTGTCCGATCATCACGTGAGACGGACTAGTCAACATCGGTGAACATCTTCATGTTGATCGTATCTTCTATACGACTCATGCTCGACCTTTCGGTCTACTGTGTTCCGAGGCCATGTCTGTACATGCTAGGCTCGTCAAGTTAACCCTAAGTGTTTTGCATGTGTTCCGAGGCCATGT